>NC_080067.1:89857755-90174271 GCF_949987535.1 Balaenoptera acutorostrata | reverse complement strand
GAATAACTGAAGAGCCTTAAATCAAGCGATAATTTCATACAAATGCCCACAAATATCTGAGCAAAGTTTATAACTATTTTTGGGGGCAAAACATTAACATACTCTTCTGCTAATAAAGACACAAAGTAACTCTGAGAAAACCTCCCTCCTCATTTCTCTAACTTTCACAATAAATGCAGCACTGAAACTGAATTCTCAGTCAACGTAGAAATATGCCGAGCAGTATTCCAATAAACAACAAATTGATTTTAAAAAAAACACCAGATTAAAAATTTCCCCCTTTCTCTTGCTTCGCTTCGTTGTTTCACTTTCCATGCACACACAATCACACTTACCTGCACAAGTCTGAAACATCAGCCTATGTAATTTTTTTGAAATGTACTCTGTACCGATGCATTTTTCTGTGTTTCTTTCTAACCCTCGGGAATGTTAAGAATTTAGGAAGAGAGCCACAGCTTAAGAGAGCAATTATTTGCCAGTAAATACTCAATTTGCTTGTCCTGTGATTTTTCTTCTAACTTGCATATTCAATAATCCGTCCCTGACTGCGTCACGAGCACAAAAAGTCTTTTCTCCAAAGGAGAACACTTTCGCCAATCAACCTTCAGCCATGCCAGGGCACAGCTCGTCAGGGTGATTTGTTAGCTTTAATTAATAATTCCTCACGCTGGCCACTTTAACAAATAATGCGGTGAGACTGGGACGCTAGATGGCTATGATTCAGGCCAATAAAACTACAGTGGAAAAGAGGTGGGGAGGGGTGGGGGGGAATTCAGATGCCGTTTATAAACACCTCTAATCATACTCTTTCAGTTTACAATATAGAGGACATCTCTGCTGAATTACCACGTTATGTCCACCAATTTGTATTCAGATGGGAGCCATATGTTCCTCCACTTTATCTGCTAAGGCCTCCTCGGTGCCAACTCAGTTATCGGGCAGACAACATTTACAAAAGCGGTCTCTAGCCTCCAGATTGCAAAAGTTTACTGCAGGGTGAAGTTGGGAAATCAGACATATACGGCACTTCTCAGTGAGCCTGTGTAACGACTGAGAGACTCTACAGAGGTAAAAATTATGAGTGTCAGATTTGCTCTCATCCGCTGTCTGATACTGGGCATTTCATTTAGTCTTTCTGTTTTTTGTTTTTTTTTAAATCTCATACCTCATCTTCAAAACAGTTAACAATAATGGCTGATTTATTCATGCATTCCACAAACATTTACTGAGTCCCAACTATATGCCAAGCACTGTATTAAATGCTGAGAACTGCTTTTGAAAGTAAGACTTTTCCAGCTAACTGACACAATCCATGTATTTATTATATAACATAAGATTATGTACTTGAACAAAGCCACCAAGCAGGCAGCGTGTGAATAAAACTAAGGATTCATAACATTGTATGGTCCAATCAGTACTTGACAGCACACTTGAGTCCATGTGCAAAAGTGATGCTCAAAGTAAAAACAAAGAATAAGAAAAGGTAAAAAAAAAAATTTTTTTCTTTTCAAAGATTAGAAAGTTTCCCTCAAGGTGACTAGAACATTCAGAAATATATCAATCTATTCATAAGCAATGTTAAAAGGTTCACAAGCACTTAAGGAACATGCAAAGTTATAGGACATTTTATTCATGCCTTGATCTAATATGTGTATGTGTGTGTGTGTGTGTGTGTGTGTGTGTGTGTGTGTGTGTGTGAGACTGCAAGTTTATTAATTTATTGGGTATATATTTATTGAGCACCTACTCTATCCTAGGAACTGAATAATACTATGTATCAAGAGATAAATAAAGCACTATCCTCATCTTCAAGAAGCTCACAATTTAGCCACCAGATTCAAAAAGGGAAAATCTAAACAGAAAACGATTGGGTTGGCCAAAAAGTTCATTCTGGTTTTTCAGTAACATCTTACCAAAAAACCCAAACAAACTTTTTGGTCAACCCAATATAATACACTATAATAAAGGGAATGACATAAATATGCATAGAAGTATGAGGCAGGGCTTCTAGAAGTGATGCATGGACTGTTTCTAAAGGTAGAGTAGAAATATCACTGGTAGAAGAACATTCTAGAGAGAGGCAAACCTTTGAACTTTTATTAGAATTAGATTACCATTTAGAAACTATGGTATTTAAAGCATAATAAATTCAGGTGCATAATGATAAACATTTCAGAATTTTAAAATGAATTTCTTAAGAAAAAAAGGCTCCCTAAACTGTGATATCTTGACATCACCAGAAAAGTAAGCGGTATCTCCAGAGTGTTTCAGTTGTCTTAGACAAATAGGAAGCATTTCACAACACATACTGACTTTTTGTTTTTCTCCAGTCCATTCATCTTCTTTCACTATGTACATACTTGTACAGCTTCTGTTTTCATTATACCATAAGATAAATCATATCTGCATGACCAATAAAGGAAGGGGAAAATCTATATCCATTTATTGGTCACACGTATAACTCTAGCCAGAGAGTACAGGCTATACAGTACTAAGGGTGAAAATGTTGAGGAAAATAAATAATACCCCAATACCAAAAAAAAAGCTCTTTTAGAGCTAGGAAATGCTCCTGAAGATTGTGTAGAGTTCTTAACGGCATTAAACATTTTGTTTTATATTAAACTCAATAGTGAGGCAGCTGGCAGAATACTGCATTTACCATAAATCATTAACCACTAGCCAGTTTGAAGAACTGATACAATTTATTAATTTATTCAACAGACGTGTATTGAGCTCCTGACATGTACCAAGCACCTACCAGTTATGGTTTGATTTTTATTTCTGTAATACTCATATATAATAAGTTTACCAGGGGCTTCCCTGGTGGCGCAGTGGTTGAGAATCTGCCTGCCAATGCAGGGGACACGGGTTCGAGCCCTGGTCTGGGAAGATCCCACATGCCACGGAGCGACTAGGCCTGTGAGCCACGGTTGCTGAGCCTGCGCGTCTGGAGCCTGTGCTCCGTCCGCAACAAGAGAGGCCGCGATGGTGAGAGGCCCGCGCACCACGATGAAGAGTGGCCCCCACTTGCTGCAAGTAGAGAAAGCCCTCGCACAGAAACGAAGACCCAACACAGCCATAAATAAATAAATAAATAAATAAATAAATAATTAAAAAAAAAAATAAGTTTACCATTTGTTGAGTGCTTACTATATGCTAGGAACTGATCTAAGAACTTTACATATATTACCTCATTTAATCCTCACAATATTACAAAGTAGGTACTATTACCATCTCCATTTAATAGATTATGAAACTCACAAGTGGTGAATCTGGATATGCACTATGTGGATTCATTCTAAACAATGAGACCAGTGCCATTAACACCCACCAAAAATCAGTTCCATTACTTTATAGTTACCTAGTCACATATAATATTTATGTTATTATTTTTAATCTAGCAAAATTAAGGTAGTTTTGAGGTTAATTTGAGAATTGAGCTAAACTTCTATATTTAACGAGACGCATGTCTCATAAAATAAGACTGGAAAATAGCATTTATGGTATCAACAGGCTAGCACTTGGGACAAACCGGCAACTAGCTTGAGTTGGGCATGTTTTAGATAATAAAAACTAGCACCACAGAACCACATGCTATGGCAGCCCCCTTCTCCCTTATTAAAACTTCACAAACTCTTAGAAGGTAATTCAGAATCTTCTACACCTTTAGAAGCAGAATGAGACAGTGGTTTAAAAAGTGAGAGGAAGACCTTGAGTCAGAAAGGCTTAGGTTTGAATCCTTGCTTGGACACTTATTAGCTGTGTGCCCTCCGTCAAATTAATAGGTTCTCTGAGGCTCAATTCTTTTATCTCTAAAATGGTTTGTTGTGAAAATTATAGGAGGTAATGTAGTAGGGTACAAAGCATAGAAATTAGCCCAGAATAGATGCACAATATATGGCATTTGAAGCATTCAGAGTTAAAGCTTATTACGTACAACTAAAATTTACTGTTTCTGAGCCAAATGATACATGTAATATGTAAGCCTGCCTTAGACAATAAATGTAAATAAGTCTTAGCTAAAGCAAATTGGACTTGGTAGTCTGGTAGAATTTCCTTTGAGAATGTTAATAATATAGTTGAAATGGTTGTGTTTAAGAAAACAGAGCTGACCCACAAAATAGAGAGAGATGGCACAAGAATTTACCAGTTAATAATAGAAAAAGAAATCTTAATTTTCCAAGTGATTAATACAATGTTACATTTCATTTAGTGGAGACGTAAAAGCTTATTTGGGACTCACTGCGGAAGCCAGCACTCAGTACAGTCATAGGCTCTCCTCAGACAACCCGACAGCTGCTAAGTTTGCTAACTACCAGCTAACTACCAGCATTCTCCAACTCCAGGCACCCTGATGCCCTTTCCACATACTTTCTTCTCACTTGACCTTGATTTAGACCAGCCATCTCCAGTTCTTGATCTAAAGTATAGAGCAAATATTAGTGGAACACACATTTACTGATGGTGATAAAGCTGGTTGTAGGTGAAATGGGGGTATTTCTTCATGGAGGGGGTCACTGGAGGGGCTTCACAAAGGCTTTTCTTATTTACTTGAATGTGTATGTAAGGTTTCTCCTTTGAGGATTCCTTTGGGATAAGGAACTGCCTGGACCCTCCATCATTGGTTCTTATTCGATGGCCTCTACCTGACATCAGGAGACGGGGAAACCAGCAGACCAATTAATAAGCATAGGGATTTTCTGAGCCACAGTAGCCTGAGTGGGATATCCTGGGCAGTCAGAGCTTTCTAGAATCTGCTTATTTCTCAGTTAGAAACCCTAATTGGTAGAAAGAAGAAGTATGGAAGACTAATTCATGTACTCTCTCCCAGGGATACCTAGATTGGTAACAATGACTTAGTAAAATTTTGGCCAGGTTTAGTCTGCCTTTCCTTATTAACTACCTGATTCTCCAGCCTTATTTAGGGAAATTTAATCTTCTGGTTAAAAATGATGACAAGCAGACATTAGAACAGAAACAGTTCAAAGTTGATGCTATTTTTTTTATAACATTTTCTCAACTAAATTCCATATATTTTACAGTTTCCAAACTTATGCATTTTTACATATGTACATAAATACCTAATACCTAAATATTTCACTAAGTGATAACTGGATAATGATGGAGGGGAAAGGTGATTTAATTCCAGTTTCAAATTTAGAATTCTGTCTAAACAAGAATTTTAGAAATATTCAAAAATTGTTAAGTGGTGATCAATATATTTGACTGTACTAGGTTGAGATTAAAACCTTAAATTTCTCAAAAGGTCCTTGTCCCTTGAGGCATTACTTTTTCAGTGAAAGTCTCCAACGTTTACAAATGTGAAAATTGGGATTCCCCGAAGGAGAAAAGTATTTCTTGTCAGAAAACTAGTCATGGCTAGTTCACACAGTGAAGGAGTCCAAGACCTTGTCAGCTTTCCTGTGACCTTGCTATGTGATTTGCTACAAGTCATTTAATATCCCCTTATGTCTCAGTTTTCTGTCTCCTTATCTATGATACCTAAATGATATTATCAAGATAATGTGGAGAAAATATTTCTATCGTCTCATAGAGCATATGCTAAATTCCTAAATTTCAGAGTATCCAATGATACTACCAGTATCAAATGGGTAGAATGACACCAACGCCCTGTATAATCTTAAATAACATATTTAGTACCTCAGCTTTTCACTTTTTCAGCTATAAAATGGGTATTGTCATGTTTACATTTTTGTTCAAATACTGTATTAGAATAGAGAGACTATTGCATAATCTATTAAAACTTTTCCACAAAAATTTCATACAGTTTAAAAAATATGACCAATACAATCAAGTCGCCAAAGCTGATTTTCAAATATTGATATATTAGAGGAATTGATCTTAAAATATCAAGGCATAAGATGAAGTAAATATTTCTAAGCATATTCAGATATTTATGAAGGGAGACTATTTCTAAGACTATTTTTATGGTGGCTCTAAGACCCTGGTAATGAGAAAGCCGAATCAGGGAAAGTGATTTTTAGCAGACTGTTGAATGATATATAAAATAAAATGTATTCACTAATGGGTTGGCAGAAATGTTATACATGAGCTTTTGGAACCAGAACTGCTTAAGTAGCTTTTCATATTTGGCAAAGCCGTGTTCCTGAAGTGTCCCCTCCCAACCTCCTCCCACCTCTCATTTTTTTGTCCTATAGTGCCAGGTGGGAGTAATGAAAAAAGGGAGGGGCAAAACAAACAGAGACAGTCACTGTGCCAGGAGCCACTCCAAAGATCAAAGAGCCAATTTGGCTGTGGCTGCCAAAACTGGAACCACAGTGGGTGGCTCATCAGCATGGTACCCTGAGAACCACATGGGCCACTCCTGGTAGGTCAGCACCTGTGGGCACAGGCCCCTCATCCAGCCAGGAAGGACTACCTGCTAAGAACTAAATGTGCACATTTCCTTACCCACTCACAGCATTTGACTTCAACACAGTTCTGCACTACCATTATGTTTGTTGAATGATCTCAGTATGATAGACACTATACAAAAGGGTAAGTCTGTTCTACTCAGATTTCACACCTTACAGAATTCTAAGGAGAACTCTGATTTTCCTATACTAATGGGTAAACTCCTGGGTAACTAGTAGACAGGATAATACAATTTCTAATATTTTAATCAGATATATTGCTTTAACTTTCATATCTGTCATGAGAAAATAATACATTAATACCCCTATTACCCAGCCTTCTCATATTCACCTATAACTATACCTCGATTTAACATGGTCATGAACCCAGAAAAGAGAAAATAGAGTCCTTGAAAAACTAAAAAAAGATGCCATAAAGTACACATGATTGTCCAAACTAATCTTTATTCATCAATGAGACTTTAACTTGGAACCTATGTCTTCTTCCTTACTACATAGTAGTATTAGTTATCTGGGCCCTCCATTCATGTTAGATGGAAAGATGAGATACTTCCCGAAGAAAGCACAATGGGAACTGTAAGAAATAATCATTCTGTGTCTCAGAATGAAGAGGAAGAAAGGAGTAGGGGAGAGATGAAGTATCCAAGGCTGAGAACTATGTACAGTTTGCAAACATATCTATAATTGTGTCCTACATAAATCAGTGTGGCAGCGCTCTACACAAAAAAATATTTATATTTGTTATGGGTTGAATTATATCCCCTCAAAATTCATATGTTGAAGTTCTAACCAATAACTCAGAATGTGACTTTATTTGGAAATAGGGTCATTGCAGATACAATTAGTTAAGATGAGGTCATACTGGAGTAGAATGGACCTCAATCCAATATGATTGGTGTCTTTATAAAAAGGGGGATTTTGGACACACATATGCACATGGGGAGAATGCTATCTAAAGATGATGACAGAAATTAGAGAGATACTTCTACAGGCCAAAGAACACCAAAGATTGCCAGCAAACAATCAGAAGTTAGGAAAGAAGGATGGTACAGATTTCTTCTCACAACCCTCAGAAGAAACCAACCCTGCTGATTCTACCTGCCAGAACTCTGACACTGTACATTTCTGTTGTTTAAGGCATCCTGTTTATGGTACTTTGTTACAGTAGCCCTAGGAAACTAATACAGTAATGATGATCACAGAATCATTATGTAAAGATTAACTCATGTTTGCAACACTTTGTTTAAGAAGGTTGAAAAATATAAGATTCACTTCAGGAAAAGTGTCATTGATATGCTTTAAATAAATAAACCATTCGATGTCTGAGTGATATCTAGATGACCAATATACATGAAACGTACAGTTCTCAATTTTTGCTAATGCAATGAGATATTGCCACCTTTACTGAAAAGATAAAGTGATATATACTCTACAGAAGACATCAAAGAGTCCCCAACCTCTAAGAAAAGCATTTTGACTAGCAAGGCAGATAAATTTGAATTTATTTTTGCTTATTTGTTTAAAATACATACATAGCCTAATGAGGTTGGGATGGTTACCAAAAGAAATTATTGGTAGAGAAGAGGCTGGCTACTTAGAAGAGAACAATTAAGAAATGGGATTTGAGTCTAGGTCAAAACTAGGAGATGTTTGTCCAGATGAGAAGTTACAGACAATTCTAAGTATGAGGAATACAGGGGGAAAGTAAGAAGACTGAGGCAAAGCAAGAGAAAGAAGGAAAGAGTGAAACAGTAGTGGAGGAAAAATGAGAGAAAGTAGCTGGTATTGAGAGCAAGACAATCTGAACTGGGCACAGAAAAGGAAAAAAGTCCTGCAGATGTTAAGAAAGACAAGAGAGGGTAGCATTCCTGTGTTCTGAACAAAAAAAAGAGAGTTAAAAACATCTAGTGCAAGAATTAAGCTCTCTTTAAAACTAGTGCTCTGAATGCTTTTGTGTGAAAAAGAAAGACTGTACCTTGATTTTTCTTTAAAGATCCAATAGTGCAATGGAAACCTTTTTTTCTTTAAGTGTAAGCTAAGCAGTTATGGCAGGTAGGTCAAGGAAGAAATACTTCATGGAACAGGAAGCCATAACTTTATACAATGTGTTCTCTGGAGAATTTACCAAAAAAAATATATATATATACAAAATAGTCCCACAAAGTTTGTTTTGTTAAGTAGCTTTAAAATCCTACCTCTCCTAATTGTTATTAACATTTTATTCAGCCAATTATCAACTTAATCTGGGGAAAGAAAAATCAGCTTGACTTTTTGACAGCCAAGTCAATCCAACTGGAAAATTCTAATCCTACAAGAATAGGGCATAGGGAAAACTCTGCATAACAACATTTTCAACTGTCAACAGAAATCCATAATATTATAATCATCTTTTTCTTCCTTTCCCAAACTCATTCTCTCTAAAAAAATTGATGATGATATAATGATATTCTTGGGTAAAATGAAAAAGCGAAGATAGCCATTCATTCTTTATGGTAATAGGAAGTTCTTGTTCAAGATAGTAAAAATTGTAATCTTTTTTTATCCTTCAAAGAAGTTAGAGATGGCCTTGTCCATGTCCCTAAAACAACTCAATTATACCACTAAATAGAAGAATTACAGTTTAATTTCATCTATTTTCTATGTTAAACAATTCACAAATCAATTTATTTATTCATTGGGGGAAATTTTAGCTTAGATGATGATATTCAAGTAGGGAGCTAAAATGTTGAAAAAGAAAGTGATGGATTTTTTTTTACAGGTATTACTTTTTCTTTCTACTGATTTCTAAATGATTTCTGCTATAGAATTGACTTCTACAGAGCACTACTGCTTCTGGTAGATGGGAAATAATGCTCTCAAAACTGAGATAGTAGTAAAATGAATAAATTCAGATCATTGGAAAAGGAAATGAGAAGGGAGTGAGGAAAAGGTTACTGCTACAGCATTAAAAAAATATATTCTTTGATGCTTACTGAAAATAATGCTTGCTTAATCTTTCTCCTCTGAAGAGGAGTAATTGAATGAAAAAAAGAAAAAGGAAGGGAGGAGGGAGAGAAGGAGGGAAGAAAAGAAGGAAGAAAGGGAAGGAAGGAAGGAAGGAAAAGCAAGAAAACAATTGATCAATTAAGCATAAAAGCAATAAAGTAAGAAGGTGAGAAAGTAGGAAAGAAAGAGAGAAAGCCATTATAGAGGTACTCTCTCATCCCCTTCCCACTGGTTGGCCCTCTGATCTTTTTTTACCTACTATTTACTCCAACTCAAATGTTTGGGACACAACTGTGATAGTTGAAAAGGGAGTGGGGAAGGAAAATTACTCCCTTTAATTGATGCTCATTTAGGTACCAATCTGTAATTCAGCAGCTCCAAGTGCTTTTAAGCTCATGTACCCCTTTGAGAATAAATAAAATCCATGAACCTCTCCAAGGAAGAAAGAAAGGGCACATCTACCAACACATACAAATTAGGTGTTGCATACTTTACAAATATGCATACACATACATATGAAGCATATTTGCATGCATTTTCAAAAGGCCCATATAAACTCTAAACTGATCCCTGCACTCTCTAACCATCCATTAGATCAGTGTAAAGAACTATTGGCTCTAGAATCTGAACCAAGCCAAAATAAATAGATGAGGGTAGGGACTTGGAGAAATGGAAATGGGATATAAAACAACCAACCAACCAACAAACACATACATAAAAAAAAGTCCCTTGTCTCCAAGTCAATCCTTAAGCTTCTGACTCTTTTCATTGGTTTTGGAACTTACGACTAATGAACTATTTAATTAACAAAAATAAAATATATAGCAAGATATATAATATTTTAGTGATTCTGCATGTTTTTAATCAGTAATTTTACATTCCTCCCTGTTAATTGTCTTTGATAGTGCACTGACATCTAATACTGTCTTGATTTTGAATATTAGCTCTAACAATTACAATAACATTGAAAACCAACACTACTTACTATTGTGAATAGCAACTCATCAGACACATAAGAAATGACATGGAGACTTGGCAACAGATATGAAAAAAGCAAATAAAGAATAATAAACTAATTTCAACATTTTAACTAGACTGCATATATTTGAGGACACAGACCATGCCTTAGCTGTAATAATGAGAATTATTTCTATTTATTTAAAACATAATTTTTTCATAGTATTTCACAATCTTTAAAGGCCTTAAGGTATCTTTATTTCATCTGATTTAGACATCAATTCTGCAAAGTAAATGGGAGAGATACTACCTTTATTCTACAAGTGAGGAAACAGGCTATATGTGATTAATTGGCATGCTTAATATCATATATCTAACACGTGATGAGGTAAAGATGGGAATTCAGGAATTTTGATAAGTTTCCCAGTAATTTTTCTGCTACCCTATACTGCACTCAAAAAATGTTCATTACACATAACTTATTTAGGCACTCAGTATTTAGTAGTGGCACATGTTGACAAATAATTTATAAATCGAATCAACGTAAATACATGAACAGCACAGTAGAACATATTTGGAGAAAAAAATATAAATACACATTATCTACCTTCAACTATCCTTCCTATTAGTTGATAAGTGGTTGGTTACTTGGATTTATTAAATTAGAAGTAAAAACTGACTTTAAAAATATATTAGTATATTTTCATTCTTCCATCTTTAAATACAGTCCAAAATTTAGTTATTTTTAAAGTTTTACAATTTGATTGTCTTTATATTCCCTGTTTTCACTTGGGAAATTAGTCTTTTAGCTGGAAAATTCTCCTTCCTATTTTTTATTTTAATCTGAGATATACAGCCATATTTTAAAACAAATAAGATGGTAGATTGCTAGGATGAGCTAATTTCTTACTTGAAGAAATGGTATAACAAATCACAATCTAGTGGATTTACCTGTATTTATCCCTTAATGTCCAAAGCAACGCTTATATTCCAGACATCAGAACCCACCTTGAGCAAAACTGTGAAATGTAGATGAAATTTGTCCCCAGTTCCTATTCCTTATCTCCCTTTGACCTTACTTCCTTTTGACCTTCTTAGCCCTTCCTTCAACCTTATCAAAAGATTTATTTCTGGTCCCTTTTCCCTGGGGCACTAGAAACTTCCAATTTAATTTCAGCCGTAAACTGAGGTCCTTAGTCAACTCGGATTCCTCCTACTGCATCCTTAGTCCACCTTGTTAACCCGTCCATCAGAATGCTGCCATGTATCTGACCAATTTCACTATGCCTTATGTCATGCCTTCACTCACTACATCATACTCTCTTAGGCGCCAGTGAGAGACTTGAGATTTTCCTATTTCCTGGCAGGTTATAACTGCATTTATCTCGGCCCTCCATGTAAATCATCTCTACTGATATTTTAGTAATCCCATTTCAGGTTTATTCAATCTTGGTTTACTTCCCTTTCCCAGTTGGGCTACCACTATGGTTCTAGCATGCTCTGGGGAGAATAAAAGGGTGTCAAGGAATAAAATCTGTCACCATAAGCCTGAAAACTTCCAGTCTAGCTCAGGCTGTAATGATCAACATGGTTTTTTCCTATGCCCTAGTTGTTCTATTTATCAAGTGAGAAAAAATACTTTTTACCATGAGATATATGAGGATGAACGTTTAAGTTTTTTAGGAGAAAACCTACTAATAGATTTTGTAAGTATTCATACTGCCTTTCCTTCTGCTTCTAGAGCAAAAAAAGAATACTCAGAGTACTCCAAAAATAAATACTGGAAGTGACCCATTATTCTAGAATTCATCTGTAGTAGGCAAAATAATTGCATCCCAAAAGTGTCCACTCTCTAAAGCCTAGAACCTTTAGTACATGGCAGAATGTTATGTTACATGGAAAAGGAACTAGCTGAGGCAGTTAAAGCTATGGACCTTAAAATAGAAAGGTATCCTAGATTATCCAGGTGGGCCCAATCTAATTACCTTAATAGCAGAGAACTTTTTCTGGCTGGAATTTGGAAAAGAGATGTGTTATAAGGGGAAGTCAGAGAGATTCCAAGGGTGATAATGATGTGAGGTACTCTTGCCTGCACAAAGATATAGGGGCCCATGTGCAAAAAGCTGAGGATGGCCTCCAACTGACAGCCAACAAAAAATGGAGATTTAGTCCCATAACCACAAGGAGCTGAATGAGCCTGGAAGCAGATCCTTCCCAGAGCCTCCAGTTAAGAACCTGGCAGTATGATACAAGTTTGGTCTCGTGAAACCTGGAGCAGACAAATCAGTTGAGCCAACCCAAACTTCTGATCTGCATAACTATGAAATGATAAATTTGTGGTGTTAAAAGCTGGTAAATTTGTAGTCATTTGTTATAGCAGCAATAGAAATGTAATATACCATTCCAGTTCAAAGGCCAATAGGTACAATAGTTTAAAATTATATGGTAAGGAGTTGGAACAGGAACCAATATCATGAACACAGAAAGTTCTTGGTACTACAAACACATTTTCCCCTTGATTTTCCTTCTTTCAGTCATATCCCCAGAGAAACAAAGGACTAAAGGACAAAGACCATGAGGAGTGTATATCTACTTAAATGCAAAGTGTCTTCACCAAGGAGCTTCACAAATATGCCTTTTTGTCACAGGTAAGAATACCAATAGTGCTACACTACTCACACCAACTAAATCCACTGTCTTGAAAACGAAAAAGAAAAATCTGAGAATAGTTCAAAGGATTATAAAGATATGATAATAATGGCCATTTAAGAGAAAATGAAGACAGAGTCCAAGCAAACGTACTCAGAATTCACAGATCATATGTGTACTAGGGTGTGTTTTCCCCACTATATAAGTTGTCTTATAACCATACATTTAAAGAAAATTATTTTCAAAATTAAAATTATGTATTTTTATATGGCATCAACAGAGCTATTTTTCAGATGTAGCTTACAAACAATTTTCTTTCTTATTCACATTTTTTTGCATAGCCAGATTCTGGCCTTGACAGAACAAAACAATATTGGAAGAAAGGCAGCAATTTCCAATGATTTTTCAGCATGGAAGGTCTAGAGAACTTGACTTTTGAAGATATACTCAAAAGTCTAAAAAACCTAAAAGTTTTTGAGGTATAACAACTTGCTGAAAACGGATACTTTTATAATCGACTAGAAATGATTCTCACAGTAAAGGGTAAATGCTCAGCAAGTTGTACATATTCTACTTTATATCACAGTATGAAATAATACAAATGAAAAAAGGAAGAAAAACAAATGTAGTGATTAAAAATTCTTGTAGAAACAGGATAAATGCAATTAACTTTTTTTTTCTGTAGAGACAGGAAATACATGAGGTAAAAAATTTCTTAACACCACGCTTTGCAGCTTTCCTTTTGTGTTGCATGAGGCCACAACAGGAAGTATAGCTCTAATGGTTTGGTTAAGAACTGTGCAGGATGAAGGCCATGTGAGAAAAAATACTCACCTTTCTCTTCTTTTGAACACTACATTCTGTTTACTACAGGTCTCTGAAAACTTATTAAAAACTTTGGTCATTTTATAAGGAGATATCATAATCTTGAGGGACTTTGAGTCTCAGGCACAGCAAATTAATCCCCATTTTATATCTGTCCCAATTTAGTATTTCCAAAGGGGGCAGATATAATAAATCCCGCCAACTCTCTTTTTTAGGGCTATTCAGATACTAAATAAACCAGGAACATTTTAAAATGCAATCTCACAAAAATCTGCTTTGCTTAACCTTCTCTCCGTCTTTAAAAAATAAGAAAGCCATGATGTTCTTTTTTTTGTTAATTAATTCATTTTAGACAATTCCTTAAATTTTCATTTTAATAAATTTTTGTGTGGGTGCATTAATTACTTTCAAAGACAGCTTTACAACTGTTACCTATTAAAACCCTTTGTTAGTGAATAAAAAAAAAAAAAGAAAAATAAAAAAAACTCCCAGCATGCGCCCTCCCTTCTCCATTCTGAGCAGGTCCTTGCTATCAACCGCTGGAGTATGCTTGCTTTGCACCTAGAGCTATAATTATTTTGCTTTAATTTTACAAAACCTTTTGTTCCATTCCCACGAGCCCACCTGATCCTTATATTACACTCGCTCTATTAAAACACTCATGCAGAACAAAGCATGGCTGTACTGATTCATAAGTAACTTTTTTTTCTCAGAAAAATGCCACTGGCTAGGGTTCGGGACATAGTCCTGGGCTTCACCTTTCTCTGCCAATTTTCATGTGTTAGAGAAAAAAAAATATGTTGTTTTAGAGTGTCGTATTCTTCCCAAACGTCCTTTCTTTGTCCCGGTGGCTTTTTGTGCATTTTAAAAAATATTTTATTATCCATAATTTTAATCTGCCGCAATATAAAGTGATACATTGTTAAGGATGGTGGGTATATTAAAGGATTGTAATCATGTTGAGATTTCTTTTATTCATATGGTTAGGATCTTTTAAAAATCACTTTTCTCTCCTTACTCCACTCCTTTTCCTTGAGATCTTGCAACACATGTGGGCTTCTGGCAGAAAAAAATTGCAGTGACTCATCAGGAGAATTGTTTGTTTGCTCTGAGGAGCACCCTGAGGACCCTCTGGGCTGCACACGGAGCCCTTTGATCCTAGGAAATTTATTTCTTCCAGATGTTTTCCCCACAGCCACCTTTCTGCAATGTCCCTCTTCATTAGGTAGCATGAGGATAAACACTCAAGACCCACTGCTACAGCATACAGTTTTCCTGAATGGAGTGTGACAGGGAGTTGACATTTGACTGAGTCATTGGATTCCCCTTGCCTTAGGCACAATGATGGAGGAAGGTTAATGCTGAGGAAGGCAGAACCGGCTCTCTTCAGGCAAATGTCCTTAGAATTAAGATGGAAATTATGTGAATCAGGCCAAAAAAATACACAAAAAACACAAATCTGCAGCCCATTGCTCATGAACCTAGCCTTATCCAATCTTATAAAATCTTAATGCTTGGATCTGTCATGTGACTTGCCCACTTGTTCAACCTAAAGTATAAAGAGTGAATAGGAAAGTGAAGTCTTTTGACATCTCTTGCATTTTCTTGGTCTGGCTGAGTGTGCTAGTAGAAATGAAGGGAGGACAAGGCAGGAGAGGGAGAATAGGTGCATAGAGAAAAATGGTCTGCTAGGCTAAATAAGCCCCCCTCTGCACAAATGATAGCCACATCCTCATCCCTGGAACCTGTGTTTGTTACCTTATATGAAAAAAAAGGACTATGCAGATGTAATTAAGTTAAGGATTTTAAGATGGGGAGACTGTCCTGGGTTATCTAGATGTGCCCTAAATGCAATCAGAGGTATCTTTATAAGAGGGAGATTTCACGCAGACACAGGAGGACAAGTTAATTGGCCATGAAAGCAGAGATTGAAGTGATACAGCCACAAGCCAAGAAATGTTGACAGTCACCAGAGGCTGGAAAAGGCAAGGAAACACATTCTCTCCAGAAAGAACAAAGCCCTGCCAACACCTTGATCTCAGCCCACTGATATTGATTTTGGACTTCTGACCTCCAGAATCATGAGAGAAGTTTCTGATATATTAAGTCACCTAGTTTGTAGTAATTATGTTATGCTGTCACAGGAAACTAATATAGATGGTAACTGCTTCAAGACTCCATTGTTCAGCACATTCCTGAAATCATCAAAGTCTCAGGTTGAAGGAGGAGTGGAAAATAGGGTGCTACGACTTGGCAAAATTCTTTGTGCAGATACTGGAGTTCTTAACAGCATTTGTGATCTACAGCACGTTGAGAGTGAAAATAAACAGAGAAAAGAGAGTACAAGAGGTCATTTAACAGATTTTACAGATTGTAAGTGTAAATGCTCCAATTTTCTAATACTAGTTTGCATATTTTATGAAGTAGGACAAATCTATTACATTTTCCCTTTAAAATAAACATTTATATATAATGTATGACCAGTCATTTCCCCCCTAAATTGTCAGTATAATATAATGAACTACAGCAACAATTGATTTGGCATATACATACCAATATTATATTTGGCATATATAGGCTATGCTATAAAAGTGAAGATCTGTCTGCACTTGAGGTAACTTTCTATTAGCTATTCAAAGGACAGTCAATTTTAAAGATTAATAATATAATAATATAAGATAAGATAATAAGATAATAATATAATAATATAAGATAATTTGGAACCTAAACCCAAGAATTCTTAAATAGATGCATTAAAATAATAACAAATCTGGAAAAGTCCAATAGCAAAATGACTATTATGTGACCAAACTGCTCAGTTTATCACTTTCCCTAGATCATTAAAAATCTATAGCAGCTGCATCATTTAAAAGGACAAGGAAGACTCCTCAATTCCCATGCTTCTTTTCAGCTATTGGGTTTTTCAACAACCAAACCATTAATCTTCATAAACAACATGAGGTCAGTAGACCTAGACCACTAATATAGATGAAGAAATGGAAGATCTGGAGAGCCTAAAGAGATTCTAGATCAATCAGCAAATGATAAGAACTGAGAAAATCAAGTAGAAATGCTGACTCTATTCTCTAGTACCTTTGTAAAGCAAATAGAGATCGAGTTGTCCTTTTGAAGATAACACTCCAATGACAAAATATATAAAAGATGGTCATTTATTTTTTGCTACTTTCATGTAACTACCACTGAGTATTCATTTGACAGTAGGTTTAAAAACAGAAAAACATAATACTCTATCTTTTAACAAAATAAACAGATAATAAACTGATGATTAATACAACTAACCCACTGAAAAAAGATATCCCAAGTTATTCAAAGTACCAGGAGGCTAAAGAAACTGGTAGTTGTCCCCATGAGCCTACATTTGGGGAAGCACGAATAATGAGAATCTCCTTGCATTCCTTCTCCACTTCCCACCATGACCAGCTGTATACTGACCTGAGGCAGTTCAAGCTCTCAGGACTTCAGAGATTCACTATCTGGAGTGAAGAGCAATCAATGCAAATTCCACCTTCATACTCCCATGTCTCATTGTTTTATTTGCTTTAGCACTATGTACACCTTATCTTTGGAAGGTCAGAATGCATATCTTTGCTTTGAGTGTGGTACACGTTCTCACAGCACCATATAATTATAACTGCTCTTTACTCATTTATTAACCCTTCCAACAACTCAGGAGGCAATTGTTAACATTCGCATTTATCACCATCCCACTTGTTTCCACAAGTTCCTAAAGGGCAGGGAATATGTTTTTCTTTCAACTAGCTTCCCTTAGCTCTACAACACCTAGTTAATTCTTAAGGAGTAACCGGCTGATACATAACTCAATCACAGGAGAATGGGTGGCCAGGGTCAGTGCGGATTGGCCCATTTGACTTTGCAAACTTTGTAATAAAACATTGTTTGCTGAAGAGATAAACAATAAAATAATTTTTTTAAAATCCAATACAAAGGTACCTTAACTCCTTTAGCATAGGTTATGATCCTGAAAGTTAATAATCTGTACTGTTCCATAACAAGTACACTGAGCCATAACAAATATAGGAGGGTGAGTTTAGTATAATATAGTTGGCTGTGAAGGAGATATGGTTGAGATGAATGGAGCTTTAAAAATCAAGAGTCAAGGACACTTGGGAAGATATAAGATGTAATTGGGTACCTTTTAAATGACCAAGGACTTGTCTCCAGCATTTTAATTATCATGTTTCTGGGACTTGAATTAAAGTCCCAGGTTATCAGTTACTTAGTATAAGTTTTCCAATAAACACCCTTTGATTATGCATTTAGATCTTCAAAGTGGGTAGACTTACACAGCCCTTCCTACACAGGCAAATTACGTAGGTAAAACATGTAAAGTTAATATTTTCTTCTTTGATGCAGTTTAGTGAATTTTTAAAAATCTGTAATGAATAAAACCAGACTTTAAATTCTGGATAAAAATGTTCTACATCAATGACTATCATGATGTGTCTTGGGTACAGATTACTGTATGTTTTTTTTCTTAATAAAATGGGATCTCCATCAAATACATAGATAGATCATAGAGTCTTCCCATAGGAACCTTTAAGATCATCTAATCCAATTGCTCATTTTACAGATGAAGAAACAATATGTGAGTGTTTTAATAAAGCATACTTTACTATTTGCATTGAGACAAAAAGGATGTTACATGAAGAGAGAAACAGAAGAGACTTAAAAGTAGAAGGTTGATGAAGGAGAAGAAAAAGAAAAGAGAAGAGCTTTTTCAGTGGAGCAGAGCACTAAGCAGAGATGCATTTTCTAATATGCATCCAAGTCTTAGCTGGCTTAAATAATACAAAGATGGTAGCATCCATATTTTAAAGAATTGCTTAGATTATTAACATATAAACAGTTTAGACAGATTTACCTCTAGGGAATCACATAACTTATCATAAATAAACAAACATGTTCTGTATTTCTAACATGTTACTGTCCATTCATTTATTCTGCATATCACCTCTCACTTCCCCAGCATATATGCAAATTGAAGGGAAATACAAAGAGCATTATTAAAATCTATTTTAGGATAAAGATTATCCCCCCACAAAACAGAAAATGTGAATACTTTTTAGAGTTATATAAAGATAAGTTCTGATTTGGATACTTGCTACTAGGAACTATGTGAACTTGTTAAAAGTGTAAGGCTCTGGAATCAGATTTCCTGGGACTGAATATTGACCTTGCCACTTAGTTGACTTTGGGCAAATTTATTCCTCTCTGTGCCTCAATTTCACACCAGTAAAATTAGATAACAATAGTGACTATTTAAAAGAGCAGTAGTGAGGGTGGAATAATAGAACTTTACATATAAATCTCTTAGAACAGGAACTGGCACATAGTAATTACTCAATAAATAGCTGTTACTACTAATATGTACAAGCCTGTTAAACACTTTCAGGGGGGTAAGGGTATTCTCATTAATGAGACTTGTTTAAGTATTCTGTCTTTCAATTTGTGGCCTAATTTAATTCATACCAATATTCCATCTCAGCATGAATAATGTAGTATGAGGAAAAGCCTCAGTTTGGTTTACTTAGATGTGTTTGAGACAGGGATTATCATCCTTTTAAAAGGAATAAACTAAAAGGCTGCATCTGGTTCTGACTTAAAGCAACTGAGAGGTAACTCTTAAAAGGCAAAGGAGAAAATGAGAGAGCAGGAGAGGCTTAGCAGGATGCATATATTGTCTGATGCTGTGGGGAACATGAGAGAACACTCTAAGAGGAAAGTGAAGGTGCAAATGCCCCCCTTATATGACCCCACAGTCTCTTATGCAGGTCTCAAAGTCATTAACCTTCTACCAGGTAATTATTTGTTTACTTATTTTTTTTTTCCGATTGTACAGTGATCCAATTGAGGACAAAAATTGTTCCATTCATTTTTGTTCAACAGTTGCTCAGTAAAATATTCACTGAATAAATGAGAACTAGTTAATTAATAACAACTACTACAATGGGGGAGGCTATTTAGCAGTCCCTAAAAGAAGAGCTAAGACTCTCATAGACACTCCTATTCAATGGAAGGAAATGTTGAGGTAGAAGTGACTGGCCATGGATCTGGCAATGGATCTGTGATCTCCGTGCTGGGGATAAATGTTCTCAGTAAGAATAAAATATTTTTGAAGTCTTAACTTGTGTAAGTTTTGTGAGTTTTCTTCCATAACTTTCGTTTAAAAAAATCACAAATATTTGAGAATCTACTATGCAGAACTTTACAAGGCAGAAGAACTAACTGCAATGTGGGGAGCAAATGTAATCAGACTAATAAACCATGGCAAAAATCTGAAAGTAAATTCAACAAGAGTCCCAGACAATGTGTTGTGGAAGATCAGAGAATAAGTAAGTACTCATAGCTGGGGAAATAAAGGTAATTTTAGTAGAGAGGGTAATATCTCAATCCTGATGCAAATACTTAATATAAATCTGTGAAAACAGAGCATTATATCTTTAATTTGGAAATTGATTGATGTGCAGATGTTAGTGGAAATATCTGTGAATGAATGACATAAACATCAAAGGCATTCCTTTGTAATTGTATGAAGCTCAGAGTATTAATATATAGTTCATGGCTATTAGTTGATATATATGTCCCTGAAATGGCAATAAGTCTAAGTAAATAAAATAATAATAGTGCCCCTTAGAAAATTCATCCATTTGTGAATATTCATTCATTCAACCTAACGTGAGGACCTACTGCATCTCAGATTTTGAACTGTGCTGAGTACATTGGATAACATGTGTGGTCAAGATGGAATAGGTGTTCTGTCCAAGAAGTAGATTCAGACAATTAAATTAATAACTACAACATGATGTATTCTATGTTAGATGAAGAAGTGGATGTTATGGGAATGCATATTTGTAAGCGATTTTACTTTAACTCATTCCAGAAATATGGCAGAAATATATTTGGACAAATATAAAATGCTAGTGGTTTTTACTGACCTTGAATTTCTTCTGACTTGGTCTCATTTAAATCTACAGAGTAGATTGCCACAAGTGGGTCTTTTGCACGCTGCTTGCTACTCAAAATTTTGCCTTTTGAACAACCTATCTAATTATGGATATATCAAGCAGAAACAAATTTATTTTCTTAATTTCTTTAAGACTCAACATGGCAGCATTTTTCCTACCTCAGGGTTTTGGTGTTTTTTTTCTGTTAAGGTACATCTTTTATCATAAACAATAGCAACCTCAGGAAGATGACTGTGATAATGTCTGAAACAGAAAAAAATCTGCTCTCTTTTGTGAGATTATATCTACAGGCCTGCGAAAAGTAAAATCTTGCTTGGACCAGTAAATTGAACAAACATAACACAGGAGTCACAGAGGAAGCAATTACAGGCAACATCAATTCTTATCATTTTAATAAGTAAAGGTTTGAACTGGTCTTTTTGTTGTGATTCTTCTTCAAATCCAAGCCATAACCTATTCCCTATACCAAATATTTCCCCCCAAATTGTCAACCATACAGTGAGTCTGTCTTAGAAACCAAAATTCTGGATTTATTAAAGCAGAAAACATACTGCCTTCCTTCATTTCAACTCTGAGCAAGGAATAAAACTGTCTTCTTGTTTTTCTTTGCATGAAAAGTATAGTCAACTAGAGCTGCCACAGTCTAGAGAACTAACAGAGTAAAATACTAAATGATCCAATACATAGGGCATTTGTCTCCCTGGATTTCATCTAGTTCAGCATCATGGCTTTGTAGTCTAAGCAATAGATGAAGAGAATCAATAAACTGGGCAAATAATGTTTTATGTGAATAGCATAGAAAAGAATGGACAAAAATACAGTTCACCATTGCACAGAATACAATTAAATATTGTATTGTATTGTTAAAAAAATAACAAATAGCAGCTGACTCTCAACCCGATCATAGAAATGAATGTGATCAGTTCAAATAGTCTTAAACATGGTAAAAATGTCCTTAGGATATACAGGATGACAGAACAAAATGGTCTCTCCCTCATCTGTTGGACTCAGGGCCGGTGTGCTGCGTGGCGGTCATTTAAGTGCTCTGTTTTTATTCCTATCAATACTATAAATTATGCATGCATGTTTGTATTTTAGAAGTACATAATTTTTTTGGATTAACTCGTGGAGCTATTGTAAAGAAGGATGAACAAATCATGCTGAGAAATGAGAATGTGAATAAATGCCAATTCTTCCCCAGATCTGAGATGAGATACCCTCACTCCTATTGTGAGAAAATGAAAGATAGGATGTGAATTAATCCCTTCTCTTTAGGATACCCTACTAATTAAACACATTGACACTAATTATAACAATAAGTAACAATTTTTGAGCACTTACCATGTGCAAAGCAGTGTTATAATCATTTCATATATATTCTCTTATTTAACGCTCACAACAACACTATATTACATATAAGAAAACTTGAGACAAAGAAGTGAAACAACTTGTTTAAGATCAACAGGCTAATAGAAGGTGGAGTTAGGATTCAAACCAGACACTCCAGAGCCCATACAATATTAGAATATTCTGAACCAAAGAGATGAAAGGGATCTAACCAATACCCTGGGAATATCATTCAGCTTTTCTCAATTTTAGGTCCTTCATCTAGGACAGGGGTCAGCAAACTTTTTTTATAAAGAGCCAGATCATAAATATTTTAGGTTTTGTGGGTCAAGCGGCAATATCAAGAACGCTATATAATGTGGGTACTAATATAACAAGAGAGAAAACAAATCACACTATATATTTTTAATAAAAATTATTTAAAATATTTAATTTAAAAATTTTAATTTTAAATAAAATTATTTAAAATAAATCACATTGTTATTTTATTAACAAAATTTAAAATATAATAATAATTAAGTCTTTTTTTTTTTTTCCAATACAGGTCTCCTAATGACAAGAACAGAATTCTTTTTTAGAGCATAACATATTGCTTAGCTGAGGTTCAAAGACAGTGTCCTTATCATGAAATCAACTGCAAATGTTCATCTGTAAAAATCATTCTTACCTCACTGGCCATACAAAAAACAAACAATAAGCTGGCTTTGACTCACAGGCCATAGTTTAGCAACCCCTTATCTAGAAAACAAAGTTACTGTACTAGATGATTTCTGAGAACCCTTCCAATTTCAATATTTTATGGCACTATCTTACTTTACAAGTATAATAATTTTGATTTTTCAGTGTCTTCAGTACAGTTAGATAAGAAGTAAAATCTAAAAGCCCTATACTCTATATATGCTAATAATTAAATGAATAGAAGCATGTAACTACAGCATCAAATATTTATATCTGCCTTGCAGACTATTGTTTTCTTAATTTTCTTAGGACAATTTATATTTTATTGCATTTCCACGGGTCCCTTTGAATGTCATCATAGAGGAAAAAGCTTTCTGTTGATAAAGCATTTAAGTGGTATGTTAGAGGCAGGGAGACAATCAACATAGCCTTACAGTGAAATAAGAAAAGAGTAACTACGACATACCAATAGATTCCCTACTAAAGGGAATTGTTTACCTGATTTAATTCTGTGTTTCTATACTAACATTTGGTACCTTAAACTAATAGTATAAATTCATACTTCACATAAATTGGCATTGGATTTGCAAACTGTGACTTCTATATTGCTTTATTATTATTATATTGTTGTTGTTATTATTATTGAAACTCCTATGGTTAGTCATGGGAATTTCTCAAGAAACTTCTAGATTCCCTGACAGTTTTCATAGGAGGTTGTAAAAACAGAGGGCTTCCAGCACACATAGAATCTTTTCAACACACAAATATGTAGTTTTCTTGCCCTTACGTAAGCAAAAATATCAAGAACTTACTGTTGCACATTTATTTACACTTAAATACCTATTTTCAAAAAAAAAAAGAATTAAAAAGTCGATCTATGATATTTGAGGTCGAATGTCATATGATTTATCAGTTCTTTAAGGTATAATTGAACACTTCTGTAACAGTCAAATTAACAGATAATTAACAATTCTGGATGACTTTATAGAAACTTACAGAAGAAATATGTTTTCTGGCTTCTGATGCAAAGATCTATAAAATAGTGTTATTATGCAAATTCCTTGGTGGTCCTAAATAAGGTTGACCCTAGCAAAATTGCTAAGTCTCCAAAAAGGCTTACTTTCCCCGAATTCTGTTTTATATTTTCCCAAAATACTACATTTTATTTTCCCAGGTAAGAGTGAATCAACAAATCAATTAATGCTATTTTGTTCTTCCAAGGCAACATTTTAAATTCTGACAGGGGTTTTTTCAACTTAATTTTTTTTTTATTTGAAACTACTGAAAACTATCCCATTCACCCACAGACAAATACAAAATGAAGTTAAAAAAATTACAAACAATCCCACCACTTAAAAATAAATTTTAACAAGAATGAAAGAAACCCCCTCTGTCACTGCAATCTTCCTCAGTCACCCTCTAAGATAACCAGTTTGGAGTGCATTCTCCCCATTCTTTGTGACAGTTGTAGTTCACTTGTATCAATGTAAGATAAGACAATTACCTATATTAAACCTACAACTTTGTAATTTAAACTTAACATATATTATGTAAAATTTCAGGGCAGTATATATGGATCTATTTTATGCTTTGTAAAAGATAGATATAGTCTAATGTAATAATATGTTAAACCATTTATCTTTTGATGGAAATCTAATATGTTTTGAAATTTTTGCTACTTTGAATAAAGCTGCAATGAAAATTGTTGTAATATATGTGCAAGTATTTCTTATGGAAAGATTACTAGAAGTGGCTTGCTGAATATTAAGATATATTCCTTTAAAAAGCTTTTTTTGAAGGCAATTTCTTTAAACATTAAAAAATCAAGCAAATCTGTTAATAAAATAATTACCATTATTTAGTTCCTAACATTCTAGGCAGTGTGGCATGCCCTTTAAATGCATTCATACATTTCAATATATAAAATTTATTATATATAAAAATTCTGATGGTCCAATTCTGAAGGACCTTAATTGTCACACTTTGGAGTTGGGTTACACTTCTACGAGCAATGAGGAGTCATTGAAAGTTTCTGAGTAGGGGAATGACCCATCTCCCTCATTTAGAATAAATCATTTCTAGGAAGGCAAGAGAGGAAAGAGACCCATCCAGTTGGTGGAGACATATTAAATGGTATCTAGAGGGCATGGGACCAGACAATGGAGAACAATCTTTGCAAAAAGCTAAACTTCTTCTGCACCCAAAAGTGAAGAAGCATGGCAGCCTTAACAGGAGATAAGCATCATCCTTCAAGTATTACCTGTCAGACAATGACACTTGATCAGAGCAAGAGTAGGTTAAGGGTGTGCTTTCCCATCCTGCCTATTGTTTCCAATGGCTCCGGATAACCACTATTAAATTGGAAAATGTGGAGATGAGGAGAACACCGGGCCAGTTAAAAAAGAAACACAGAGTTTCCATGTTTAAAAACTATCTAGTTGAGAATTTTGCTGTGGTTACTCACATATGGAAATGGCCTGAAACAAATGGACCAGAAGCCAGCTAAAGTTCTGAGGAAACTGTATTGCCAAAGATAATAGAATAAGAAAAAAAGATGAGATACAGCATTAACTGGAGCAGGCCTCTTCCACCAGGATGGTGCTATTCACAGAGATGGGGTGGGGAATCAAGATCTCTTACTCAATTTAAGGTGCCTACCGGACCTCCAATGTAGACAGCAAGTAAATGGTTCTATTTCTATGTCTAGAGCTCAGGTGAGAGATTAAGTTCAGACCTGAGATAAAAATTTGGGGGTCATAGACATATAAATAGTACTTAAAGCTATTGGATTGGAAGAGCTCCTCTAGGATGTATAATGGACCAGAGAAGGAGGAGCTAACAAAAGTGACTAGTCAGTGAGGTAGGAGGAAAATCAGGAGAGTGTGAGGAGTGTGAGGTCATAGAAGCCAAGGGGTGACACTATTACGAAAAAAAAGGATTATTTCACATTTTGAAATGCTTCTGAGCAGCTGAGTAAAATGAGAGTATGCCTCTGTATCAGGGTATAGACAATGTCCTGCAGCAAGGATGCATAGTAAACAAATTAGTTAATTATGTTACATTGTGATATTAAAGTCCATCTTTGTTAAGAATAATAAAAATGTTGCCTTTCTTGCCATACTTAGTAGCTAGATGTAAATCCTGGAAAGACAGTGTTAGTTTTTAATTTTTAAGCTGGTAGGAATTTTAGAGATCATCTAGGCCAACTTTCTAATCTTATGGACAAGGAAATGAATTTGTAGAGGTGGAATGATTGCTCGAACTCCAAAACTGCAAAATGGCAGAAGTGGGGCTGTGATGCCGGTCTCCTAACTCAGGACAGGACTCTTTTCTCTAAAAGAAAACGTGTGTTCATTGACATAAATTTGTTTTCATTTTTCCAAAATGTTATTTTAAAGTAGAGACCAAGACCCATTCAACACCTGATGTGCTGATCTCAAACAATTTTATTTCAGCAACCACATTCTCAATATAATTTGCCTCAACATTAGAAGTACAAACAGAACTATAACTTGATATTTTTCATATCACCCTTTCCTAATGTACCACATATTTTTCACCTAACTGGTTGAGATATGGCAAGTGTTCGACAAATGTGTGTTGAATGAATACATTAATTTTGTTATACCTCATATCTAGAATTTACGTAGGTACATACTCTATTTCAATGTACATTAGAATTTGATATAAACAGGTGATATTTTTTAGATCTTCAAGAAAGAGACTTCTGAAAAATTAAATTAATGCACTATCATAGAGAAAAATAGCAATTCTGGGAAGAGGAGGGTAAAACAAACAGTATCAGAAATATAAAAATAATAGACCATATTTTGTTTCCTGTGGAAAAACATACATAGGAGTAGAATATCTCTAGAAATGAGTCAGGAAAGATTATGAACCCAGAATCACATTTTCATCTATAGCTTTAAAAAATGTAGCTAAAAGAAAAAAAAGTGTTTCCACTACACACCTATTACAATGACTAAAATAAAAAATATTAACAATACCAAGGGTTGTCAAGGATGTGGAGCAACGGGAACTCTTATACATTTCTGGTGAGAATGCAAAATGGTATAGCCACTCACTCAGCAAAACTGTTTGGGAGTTTCTTATAAAATTAAACATACATATTACATCTGACCTAGCAGTATGACTCCTAGATATTTACCCTAGAGAATGAAAACGATGTTCACACAAAATCCTGTACACAAACGTTTATAGCAGTCCTATTCATAATTGCCCCAAACTGGAAAATAAAAAACAAAAACACAATGTCTTTTGATGGGTGAACGTATAAACAATCTGTGATCCATCCATACGAAGGAATAATATGAAGTAATAAAAAGAAACAAACCATTGGCACAGGCAACAACATGGCTGAATTGTAAATACATTATGCTGAGTGAAAGAATCCAGTCTCAAAAGGTTACACACTATATGGATCAATTTATATGATAGTTCTCAGAAAGACAAAACTATGGGGATAAAGAAGAGATCATGGTTGCCGGGGGGTTGGTGGATAGGGGAGGGATAAAGGGATAGCATAAAGGAGTTCTTCTGGGTAATGGAACTGCTCTGTACCCTGATAGTGATGGTGGCTGTTACAAAAATCTATACATGTGTTAAAATTTACAGAACTTTAAACCAAGAAATTTATGAGTCAATAAAAATGTTCAACATTTTCAGGAAAATAAAAAAAAAAAAACAAAACCACTGGCTCACATATTGAATTATTGGAAAAGTATGGACTCAAACAAAGCCAAGGCTTCTCCTACCTAGAAGATAATTTGGTAAGAGATAGTGCTGTTGGTAAAAGAGAAACCTGTAGCTCTGCCTCTGCCATCAGTTAATGAAAAATGAGGATTCTAATATAGCTTTAAGAATTTAATAATAATCCTGTTTACTTAAAATCTGGTCTCTGTAGTTTATTACAGTCATTACTGTTTGAGAATCAAGGATAATACCAGCACTTGGATTTTATAAGTATGACTGGCCTCAGTAGCAAAGTAAAGACTATTACTTAAACTAAAAAGTTATTATATTTCATAAAACCCTAATGATTCTGTGAATAGACTACTCAGTTCAATTGTGCTGTCTAACCCTGTAGCTGCAATCCATTTTCACTGAAATTTCTTAAGTTTTCAAATGTACATTTCTTTTTAAAATTGTGGTTAAATATATATAACATAAAATTTACCATTTTAACCATTTTTAGGTACACAGTTCAGTAGCATTAGGTACATCACTATTATTGGCAACTATCACCACCATCCATCGGCAGAACTTTTTAATCTTTCATACTCTGAACGCATTAAACAATAACTCTCCACTCTTCCCTCCTCTCAGCCCCTGGTAACCTCTATTCTACTTTCTGTCTCTATGAATTTGACTATTCTGGTACCTCATACAAATGGAATCATACAATATTTGTTCTTTTGGGTCTGGCTTATTGCACTTAGCATACTGTCTTTAAGGCTCATCCATGTACTTACTGTGTGTCAGAATTTCATTCCTTTTTAAGGCTAATATTCCACTGTATGTTTACACCACATTTTGTTTATCCACTCATCCAGCAATGGTCATTTGGGATGCTTCCACCTTTTGACTATCAATTTTACACCCCTTTGACATTGTTGTCAGCCACCATTTATTTCCCCACAAATCAGACTCAAGGCATATTCTGGTACCGTTGAGCAATGTATGGCATTTCATTTTCAATACAGGTTTAAAGAGGACTCTTAAAATTTCATTAACTATACTTAGTTTCTAATTAATTATGGTAAAAGCAATTCTATGTATATCAAATTTTTGTTCAAGTTTGGTCATTAGCTTAATGTGTGTGCTTGTGTGTGTCACATGCATGTCTGTGTGATAATACATAGATACAGCTATATTATGCATAATGTTAAAACTTTATTATTGCCTGGTTAGGAAAGTAGTCATTATCCAGAAAAAAATGGTTTTCCAGTGTGAAGAAGCATGTTAAACTTAACTGAACTGAAAATTTTGAGATGAAATAAGAGTGTGGTTCCTGTAAGGGTCTAGCATTGTAGCTAAACTCCACCCCTGACCAATTAAAACAGAACATCTAGGGTGAGGTCAATGCATTGGTATTTTTTTCTTAAACTTCATAGGTGATTTTAATGTGCAGCCAAGATTAGGAATCTCTGAGCTGGAGAAAGAGTTCCTGAGTCAGGGGGAGTAAACAAATGAAAGTAACTGTAAAAGGCAGTTTGGGTCTAAAGCACAGAGGTGAGGAAAGAGAAATTTAGAATTGTAAATGACAGAAGAACCATTCCAACTGGGAGAAATTAAGTAGCCTTTTAGTTAAAAGCAGAAGAGCAGAAGAGGTGTCAATTATAAGGATAATTGACATTTAGATTTTAAAGAGCTACAGAACCTAAACTAGAACATAAGCTATGAAAATGGTCTAAGGACTTCATTAGACCTTAGAGAGATATAAGGTGAGAATAAGATAAATAGGTAAAATATTTAGAAGACCAGGAGATACAGAGTTTGGGCTATATCAAGTCTCTTGACTGTGTGTAGTTTTTTTTCTCCATTTAAACGTTTGTACCATCTGAGCTTTATAAGTGGAACATGAAGTAATTTCTCATTTAAGTAAACATTTATTTTATATAGAAAAGCATGGTTTGAATATATCCATTGACCTGCCTTGCTTCTCTTGACTATTCTTTCCTGAAGTGACAAGTGTTCTGTTTGAGTTATATTAATCCATCCCCGGTAATTAGATAATGAACCATCTACCTCACAACCTCCTTCTCCCAGTCACTCCACCAAAGCTCAACGGCTATTTGAGCATTAAAAATGACCAGAATATTACACTATAGTAGCATCTCTAAAGAAAAAAAAAATTATCAGCAAGAATATCATGTCACTCAAATTTGAAATGAAATCTCTTCATTATAAGAGATTCAACCATTAAAATTATTTCATTGATTAAAACTAAACAAACTAAAAAGGCAGGATATTGCAAGAGCACTTTTCCTTTTCTTTTTCTTTCTTGCCATTTTGGAAAACGAAAAGAATGGAAGAGAAATGAACAATAACCACCTAGAAATAAACACTTAATATTTTATACAAGTTTTGTATCTTGCTTTTATCCCTTGACATTATATAAGCATTTTCTTATCTGATTAAAATCTCTTCACTAACATTATTTGTCTTTCTAACCACACCTCTATTGTTTGTCACCTTTCTAGCTAGAGTGACTGTTCTCACCCGACTATTGACGCTCAGGTAGGAGTCACATAAGATAAACAAGAATTCATGTTTTTTCTGCATAAATTCTTTAAACTGAAGGCATAGGCCTAGAGTTAAGAGACACAAAAGTAATTGTGAGCATATTCTAAAGGGAGTTTCCCACAACTGTAAATGGTTCACTCTGAGTCAGCACTCTCTAAAAGGAAGGAGTGGACAGCTGACTGGCTGGAAGTGCCAAGAAGACCCAACCTACACAGGGTTGGACTCACGAGGGACCAGGGAAGATTTGTGCAGATGTAGAGAAAGTCTGGGGTATAAAAATATATTTTATTTTTTCCTTCATGCTTCCTAATCCCATAACCAATCACCTTCTTCCACTCTTGTACCCTCTCTTCTTTTTTTATTTGGGAGGAGGATATTCTTTCTTTCTCTTTATCCCTTCCCTCTCCCAGTCCCCTGATCCCTTCTTTTCTCTCCCTTCTTTTTCTTAAAGCCTTTATCATAACTGACTGTAACATGAAGTAAAGTACATCTGTTTAGCTGTGGTTATTATACTACAACTTTCCTGTGTCTTTAATTTAGCTTATGGTACCTCTGCCCTTTATCCATAAAGGGTGAGTCGTTGTCAGGACTACTCTATGATGGAATCTAGAATGTACTGATTCTGAGAAATACAGTACCTCAGATTGTGCAGTCCTCTCTTGCCTGATTCCAATTCAGATGTTCTGCCCATCTCATTGGCTGAAGTCTATTCAAGCATATTCTAAAGGGGACCTCTGATGTTCGTTTTTAACCTAAGGCTTCTGGGTCTGCTCCTTCAATTACTTAAACTTCTATGAATTTTCTGTTGGGAATATAGTCCTGAAAACTTATCTTGCAGAAGGTTTATTTATTTGTTTATTTTTCCTCAGTGAGTGAGAGAAATAGAAGTCAGAAAGTCTAGTGAGATTTACAACAGAAAGAGAAGAATAAGTCAGATCCAGCAAGGAATTTGGAAGTGAGCAGAAAAATTAATTGACCTGGGCCGAGGAGAGTTAGTGAGGGCTCTTGAAGAGGAGAGTGAGGAAAAGGTAGAGAAACATTGTGGGTATCTATAATGGGGAGATATATTGTGGATGAAAGAGATGACAAAAAAGAACATTAAGTTTTATTTTTTCTGCATTGCAGAAAGAAGGTTATATATTCAGAGAAACTATGGTGAAGAATCAAATTACTTTTAATAACTTTTGCTTGCTCAACTATTATTCCTTTGTATGTGGTTCCAGTTATGAACCTGTATCATGAAAAGGCTCAGTTTTACATGCACACACACAGACACACACACACACACACACACACATTGTGCTTGTTAACAAGAACCAATGCCATCATTTTTTTCATGTTTGTGTTCATATAAACACACAAATATATTTACTCATAAATATTTATTATCCTGAAAATTTGCTCTTTCACCTAATAAATTATGGTCATCCTTCCAGGTCGATAGCAATAGATATAATTCATTCTTTCCCTAATGGCTGTATAATCTTCAATAACAACTGTACGTATCACGTGGTATTCATGTAGTCAAATTAATGAATGCAGTATTCTTTTTTTAAAGCAAATTTTACTAAAATTTTACTAAATTTTTACACAGGATACTCAACAAACACTTACTGAATACCTATCTGGTGCCAGTTTTAGTGACTGAGAAAATTAGTTAATTACCCATGGTTCTTTCCCTCAAAAGAAAAAAAAAAAATCAGTCCAATGTGGGAAGTAAAGCAGTTTAAAAATATTTTTTTAACTTGAGAGAATCAGAGAATTTATAATAAAGAATGGTTTAAAAATAAATCTTTAAAAGAAGTAATTTATCACCGGCAATTTATTCTTAGTCATTGTTTCCAATGTATGAACAGTACTGAACAGCAACAGGGTACTTCTCTGTAAGGCAACTCAAGAAACAAACTAATTTCTAACCACTAAGAGCTCGGATAAAGCACCTTACTCCTGAGACCTCAAAGTGATTTATAATTCTACTAATACTTTTACTGTGATAGTAATACATGATATTTATGAACCATCTTTATTCCGTGGAACTCTAAATATCATTTGACTTCTTTGCATAATGTCTGTAAGATAGAGAAAAGTGTCCCCTACAGATAAGGAAAATGATCTTAACACAAAACTGTTCGACAATGCCTGAATCAAGTCTCTAGATAGTTAGCCCCTTGCTCCTTCCTCTCAATTACACTGGCTGTCTCTCTGGTGGTAACTGCAATGATTATGTGGATAGTATTATGTCATCAATCAGAGTCTTGTATAGTAGGATAGAGTCAGTTCTTATTAAAAAAACAAGAGCTTTTCATGCAAACTATTTCTCTGTCTGATAAAAGGACTTACACATAAAACTCTGCTGACAAGTTTTCTAGGTGAGATGAATCTAAGTTAACTAACTGAGCAACCAGTCTAATTAGTCCCTCCCACTTTCCAGTCCTACAAGAGGATAAGACAACTGTAGCGTTAAATGTGTAACCCAGGCTCACAGCTATTCCTGGCAGCCCTAATCCACAGAGGAAAACAGAACTCAGTAACAACAATGACCATGATAAAAATGTTAGACATATACTGGTTATTGATTATTTAATAAAGTTTTACAATGTTCAAATAAGGTAAACAAAGAACAGTTCAGTAAAATTGTAGCAAAGGTTAAGCAAATTTCATATGGTTAAGTTAGTGCAATTGCAAATAAGTAAACGACTTTGTCAAAAATCTAAATCTTCTACTACTTGGTAACTATTATTTTCCTGTATCTCTGAAGACATTTTATCATAAGAACTTTATAATCCTGAGAATCTGATATTAATCAGAAGACTGACTTCATTCTGTATTCCATTTCTCATGACCTCCTGAAAGAATGTCAGTTCAGCATGGCCTCCTTCCTTTGCCAGTTGATTCAAAGAATGGTGCTTTCAAATTGCCATTTGGGATATATGAAGCGGTGCATTTGGAGCCAATGTGCTGCAACCTGAAGTGTAACACTATTTATTGTTCTTGAGAAACGTGTGCCTAATTCCCTGGAAATTTACTGTTTCAAAGAGTCACAAGTCTCCTGATTGCTTCTCATCAGTCTTGAGGAGATTAGATAAGCTTCCTCCCTTTTACAAAAGCTTTTCCTTCATTCAAAATTCCTTTGAGAACAAAACACTGAACCAGAATTGGATTTTTAACAAAATATTATAATATTGTAGATAACATTTTTTTTTTTTTTCTCCTGAGGAGACCAAGCAGTTCAAAACATATACTAATGTACTTTCTGATTTAGGGCTACTAGCCACATATTGGAGGAGCAAGGCTGAGGTAAAAGAACAAAGTCCCTTCTGTGAAGCAGGAAGGATTTTTTTCACTGAGTTATTTTAGAAGACTTGAATGGACTGCTAAGGGCTTTCACACAGAAAGACTTGGAAGTCAAACTCAAGAAATACAGAGGAAAAAACAAATGCAGAACTATAACAGGTAGGCATTTCTTCTAATTACCATAAACTTGTTATGCATACTGGTGCTATGCTATAGTGACAGATAGTTTTAGAATAATCGTTCAAGTGTAACAACAGTAGAAATGACCTCAGAAATGGAGGTATATACATGTGGTGTTGCAAAAGTTGACAAGGAAGGAAATTCAGGATCATGTTTGCAGTAGGACCTGCCATCAACAAATGTTTCAAACCTCTCTCTCTTCCTCTTCTTCCATATTGTCTCTCTCCCTCTCTCTCTCCCTTACTCCTTCTTTCCCTCTCTCTCTCTCTCTCCCTCTCCCCCTCTCTCTCTCTTTCTCTATCTCTCCTGCCCTCACCAAGGAGTTCACTTCTAATGTTGTCCTCAGTGGTCATTAGAAAACAACATTAACAATTGATAAATATGTCTGGATTTTCTGCTTTGCATTTTTTTTTAGTAGCAGTAATGATGAGCACTTTTATTGACCTATATCTCTGATCAGGCTTATAAGGCTTCAATTAAGTTAGACTTGAGAAGGAAAATGTAAACCTTATTCTTTCTTATTGGTCTAATAAACACAATATTTTACTTCTTTCACTTTTCAAAGATGTTTTCAAGTATGATCAAGGTTAGTAGCACCATTGTCTGCGATATGATTGGGACCTTGGGCACAGACACACAGTGAGTCAAGATGATGTAGAGATGAAAGACTAATGTCATGGATTTGACCAATCTTCCAGCTCTTCATTTCTGAAAGATGGAAAAATATATAGGGGCTCTATTTATTTCCAGGCAAGATGATATAACTTAACCACAAAAGCATCCTCTCAACATATTCTCTTTTTTCTTGGGATATCTACGAGAGCATGTATTAAATTCTACTTTGCCATACAAGGAGCTGAGGTATGCAGACCATAGAATACTAGCATCAGGAGAAGAGCAGACTTGGAGGTGGGTGGAATAATGGAAAGAATACTTGGGGTCAGAGAGATCTGCGTTTGGATCCTGGCTCTGAGTTTTACTAAGATGTTGGGCAGCGGGGGGCTATTTAATCTCACTGTTCCTCAATTTCCTAAAATGTAAACTAAAGGTTATAATATTTATTTTGAGACACTGTTGTGAGAATTAAATGTAAAGAGCTTTATGCAGAGAGGGCACCTGCTAAACGTAACTTTTTTCTTTACCTTCCTAACTTTTTTCAAAGTTTTTCAGACATTTGGACTGTTAGAGAACTAATGGCCTCTGTGACCACATGACCTGAAGTGATACCAAAATGCAATAGATAAAAACACCAAACAGGAGATAGTACAGGGTTTGAATCAGTTAGGTCTGGCATCAATACAAAACTCACTGGCTTTGCAATCTTGGATGTTACTTAATCTTTCTGGATCTCAGTGTTCTCATTATAAAATGGAAATTATTCCTGCTTTGCTGAGGGGCTGCTGAGGGTGGTAGCAAGGATTAGAGACAACTTTTATAAAGCATCTGGTACATTAAGTAAACAGATTGTGAGTAATATTTATTGTTCAGATTTTTATTAATTAAAATTTGTCTATAGATTCATCTCCTATACTTAATATTCCTTTTTCCACCCAAGACCTTGAAAGGGCTACAATAGGGGCTTTGATCACAGATTAGCTGGTTTGGCTGTGGTAATCTAGCTCTTAAGCATTAGAATTACAGTTCCAGCCCTGCCATTAACTATTTAACTGTATGACTTGAACAAGAATTCTAGGCCTAAATTTTGTTCATCTCCAAAATGAGGAGACTGGAATAAATAATTCCTAAGGTTCTCTGTAGACATAATATTTTGATTCTGGTGTCTTTTTACTGAGTTGCAACGGATAAGTACTCATATCTTTAGAGCTTAACCTACTTCTCTATGGTTTAATTCTCACATTCCCTCTACTCTATTTCTTCAATTGCAAAAGGGGATAATTTCTATCACTTTGCAAACAAACCAATACCTCTATTCTGATCTAGTGGCATTCCAGAATATTAATCATCATACTTTAAAACAGTCTGGATTGTTTTAATCCAGAAATTCAGTCATATTATAGGTAGTATTAATGAGGATAATGATGATTCATTTTCAAGGCTTTCTATGCCTCCAGGCCCCTGGCCATTTCACATGATAAAATACATCAAAATTAAAAATAAGATTAAGGTTTAACAGTTAAAAATACATTCTAAGAGTAAAACACAGTTTTGTACTCATTTCTACACTATACAACGAGCACTTAAAAATCAACAAAAATAACAGATTCATTAACCAACAACAGAATTTTAATAATTATTAACTAGAAAAGAAATAAAATTAACTTGACCTTATCTTAGAAGGTTGTCAGAGACCTATTTTGGTTATGCAGATGGGAAACATGTGGTGAACTATTAGACCTCTGTTTCAAAAGTCCAAGCCCTCCTCAAATTCAGAAGTAAACCTTCAGTGAGGATTCAAAATGAATATATAGATGCTATAAGCTTATGAATATTATGTACCTTTGAATTATATTCATCTTGCTCTATTCTTAAGCTATTCTTCAATTAATATTTATTTACTCATTTACTTACTTTTTTTTGCATGTCTACTATGTGCTTTTCCAGGGTATTCAGAATAAAATCCAAATTCCCCACCCTGGCTACTTCTCTGACCTCACCTCCAGTCACTCTCCTCCTTTGCTTCTTTTGCTCTACCTACTCTGGAATCCTTTTATTTCCTTGAATACAGTTCGTCCTTGCCTCAGGGCTTTGTCCATGCTGTTTCTGTTGGGAGCTTTCTCCCCCTCTCAAACTTCCATCCCCACCCCAAATTCTTCACCTGGCTGATTCTTTCTGTATTTCAACCCTCAACTTAAATGACACTTTCTCTAAGAATTCTTTCCTGAGCACCCAGTGGACAGTACAATAGATTTTCCCCACCCATTATTGTCTTGCATACCAATTAGCTCTTCCCATGGACTACAATTTGTAATTTTGTAATTATTTGCATACTTATTTGATGTCAGATTCCCTTAGAAGACTATAAATTTCATGAGACACTAAGGGATCGTTCCTTTATTCCCAATATTAAGCATGGTTGAATAACGAATTAATGATTCTATTGTGGTAGATTCTATAGGGTTAAGAAATATTAATAATTTAATATGGGCTCTATCTCTAAGAATTTGCTTTCTAGTAAAAAAATAAATAAATAAAGCATGCCCATAAATATTATTTAAAAATATAGAAAGTAATTCATGTCTCAAAAAATGTGTAGGAGGGTGCTGTATTAGGCTTTTAGGCTGCTGTAACAAATTATTACAAACTTGTTAACTTATATAAATTTATTCTTTCACAATTTCGAAGACCAGAAGTCCAAAATGAGATTGTTGGCAGGGCTGCTACAGGTGCTAAGTGAGTTTGGTAGGTAGGGGAGAGTGGATTATTTCTGGCTAGGCCAGGGAGAGAAGGTTTCATGGAATAAATAGCATTTAAAGTAACCTGGAAGGATGGATTAGATTTGCATATGGAAAAACAGAATGATGGCCATTCCAGATAACAGAAACAATACTAATAAATGAGGGTGTGGAAATCTGGCCTGAGTGTATGGTATATTAAACCATAAAATTAAGTCAAAAATGGGGACAGAATTAGATTTTAGAGTGTCATGAATATTGGTTAGGCATTGTTTGGTAATTACTATAGAATATTTAAAGTTTTGTCTGAACAAAAGTGACATGATCTTAGGGCTCCTGCTTCATGAAACCTAATGGGGCAACAGCATTTAGGATGAACAGGTCTCCCCTCCCTGTTTCTCCCGACTAGGAGATTAGTACAACCAAGAGAAGATGAAAACCTGATGAGGACAGAGATATCAAAAGAGGAGGATTACTGGCCATTTATTGGATACTTGGCGGGGATAGGAGAGGCAAGAATGAGATATTTTGAGCCAAGATGACCTGGAGAATTGGGGTGAAGAAAATTAGGATAGTCAAAAGAAGGATGATTTTTAACTAGGAGGATAATTACTTGATATATTGATTCTGAGAAACTGGTGTGATACCTATATAGTTGAAGATTTAAATAAGGAAACTGGAAATACAGTGCTGTAGTTTGGGACTTAAGATATAAATGTGTGTGCTATCAACAGTGAAATAAATGAAGTCATACAACCCTGCAAAACAGTGTCAAATCATGGGAAAAGTATGCATGTGGAGTTTGACAGACATATTCACATCCTATCTCAACCAATTACCTTTCGTATGACCTGGGACAAATTGCTTGATTCTTCCACTTTCTCGTTTGTAAAAAAAGGGGAAAATAATATTATCCCTTAGTCATGATTACCTGAGTTGAGTATTTAAAAGACCTATCATCTTTAGATCTGCTTTCATATTCTGGTGGCATGATTCCCAGTAAGACATATATTTATTTTTCAATTCATTATCTTAAAAATATGTAACACACTCTTTTTACAAACTTTTTTTTCTTTGATTCTATTTCTTAAAAGCATATTGACTGTGATCCTCTAAACTGATTTCATGAGCTATGAATGAGTTGCAACCTATACTTTGGAAAACACTGGCCCTAACCAGCATTCTATACTCAGGTCACACCATTACCATTGTTTCCTCAACTTCCCTCTGCCTAGGCTGCTGGCTGATATGATATTATTCCTTGATGGTCCAGAATAAGTGATAACCATTTATTTCCTCTACTACACCTATAAAATACTTTGTCTGTAAGAAAGATGTATCTGTTGTCCAACTACTACTCTGGTCTCTTTGGATTGCCAAATGACAGAATCCAATAAAGGAAACCTGAAATACATTACCAGGGCAAGTAATTCATTTTAAATTATTAAAGTTTATTTCAATTTTTCCAGACCCTGAGAAACTTTTCTCTGATGGAAATGACTCCTGGCAACAATGACATTCTGACACCATGCTTGATGCACCCTCTTTGGGAAGTCTGAATTCCACGTCACAATGGCTGTGTTCAGATTACCGGTTTCATCTTGCCTGTAAGCCCAATTAAACTACTGACGTTTCTAATGGTCTTCTGTCCACTTTGTAAATCATCATAAAGAATATTAAACCAACCACATAAATTTGCCTCTGTGTGACACAATGCACAACCAGAGGCACAATACCAAAATGCATAATAAAAAAATAACAATTTTTTGATAACAATAAATGCTTTTAGAATACCCTTTATATATGAATTTTGGACTAGTTGGTAGAGGGGACCACAGTTCAGTGGGTCTCATAAGATGAACCTAAGGCAATTTGTTCCTCAGCAAACACAGCTCAGACCCTGAGTGTAGAAGAAAGATCAAAGCCTCAGAGTCCAAAGTTGGGTTTACTCTCAGGCCTAGATGTCTGAGGATGATTCGCATTGGTGATCAGTATGGTTTGGGTAACCTGAATGCCCTACCCTGGGCCTCAATTTACTTATTCCAAAATGGGATGACTGGACTTTTATTTCTTACATCCTTTCTACCTGTAATGTTTGACGATGCTCTGCCCTTACACCCCTTTCACCTCAATCTTTTAATCTTAAAAAATGTGAAATGTGTTTATAAAGTTCTTTGATGCCCCTAAATGTTATTCAACGTGATAACGGTACAATTCATGAAGCCTAAATTTTATCATTTTAGCTTTGCCTCAGAGGCCAAGTTTTATGAGAGCCTTAATTTGCACCACCAGAAGCTAATTTAATAAAAATGAAGGGACCCCTTTTAGAAATAAATTAAAATTGGTGGAGGAGGGCAGATAACTTTATGCAAAAAAAGAAAAAAAAAAAACCAGGAAACTAAGGTTAGAAGGGGTCAAATTGTTCTGAGTTCTAAAGAATGCTGTGGTCTTATTTGTGCTGAGAAACTGGTCCTGGCTTTTGACGCACTGAAAGTAGAAGTTTCTAATGGCAACTTCCCAAATCTCTGGACTCTTGACCCAATACCTTTTGTACCATTTGCCCCATTTTCTTGAAGCACAATCTACTGCATAGCAATTAGACAAACAGGTACAGAGCACCATCCATCCTAGAGTCAGGTAGATTTATCTTTGGAGACAACTTCAGTGTATGGGATGTAAGACACAACTTAAACAGAAAACTAGTGAAGACCACTTCACAGACAAAAAGGATATGTATGAGTGGGCACTTCTCATTCTGCTCCAGTGAAAGAAGTATAAAGTCAAAGAGGAGAAAGACTAGGCGACTGATGCCTAATGCTATGTGGTAAATAGTAGGTTTGTCTTTGACAAATTCCTTTATAATTATCTTCCTGACTGTCAAAAACTTTATTCAACCCATCTTCACAATATTCTCTGAATGAATGACTCCTAAATTTCTGACTTAAATTTTCTAATTGTACTAATAACAATAGCTGTTTCTTGATAACTACTATTATGCCAAGTACTGGGGATTACAAAAATCAATAAGAAATAGATCCTGATTTTAGAGACCTTACCATCTATGGTTTTTGACTGTGGTAGTTATGACAAAAATAACAATAACCATCATTTATTCACTCATACCATCCAGGCACTGTGCTCAGTGGGCAGCATATATAAGCTGCCAAAGTTCCCTCCAGTTCACCAGATACCCTGACAGTGAAGTGATCTTGCTCTGTCCATGCATCATCTCTCAAAGCAAAAAAAAAAAAAAAAAAAAAAAATGGACCTAACAGGAATTCAGACAATAGGCAGGGATATTTAAGCAACGTCAGAACTGTCTACAGTAAACATACAAGAACTGCAGTCAATAATGAAAGAGTGCAGTAAACCAAAGTGAAAATGGAAGAAATCATCTGAATCACCTTTAGTGTACTCTGTCGAGAGGAACTGTGACACTTTGAAAACCACGATGCAGTAAACCCCACATCCGGCATTCCAACAATGACACAAGGAGATGAATGCTATTTAAGTGTTTTAAGACTCTCTAGCAAAAGACCTCATAACACATTAAATTGTGAAACTTAGGAAGACATCATAACCTTTTGGACTTCACTACGAAAATGTACATTTTGATCTAAAATTTTAAAAAAATAACACTGAATTTCCTTGTAGTATTTCATAACCTTTGAGAGCGGCATTAAAATGCTTTTCTTTTTTCCCCCACCAACTCTAAGCTTCTGTTTTCTTACCCTGGGCGTCTGAATCTTTTATATGCTTGGGTTCTATTCACTGCCTGTTATTCAGACATTGAAATCCCAAATGTTAATTGTTCTTCCAAGTACATTGACAAAACAGCAGCTAAATAAGGGTAGACCAGACTGTGGTAGACTCTGACATGCATTTATGGAACAATGGGGCTCTGAGAGACAGCCTTGTAGCTCACGGGAAGACATAAGATGTGCTATTTTGACTGCTTCATAGCAGAATGGGGAACACACGCACACAAGGGAATTATGCATTTTACTTAGTTTTGCCCAAAGTCCTCAAAGCAACAGAATCTTGTGATGTCATCATGAACTTTCTTTCTCTCCATTTACATTGACACAAAGGCTAAAAATTTCTAATGACATCACAAAGGAAAAAGGAACCTACTTTGATTCCATAAGAAATCTGTTACCTTCTAAGAGACTTGTACCAAAATGTAAGAATCCTTCCTGACAGGGTGTATGTCACTGTGCTGATGCACGGTGGGTGACACCCTCCCTAATGCAATTCAAGCCAGCCAAAAGAAAGGATTCACAATTTAGGTTGGATAAAAAAGACATACTGAATATTGAGCCTTACAAATTTTCTTTTTTTAAAGAAGGAAATCATTTAAACATGTATTTCTTCAGGGATATTCAAATTTTTACTCATGTCTGGTTACTATGTTACCAATATTTTTGTCCTTTTTTTGAGTTGGTCACAAAAACACAGAGGAAGGTAGAGGAAGCTTTCACTTACAAGAATGCAGTGCAGCTCAATCTTTTGTTTTTAAGGTGCAGTGATTTCAGTCTCTAAATGTAACTTCAGGCAGTCTGAAAAGAAACAGGTTAAAATCTCTTTCAGTTATAATTGGTATTTCAGATTTAATTAAAAATTAAACTTTCATAATGTTTCACCATCCAAAGCAATGCATTATCAGTCAAGCGTGGCTTTTTTTTTTCCTAAGGAAAAAAAAAAAAAAAAAACTCTCTTCCCAGAGTCGTTTTTTTAATGAAAAGGAAAGGATCTAAAGAGGAAAAAAAGCAATTCTGAAAAACAAAATATGCCGCCATGTTAAGTACTTCATAATGATATGACTAGAAGCTCAGTGCTTCTGAATTCTACCTATATTCTGATTTTTCAAAAACTCCTAAATAATTCCAAAGCCTCAAGATTACATAAAATATTATTTCAGAGAAAAAAGAAGAAAATCTACAATCTGAATACACATATTAAAGGGAACTATAACTTCAAATAAAACTGGAAAAAAATGTTACATCTACTACTTTCAAATAACTGAATTGGTGGTGGGGCAAATGGTGAAGTAGAGGTAAAGGAACATATTTAGCAATACAAATGCCCATTGCAAGGTATTGTGGGTTTAGTGCACTCCAGACCACATCATACTGTATAGCTAGTCACATGCAGCACTGCTATTTGAAGCAACATGGGAAAACCATCAGGGTTTGAACCAGCCTTCTTGATTTAAATAACTGTGAACGCATTTAAAAAATACCTATTTTTAATCTTTGAATTAAGAGTCCAGGCATTAAAATAAAAGTATGTCATAAATACTTGGGCTTAAAATGTCATACTAATTTTTTCAATCCTTTCTTTCTTCATACAACACCATCTATGAATAAGATAATAGTTAAAAAACAGACTGGATTAAGTCATCCCTATTTTTAGCTTCAAATAACTGACACAACAGGTTTAGAAAAACATAGTTTTTTAGTGTAAAATGGAGATAGAACAATTATCTTTCTTTTACTTTACAGCATGGCAGTACATTTTTTATATATTTGTAGCACTAAATATGGTATGTTTATGCCCACCTTCCTATTAATGCAAGGTAATATTTTAATATCAACATATATGAGACTATGATCATAGATCAGCCCTGAAATTGCATCTGTTTTTAGAAAATGCATCTAGTTCTTACTTGTGAATTCTATTTTCTTTTTCTCTTGTATTATACAGAGGAATATTTTGGGTATTGCGTCTATTTGATGCATATAGATTTTAAGTTCAAACTGGCTTAAATTCACTAGGTCTATCCATGAATGGATCCAAAAAAAAAAAATCACTGACATTGACTAACTAAACTTTTCCCTGCTTCTCACATGCCTGAATTAGACTAAAAATGCACCAGTGTAAAGACAGAAACTGACTGAGAGGAGGGGAGTTCACATATTTCCTTATAAGGCAACAAAACATTCATAAAAGAAACTGACAAAAATAACTCATGCTCAGAAATAATAAGGAGTAACAATAATCCCCAATAAATGATTCAGAAATATAAAAACTGCTCACCTCTATATAAATCTGAATCACCAATTGGTACTGTTCTACTCATCGATCACATATGGTTAGTGAAACGGATTCAACTGTCTAGTTCAGACAAGAAAGGGTGATAGAAACTAGGCTGCATATTTATATATAAACTACTTAACTGACAACTAGCAGTTCAATTTAATCAGTCAGATTTCCTTTTCCTTAATTCACCAGATGTTGAGTGAATTGAACTTTTAGTTCAAAACAATAAAGCAGTTTCTACGAATAGGAAGTCAAGTTACATTCTCCTCTTCTCATGTCATTCCTTTCTCTTCTTTGACCTTTCTCTTCCCTTCTCTATCTCTGCCTGTTTCTTCCTTACTTTCACTTTCTTCCTTATTTATTTTCTCCCTCTCTCTTCTCTCTTTTTTTCCCCCCTTGGTGAGGGTAATGAAGCTCAAAAATAACATCTTGTATCCTGTTGAGGGAAACTTGGTCACAACTATCCTTCCAGATGACAAATTCATTCTTAAATGTCTGCTTCCCAATCCAAAGAAAACAGAGCAATTGAGAAAATAGAGATGCAACATCACTTAGCACTACCAACACCACCACTTTTAATTCCCATGTTACATTCATCACAAGGAGGACTGAAGTTGATTTACGTTATCCCCTAACCTCAAATAGGACCACAAATAAGACTAATAACAGGACCATTTTGTGGCACTCAGGCAAACGGCTGGGCAAAACAGATGGATCTTACTTTGCGCCAGGACTCAAAAAATGCAGTCGCCAACACACTGTTGGCGACTACATATCTTGGCCCAAGGATGGACCTGGAAGTGGGACCAGTTGTCTTTGATATGAACACTGTTCCTATTCATATCTGCCTCATGAGAAATCATTAACTCTGTTCCTATGTAGTGGGGTTAAGTATTGGGTAGAAACTCTTTGGAAGATTGATCATTGAGAAAGTGAAATATTCTGAAAGCATGTCAGATTAGATTAAGGAGCAGAGAAGTTAGGACTAGGACCTTATTTTTGGCACTACTGTCTACTTTTCAACCTCCTGTTTTTTTCAAGTTCAGTACTGTACACTGAACCCACTTTTAAAATACTAGATTTCCAGAGTATGTGTCATCAATAAGAATAACTTGCTGCTGACGTTTTGGGTTCCAAAATCTGTTAAAATTTTTTCAAGTTATCCAGATCAACCTCAGTCATTATTAAAACTGACCACCAGTGTCAGACTTCTTTAATCAAGACAGAACTATGTAAGGCTTTATAGAATACACCCAGTGATACACTGGGGAACAGCTCAGTAATCAATGCAAATTACAAAGCCCAGAAGAATGCTTCTCTTGGCAGAGACTATTTAGCAAAAGAGTTGTACATTCTGCACTAGTTAAAGATTCTGAATGGCTTTCCAGAGAAGTAGCAAATGCATTATATTACAGTAACCCATCCTGTAAGTCTTCAAGGCCAAAAAACAAAGCCCCAGACAATAAAAAACTGAAGGGGGGTGAGGAACTATAGATCTTAGTATTGATTAGGAACAAAGGACTGCTTCTGACCACACTCTACTTTTTAAAATCCTCGCATAGGTAGGAGTTTTAGATATCACCAGGTCACAGAACTTCAAGGAAAGAGCAACAAAGCACTCCAGTTTAGGAAGTCTGTGCTAATACAGGCAATTCTCTTAATGCTTTCCCAACTATTCAGCACTGACTGTATCTTGCTCAGATTGTTTTTGAGAGTTCACTCACCTCTCTATGATTTATTCATTCTGACACTGTTCAGATTTGATTTTTAACAGACAAGCCCTGTTTGTGGTCAACATAGAGACCAAATTATAATGTTTTAATTATTTCTCTTAGTCTTTTTTTTTTTTCCTTTTCACTTACAACTTTTCTTATTGTGAAATATTTCAAACATATGCAAGAGTAGAGAGTACAGTAAAATGAACACCCCTCCCCCCGCAAAGAAAAGAATTCCTATGTACATTGCTTTATTGCACTTTATAGATACTGCATTTTTTACAAATTGAAAGTTTGTGGCAACCCTGCGTCAAGCACTTCTACCAATGCCATTTTTCCAACAGCATTTGCTCACTTCATGTCTCTGGTAATTATACCTTGGTAATTCTTACAATATTTCAAATTTTTCATTATTATTTTATTTGTTATGGTGATCTGTGATCAGTATCTCTGATGTTACTATTGCAAAAAGACTACAACTAGCTGAAGTCTCAGATGATGGTTAGCATTTTTTAGCAATAAAGTATTTTTAAATGAAAGTATGTACATACATAATGCTATTGCACACTTAATAGACTACAGTATAGTGTAAACATAACTTTATATGAATTGCTGAAACCAAAAGATTTGTGTGACTTGCTTTATCGTGGTGGTCTGGAACTTGAACCTTAATAATTCTGAAATAGGCTTGCATATAGAAATACAATTGACTTGTGTATAATGCTCTTGTACCCAGCGAGCTTGCTGAACTCATGTATTAGTTTGTGTGTATGTGTATGCATTCCTTAATATTCTCTACGTACTTATGATATTTTCTGCAAATAGAAGTTTTACTTTTTACTTTCCAATCTGGATGCCTTTGATTTCTTTCTTTTCTGTCTGTTTCTTTCTTTTTTTTTCTTTCCTTGCTTTATTTCCTCTTTTTCTTTTTATTTATTTATTTTTCTTACCTTTCTGTACAGAAACTCCAGTACAATTTTGAACAGGAGAGGTGAGATCTGACAACCTTGCCTTGTTCCCAATCTTAGAGAAACCCGTCAGTTTTTCATCATTAAGTATGATATTAGTTGCAGGTTTTTTCATAAGTGCCCCTTATTTAGGTACAGAAGTTCTATTCCTAGTTTGTTAAAAGTTTCTGTCACAAATGCATATTGGATTTTCTCAAAATTTTTTTTGTGTATCTATTGCCACAATAGATACACATATAGATACAATATACATATAGATACAATAGATATAGTCATGTGGTTCTCTCCTTTATTCTACTAATATGTTATATTACATGAATGGATTACTGGATGTTAAACCAATCTTGCATTACTAGGATAAATCTTACTTGGTCAGGGTGTAAATAATATTAGATTGCTGTACTTAGGTTTGTGAATATTTTGTAGAGGATTTTTGTTTCTATATTTATGAGGAATACTGGTTTATTTTCTTATGATGTCTTTGTCTGGATTTGGTTTCAGGGTAATACTGTTCTAATAGAATGAACTGAAAAGTGTTCCTTCTTCTTCTATTTTTGGAAAAGTTTGTGAAAAATTGGTATTATTTCTCCTTTAAATATTGGCTAGGATACAGTGAAGTCATTTGCATCCAGACTTTTCTTTGTGGGATGACTTAGTTAATAATTCTATCTTTTTACTGTTATAGATCCATTTAGATTTTCTGTTTCTTCTTGAATCAGTTTTGGTAATTTGTGCATTGCTAGAAGTGATACCATTTTATCTAAATTGTCTAATTTCTTGGAATATATTTGTTCATCGTATTACATTTTAATCTTTTAAATTTCTATGGGGTTGGTAATGTCCCCTCTTTCACTTCTGACTTTGGTAATCTGTTATGTCCTCTCCTTTTTCCTTGGTCAGTCTAGCTAAAAATCTGTCAATTTTGTTGATCTTTTCTAAGAATCAACTTTTGGTTTCATTGATTTTCTCTATTATTTTCTTGTTATACATTTCATTGTTTTCTGCTCTAATCTTTATTATTTCCTTCTACTTTAATTGAGTTTTGTTATATAGTTATACCATATCTATGTTTACCTACATAATTATATTATCAGTGCTACTTATCTCTTTGGGTGTATTTTAATTGCTGTTTGCTGTCATTTCTTTTCAGCCTAAAGGATTTCTTTTAGTATTTCTTGTAAGGCAGGTCTGCTAGCTGCAAATTGTCTCAGTCTTTATCCTACAATATCTTTATTTTACCTTCACTTTGAATAGTTTTGCTGGATATAAAATTCTTGATTGTCATTTTAAAAAATCTTTATTTCCTTCAGCCTTTGAATATGTTATCTTTCTGCCTTCTGACTTTAAATGTTTCTGATGAGAAGTCAATTGTTAATCATAGTGGTGTCCCCTGTATCAAATTTCTTTTTTTCTCTTGCTGCTTTCAAGCATTTCTCTTTCTCTTTGGCTTTCTAAGTTTGGCTATGATGTGACTATGTATGGATTTTTCATATTTATGATACCTGGAATTTGTTGAGCTTCTCAAACATGTAGATTAATGTTATTCATAATATTTGGCAAATTTTTGGCCATTGTTCCTTCCAATATCTTTTCTCTTCTCTTTCTTTCTTTTCTCTCCTCCTTCTCTCCCATTACACATGTTGGTATGCTTGATGATTTCTCACAGATCTCTGAAGCTCTACTTTCTTCATTATGTTTTTCTCTTCTTCAAATTGGATAATTTCTACCAATTAATTTCAAGTTCACTGATTTTTTCTTTTGCCATCTCAAATCTGCTGTTGAGTCCCTCTAGAATATTTTTCATCTTAATTAGTGTACTTTTTAACTCCAGAATTTTTGTTTCTTTTTAAAATAATTTCTATCTTTATATTAATATTCTTAATTTGAATAGTAATTATAGTAATACTTTATGTAATTATTTAATATGATTTCCTTACTTACTCAAACATATTTGTAGTAGCTCCTCTCAGGTCTTTGCTAAATTCACCTTCTGCTTTCCCCCACAACCTGGAGATAGTTTCTGTTGACTGCTTTTTTTTTTAACTGGGTGTGGATTAAACTCCTGTGTCCTTACATGTCTGAAAAATTTTTTCTTGAAAATTGACATTTTATACAATATATTATAGTAGTTATGACTTCTGATTTTTCCCTCTGGGGGTTTCTGCTGTTTTTGCTATTTATGTGTTTGTTTGTTTAGTGACTTACCAGTCTAATTCTTTGGAATCTGTCTCCCTCATACTGTTCAGCTGCTGATGTCTCTGGTCAGTTTTTATAATTCCTATTTTCATTTCTTAGCTAAGACTTGCCCCTGTGTCAGCACAATTTGCAGTTTATATCCAATGACTGGTCAGAAGTTGTACTCAAACAACTTAGGCCAATAAGCTAACACCCTTTGCTGATGAATATATGCATGGGTTGGGGAATTCATTCAAAGTTCAGTCAGCTTACAAGTCTTCCTTGCCTCTTACATTCCACTGGGCTCTCCCTTATCTCCTCTTTGCACTAGGCCTTAGGGTCAGTCTGGGGTATGTGGATATCTTGGACCTTCTCTGATCTTCCCTGAAACATGTATGCAGATTTCCAAACCACCAGAGATATGTGTTAGTTTCATCAAGGCTCAATATGGCAGTCTCCTCATCCAATTCTCCTTGTTAAATTTCTGGCTAATATGCCAGTCTATTGCCTGTCCCAACCTGAACTGCAATCTGAGGCTAGCTGTGATGTTTACACTTCCTTTTTGTTTGCTGCTGAGACTGTTACTGTTTTGACAGCGCCCAGGGGCATGTGGTTTTTCAGCTTGATGTTCTATGCCATCAAGTCAGCCCCTTTCAGCAGTGAAGGTGTGGATATTCATGGTTCACCCTGCCCTGATGGAACTATTGTGCCAGTGGAGTTTGGGGAGGGGTAAGGAGAGGAGGTAGTCCCAGCTAAAACACCAGACCCCACTTATGTCTGTTGTCTCACAATAATCTTTAATGTGGCACCTTTTACTCTCAAAAACATCCAATTTAGGTGATAAAATTTATAGTCTCCTTCTACATAGTGATCATAAACCACTTACGGTATTCCTTCAACAAATGCCCACTGCCTAATTCTTTGCCTTGTAATGCAAGAATCAGAGGCCCAGCTGCACGGGGGGTGTGTGTGGGTGGGTGAGGAAGTCCAACTGCTACTGAATGAAAGTTTCCATGATGGTTACATGTGTACAGAAAATCCTCTACAGCTCTAGAAAGTACAAACATTTTGGGGGATTAAGAATATCTGTCAATTCTGAAAATCCTTAGTTGGGTTGGGCCATGAGAATTGGGAGGTGGATGGAGGATGAGGATGAGGGTGCCAAACTTCTCCCATCAGAGATAAATAATTTTGCCTTACTTTACAGATCTAAGAGGAATCACTCAATGAGAAGAGGTAAAATTATGTGGTTTATAAAGGATTTCTAGGAAATTTAGAGCTTGAATGAGCCAAAATAAACCCATTCCAAGTCACTGTGGAGAATGTGTTATCTAGACTTAATCTTACATAAAATAGTAGCTCAGAGATCTCACTAAAGAGGTCCAAATACTTACTTGGATCAGTTTAGTATTTACCAAATTGTTCCTTCACGGTTTCCTGTCCCTCTCAGTTTATATCTACTCAGGAACATACTAAGGTGATGCACTCCTCTGGGAGCTTAAATAACTCTTGCAAATCAGAAAGTTCCCATATAGAAGTAGGGAGTAATAAGCACTTTAGAAATGATTTTTGCTTTACATGATGATCCACAATAAAATTCCCTTGAGAGATTCTCCTAGAGCATTTAAATTATGAATAGATTTACAAAATCACTCCTATCACATAAAATGAGATAAACATGTAGTATCTGCTTCTAGGAATTTTCAAAACTGTTTTGTTTTTTTTTTTTGTTCTTCAAAAAGACTTAAAGGATTGGGAAAATCAGTAAACTTTGTGCAGTAGAAATTCAGAACGTATGATGCATTAACTTCGAATATCTTACTGATAATTTTGGATCAACATTATGCTTCACAATTTACAAAGTACTGAAGAAATCAAAGTATTCACCAAACTTCATCTAATTAAAATGTCATAGCAATTCACCTTTAACCAAGGAATGTGTAACAGTAAATATTACTATTTCTATTTGGAAAACAAGGAATCTAATCCATGAAACAGAACATGTAAACATCACATAAATTGCTTAATGACATGAATAAGTCTGCTGATGGAGTATATGATGAAATTCCATCACCTTGTAGCATGAGATTATCAATTAGGCAATATCCAGGCTGTGACAAAGAAGAAACTTGGAACCTGCATCTTCCATTTTGTGTATATTAGAGCAGAATCAAAATAAATGTTTAAAGAGATTTTTTTTTCTCCTATGAAATGATACTTCTCCAGCTAATCTCTCAGGTAAAGTGGGTAGACATTTTTTAGCTGTGTGTTTTTGTTAGGCTTTTCAATTTCTGTAAAAGAATTTAAACACAACCCCTAACTTGACTACTATTTCTGCCCTTAATTAACAAAGAATAGCTGTATTCCAAGTGTTTTCCAATAATACAATCTAGAATTCACAGTCATCCAATAGCAATCAAAGGCCTAACTTAGAGAAATAGTATATATAGGAAACTGTCTGAAGGATGTGCAGTCCTTTCATTGGAATTCAGCATCTAGATATATTCTAAAATCTTCCTTCGAGTTATACCAGAATGGAGTGTCATCTATCTGGTCTGTATTTTATGAGACTGAGAATACCAAATTGTACATTACTGAAATGTTATCAATCTATATTGAGGGCCACAAGAGTAGAAGTATACCTATAAAATATTCTTTGTTTCTCATGAAAGTGAATATTGATCATGATATTCATAATAAAATACAGGGATCCCTTTATATACTTAAGGGTATCAGAGGAAGATATTTCTTTCTAGTCTTAATATCAGCAATGTATTTCTTCAAAACATATGATAAGAATCTTATTTGTAAACGTATGTAAGATACTATCTAGGGTGCTTTTTTATATATATGTCTAATTCTTGCCCCCTTCTCATGTTTTTCCCTTGTTTACCCATTTTAGTTTTCATTTATTTCATTTATATTATATACTTCACTTAAATTTTATTTAATTTCATTCACAATAAATATATATATATATGTGTGTGTATATATATATATAAATATATATTTATATTGTATACCTATGTATCCCTTTAAACCATCTTTCTTTTTGGAACAAAGAGATGTCCATCTGCCTCTCTGTCTTCTTATCTACCTTTTCATATACCAAGTCATCTAAAGTTACTAGAGGATACCCCAAAATTTAGATGTAATTTCAAAATGTCAACCTAGTTCTTCTAGGAACTGGACTTGATAGCCTTATTTATACTTTTGCGGTAACTTCATTTTCTTCTACCCTCAATGCTATTCAAATCAGATGTCTGAAGCAAAGTAATAGACTTGTATCGTGAGGGTCCAAGACTAAATCAAAGCTAAGATAAGCATCTTTTTGCTAACTCATCTAAAGGTGATTCTTGGCTTTCTATGAATAGAATAATTTGGAACCTATGGAGCAACAGTAGCTATTTTCAAATCATTAATAAAGCATATAAAATAGGGCAGTCATGACTGACTGTGCAGGTTGTGCCCTGTACAAGGGCTCCCAGTACAGTGGTGTGTTCCAATTTAGAAGCCATACTCCCTGGCCCAAGCTACATCAGCTGGAACAGGGTTTCCTTTAATAATTTGCACAAAGGTGCAACCTCTTCCTGAGTTGTTCTGAACCTCTGTACAAGTAACAGAAGCCCTCTATAACATGTTTCTATAGTATTTCTAACAAAATATAATTAATTGCATTGATATTTAGCCAGCTTTCTAGCTATTACATGTTACATGAATGTTTGGGTAAGCCTGCTAGTAATGACCTCACCACCTGAGTTTGAGTCTACATGACTTGGACTAAGCAATGCTTCAAAAACAGAATGTTAGTTATAAGTACAGATCTACTCAGGGAGACTGACTCTGAAACAGAATAGGAGGAAAAGGATGCTCCTAATATTGTCTTTCTTTGTAGGAAACAACATATCTTATATCAGATCATATTCTCAACATACTAAAGGCTTTTCTTCTGAAGTGGAGTTGAGAAGTGGGTGCAGAGCATAATGTTATTCATATTATTATTATCTCATTGATTAAATTGTCTCCAGTTTAGAATTTTCAAGCAATGAGAAAAGTGACTTTAAAAAATCTTCAATAAGTTTTGCGACAATGGATTATTTGTATAATGGAGTACTTTGCCCTTAAAGTTAGCTCGTGGCTTTCTCTCTCCCTGGGAAATTTTATACAGTTAACTCTCAATAAATGATTTACAAGTGAGCTATGCATGAAACATTTTACATTAACTTTTTTTCTGACTGCAAAATTAACACATATCCTTTGCAAAAGAATTGGAAAATGCAGAAAAGTATAAGAAAAAATGATAAATACCAAAAGTCTGATCACAGAGTCAATCAACCACTACTGGCACTTCAGCATTTAATTCAGACATGACAAACTTTAATCCCAGTTTGGCTTTCTTTTCTCCTCCTGAACATCACTGAGCTGCCTCCTATTTTCACTTTTTGGTATTTACTCAAGCAATAGTAATTATTTTCTACAAATTAATTTAGCAATTAACCAAGTATGATTATATTTCATAGATCTGATACAGATTATTATTCATTCTTACTGTTCATTATAACATGAGATAAGTTTTATCTAATCATGCCCTATGAAGATTATAATACATAACAAAGTATGACATTACATACTTTGTGTTAGATCATTTCTGTTTCATAATATGGATGCTAGAAATAGCTTCATTAACTCATGAAAAACAAAAGTAAAATGGTAAATTTGATGTTAAAAAGTCAAATACTGCATGCAAAGACCAAAGACAAATTATTTTAGATAATACTCTTGCTTCTTTATTTTGATTTTTACTATCTTTACTTCAAAACTACAATATTAGTATGGAAAACTGAGAGTTAGCTATGCTTATGAAGGTAAAGCACCATAAAAGCGCCAGTGCATCTCTCTCAAGAGTCTAATCCAATTCTATCTGAGGAGCTATCCTCTTTCCGTGAACTCTGTCATGTAGAATTACATCATCTCCCATGGCTCAAATTATCTCCAATTCATAAAATGCTTTAACAAAACTATTATGAAGTGGGTTCTGTTATATATTCATATAACTTCCTCCTCACTTTGGTTTAGCACAGAAATACACAGTACATCAATATGTATTTCATTAAGACAGTTGTTTCGATATGGTAACAAGCTGGGCAAATAGAGGAAGTGTGTTGGATATAATTTATTTACATTTTAGTAAGATCTCAGATGAATGATACCACACAGGAAGCTCATAGTGAGGTTAGGAAGAAATGGTGGCTGAAAGATGTCTTGAAGTTTGGAAGCTGTTAAGTATTGCTTAATCAATAGTATTGCTTCTGAATTAAGATAGGATATCAGTTCCACAGGGATAGGTATTGTGGTCCATGACAAACATTATTCAATGCAGGCATTAAAACTTAAGGGGGGATATAAATTTTCCAAAATATGATAAATGTTTAAGGTTATAACTTAGAACATACATCAAATGCTAAAGTTTAAAATGGGTGGCCCTATGATATAAAAATCCCATCAAATCCCAAAGGATGGGACTATGCTTCTTTAACATACCAAAGCTTACTGCTAAAATTTCCTTTTAGTAGAGATGCTAACTTCATGTTAGCATTTGGATTTCCTCCTACTTTGCATGTTAATTCTTTTGTGAATGATTCTAAAAATCAAAGCAAGTCCTTTAATGAAATAAGAAATTCAGAAAGCAAGGATTTTCAGTCTACAATTATAGTAGCCTGCACTATTTCTGCTTTGAAATTATGAGCAGGGTCACCTTTGCGTAGGACAAATTATCACTGGTAATATTTTAGAGATTAATGTGTGTAGCATTTGTCTACCCAGTGTTGTTCCAAAGAGAATTTTTAAAAATCTTGCAAAGGTAAATACAATTTTCAAGCAGAAAGTGAGAAAATAATGGTAAAGGTACAATAACAATAGGAAAAGCATAAAGAGGCCAGGGTGAGGCCAACATACAAAAGGTAAATTGTGAGTTTTAATATAAGTGCTTAAATATAGACTAAGAATATGACTATATTTGTATTAGCCACTATAAAGAATAAGTATTTCATTAGCATTTGTTGTTTTTGCATTTTCCCCTTATTTATATCTTAATCTGCCAACTAGAATGTAAGCTCATTGAAAGTATGTAATTTTTGTTTTCCTGTACTATAATTCATAATAACTAGTGTGATGCTGAGTAGAAAATTGATTCTCAATCAATATTTCTTTATTTGTTTTGTGTGAAATATAAAGAATCTGGTGAAGAGGGTATAGTTTAAAAATATCATATGTTCATTCATGCATACTGTATAAAAGAACAAAATAAATGATTCTGAAAAATAAAATAAATTATAACACTAGATGGGGAAAACAGGATAAATTATGCTAAACTACACTGAAGCAGTAAAATAAATACAAAAAAACCACTTCAATTGAAAATAAATCAATGTAAATGCACACTTAAAACCTACAGACAATTAAGACTTCCAGAGAAATGAAAATACAAAGATGGCATCATGAAAGTGATTTGTCCCAACATCACATACCATTTCTGTCATACTATATAAGAAGTGATAAATTATGATCAGGAATTCCAATTTCCTGATTCTATAGAATATGAACTATCTATATTATAGAAGTCTATAAAATTTCAAGTTTTATAGATGTCCCTGATTAGAATTTGAGCACTATGACTTCAGATGTAAAAACTCATAATTTCAACTGTAAATCAAAATTTAACTTTTAGCAATTCTTAAAATTCACATTTTGACATGGTAAACAATTAGGTAGCCTTCAAAGTATTCTTAATAAAGTCTTAAATGTAAAGTTTTTCTAGTGATGCAGGGGAAATTTAATAATGGGAAATCAATTACTATAAATCTCTTGCTGAATTATCATAATCTGAATAATCCTATAATGTTTTTAAGGGAAGGGACTATGCCTCTGAATTCCAATGCCTAGTGAACAATTTCTGGCACATGGTAAGTGCTGAATAAATGTGTGTTCGAATTGATTTTAATTGAAAAAGACATCACAAGAAAAGTCTGTGTTCACCCACCAATTAGAGTTTGAGAATATTTACCCCAAAAGGCATGTAGTGTACTTCAACACATTCCTAATAAACAAAGAAAGGGTGAGAGAGTAGTATTCTAACTCACCTTACCAATGTAACAAAGAATATCTGTCTTAAATCAACAACTAATATCTGCCTTAACAATGGAATAAATTAGAGGCATTATCATACAATCAAGAACGAGACAGCAGCAACTAACACAACAATGCAAAGCAATTATACCTCAATAAAGATGTTAAAAAAAAAAATGAGAATGCCTCCTATCACCATGATTACTTAACTGATTTGGAAATTCTAGCCAATGAAATAGAACATTAAACAGAAGTAAGAGGGAAAAAAAGAAGATAAAGTCATCAATGTTTGCAGACAATTTAAGGACCTTGAAAACTCAAGAGAATTTATAAATTATTAAAATTATTAAGAAAGCTGAATAAAATAGCTAGATTATAAATATTATAAAAAGATATGGTTTTTCTACTGAACAATGAGAAAACAGAATATAAGCAATTAAAGAGAATAACAAGAACAAAGCATGCTTATACTTGAATTAAATAAGGAATCTGAGGACCTATATGAATAGAAAGACACAGTTTATTTGCATATGAAACATTACATAAATAGAAACATACGATGCTTCTAAATGTGATGACTGAATATTGCAAAGATATGAGTCTGCTTTATAGGTTTAATAAAATTCCAATGGATCATTTTTATGAAATCAATGGAATAAATCAATCTTAAAGAATAAGTAGGTGACAATATTCAAAGTATTTTTGAAAAAAGAAAAAAAGGAAGGATTTGACTTAACAGATCTGTAAACATACTGTGAAGCTCTAACGGAAACAGTATGGAACCAGTGAGAGAAATGAAAAAACAGGTAGTCCAAAAATAGGTCCTAATGTTGATTTAAAAATTAGTAAGCAAGAAAGATGGTACCCAAATTAGTGAGGAAATGGTGCTGGGATAGTTGATTAACAATTGGGAACAAAATTAAGACACATCTCATACTTTAGGATAAAATAATTTCTGGAAGGAATAGAGAGTTAAAAATACAAAATAAAAACATGATGATACTAGAAAAACGGTGAATACTTATTGGACTTCAAGCTGTTTAAAAAGAAGATAAAAGCAAAGGCTACAGTCATAAAGAAAAAAAATACAACAGAATTGACCATATAAATATTTAAAATTTTCTCACACCAACAACAGCAAAAACAATTTAATGGCATATGAAAACTGGGAGAAACCCTTTTGCAACACGTTTGACAAAATTAATGATTTAACATTTAAAAAAATCTTATAAATCATCAAGACAACATGAGTAAAGGACATGAGCAAACAATTTATAAAAAGAAGAAAACAATGGCAAATAAGCATATGTAAAACATTCCAGCTCCATATTAATCAGTTCAATGTAAATTAAAACAAAATAAATCCATTTTTTGCCTGCCAAATTCGAAAATATTTATAAAATGATACTATTCAAAGCAGGTAAGAGTGTAGTTAGAAAAGTACTCTCACAAATAATTAGGGAGGAGTTATCAAAAAAACCTTGAGAAGTTTATATCCTCTAACCCAAAAATCAACCTTCCAAGAATATATGCTGAAAACATAATCCAAGATGCAGATAAAAATTTAAATATAAGAATAGTCCTCAGAGCAGTAGGAATAATGGTGAAAAATAGCCAAAATGTCAAATATGGAGGATTTAAAATTTTTTTGGTACATAAATAAGGTTCAGTATTAAGCAGCCATTAAAAATGAGTATTTTATGACTCAGAGAACTAATAATATAATAAATGTTAATTTAAGAAAGAAGAATATAGACTGTATGATCCAAATTTTTATTTAAAAATACACATACAAACACATATATGAACACATACACTTAGAAATATACATATAATTAGAAAGAGGCAGAGCAAAATCTTAGAATTGTTCATCCCTGATTTAAATTTTATTTGATATATATATATTTCTATTTACACACTTATATTCAATGAGCATACTTTACTTTTAATCTGAAAAAAAATGTATTTTAAACCTAAAAAGAATTTATATGTGTTTAGAATCTACTCAAGAGAAAAAAAATTCAAACATCAATAAAAATCAATTATCCTATACATATGGAATTACTATGCCCATTCATCTGTGAATCTCCATAATTTTGTGTGTAAAGAATACCTATTGAGATATTTGATTTTCTTATTTTTACTTCTGAAGAACATAATACTCTCTCTAAATTAAGAATCAAAGAATGTAAAGTCACTTTTAAGTCCCATATTTGACCATAGTGTTCTTCAAGTGCTCTGATGGCCTTTCCTCTAACAACTTCTAGAGTCGGGCTTCCCTGGTGGCGCAGTGGTTGAGAATCTGCCTGCTAATGCAGGGGACACGGGTTCGAGCCCTGGTCTGGGAAGATCCCACATGCCACGGAGCAGCTGGGCCCGTGAGCCACAACTACTGAGCCTGCGCGTCTGGAGCCTGTGCCCCGCAACGGGAGGGGCCGCGATAGTGAAAGGCCCGCGCACCGCGATGAAGAGCGGTCCCCGCACCGCGATGAAGAGTGGCCCCCGCTTGCCGCAACTAGAGAAAGCCCTCGCACGAACCGAAGACCCAACACAGCCAAAAATAAATAAATAAAGTAGCTATAAAATAAATGTATTTGTAAAAAAAAAAATAGAGTAAGGTAAATAAAGTTTAACTATTCAGCAATATTCAGTCTCAGAATGTTTACTTGGCCCATTTAGCCAATACCAAGGAAGTCACCTTCAACCAACTGTGACCAACATAGTGAATAGTGCATTTGATTTTCACATTTCTTTTGCCTGGAACACGAATCATGCTGAGTATTCTGAGAGTAACAATGGATGGAAGTTGGATTTTTCATCAGTGCTTAAAAAGTAGCTGCCAAAGTCAAGACATGCAATAACCTTCTAAGTAAGTTTGCTGGCTCCATATTGTGTTTGAAGGCACACCCCCTCCAAACGTCTGCACTCACCATCTGCTACTCAACTGCAGAATAATGCACTCAAGTCTGGTGTTGCTTGGCATAGGCAAGGGCAGTCAATGTCCAACTCCATTCAGACATGTGCACCATATCAGGAACCTTATGACACAGTCCTCAACTTCAATGCAGCACTTTCAAGCCCCACTGCACATCAATCAAGTACGTATGACAGTCAAGCTGATAGACAAAATCTAAGCCAACCCTAAACACCTACTGTTCATGGATCTCTCCAGTTTGCCTGCAGCTCACCTTCTATTAAGATGATAGTGTTGGCCTAGTCTTCCATGCCAAAAAAAAGTCCACGGAGTCACTCTGGCAAGAAGAAGGGTCTATATCAATGTCAACAAACAAGTTCCTTACTGCCGACCCTACCATCTGTCCTCCTGCTTCCCACCTACCTTACTTTACATGGACCTTGATGAATGGGATTCTAGTAGTCCAAGATTCTGGTTTAGCCAGCCTTTGCAGATGGGGTCAACATGACTGCCCTCTGGCCAAACACCCAGGGTAACATAGCTGAAGGGTTACCTGGAGAGTGCCTTTTTGCAAATTTGATGTTAGAAACAAAGCAAATGACGAAGTTCCTATCAGTTTTTGAATTTCAGGTTTGTGAATAAAGTGTTGTGTTCAGTGCTTAAAGTGAAGATGATTTCCCATTAAATTCTTTAAAAATGTTAAACATGCTAAAGGATAAATTCCATTTCAACACTATGGATAAGGGAAATAAATAAATAAAAATAAAACAGATTATTTTAAAGTATTTACAAAGAAGTTTTAAGAGAAAGACTTGTGAAACATCTCAGAAATATGTAGAAATAAGATTTTAAAATGTAATATTAATATAGAAGTACAACATTTCATTCTGCATTAGATGTAACAATATTAGAGAATAATGTACATGCTAAATGGAGAATAATAGCTTTCAGACTTATTCTCCAGAAGTTGTATAGCACTTACAGAGACTTCATGGTAGAGCAGTAGAATATGATATAATCTTAAATATGAATAGTTTCTGGGGAAATCTAATTTTTTGATCTTAAAAAAGATATATGAAATATAATACATCAACATTGCCTCAAAAGTAGTAAAAAAAATATTTTTGTGAACATTTTGACAAACCTTTTCAATTAGGTCATTAAAAATACACTTCAGACTGAACCTAATGTCATATAAAACAAACAGAAAATTTCTGGAAATGCCACTGGTTCTAACCAAATCAATTTAATATGATGATACAATTATGTGCCTTTATTTTTTATTCAAGGGATGCTAAACGTATTTGTAGAATGGTCTCTGGATTCACCAAAAACAAAACAAGCAAAAACTCTACCCCAAATTCAAAATATAGCTCCTCTGAAACTCTAGGCTATTTAAATAAGTAATAATTGTAGGGGGAATCTTTACCACACAAATGAGATAATGAATGTGAAAATATGTTATACACCATAAGGCACCATGCACAGAATTATTCAGAGCATCTATCACAGTTTTTTGTACATAGTAAGTACTTACTAAATGTTTATAGAATTGATTAGAATTTAATTGAAAGGAGAGGTATAATGAGACTCCTATAAGTAGAATTCAGATCCTTTCAAGATCATGGGAAAAAGTTCAATCAAATTATATTACTAGGTACATCAGTTGTCTTTGATGTTATGAATCAAGATGAGCTCCTATTGTATCTAAAGAAAAATTTTGTAGGATCCTCTTTGGAGAAATCACAGTGGAATAAAAAGCATGATTATTTTTAATTTTTAAATATCCCCAAATTTTCTAGCATTCTTTGGTCAAGTAAGATAACGTTATAGAAATTCTACATAAAACCCGAACTTACAATGTCCTGGCCTAATCATCTGGATAATCTCTTTGAGTTTTCCTAAAATATGCTCCCATCCCATTTTCTATGGGAATTCTCCCACTGATTAACACAGAGAATGAGAATTTGGCCTGTGCTCTATAGACACCATTGAAATGTGGCCACCTGAGGCATGTAGGGAGGGCATCCAGCTGGCACACCACATGTTGCCCTGGAGTAGTGTACAATGAGAAGGATATTTTGGCTAAGAATACCTGGACAGTCTCTACAAAAGCCCTGATTATGAAAAGAACTTCAGTATCATCATTGTCTCTTGAGTGTAATACGAGCCAGGGAAACTTCTGTTTCTAAGTTTATATATTTTACCAAAAAAAGCACTTATAAGAAAAATCAAAGAAAGCTGGGCCATTCATACTAGAATTTGAGCACTATTCATATCACTGGTAGAAACTTTTTTGAGAACCCCAGATACTTTAAAATTGATGCTAAAGCACATTACAGACTTGACCATAAACTAAAACATAGAAAACTGTGTAAAATAAAGAATGTGAAAACACAGAATGAAAATTTATGTCTGTAGTGCAGTTGTTGGACTATATATAACGAAAATCAATTACGTTCATACTCACTTAAGAAATATCTGTTAGTTTTATTTTTATTTTAGGCAACTTGTGAGAAAGAAAAGCCAGGCATTTGAACTGCAATGCCAATGAAACAATTTTGTCAATTCTGAATCTATTTTTTTCAAAACACCATACGTGATTAGAACACATAATGCACTAGTATTTTTGCCAATTTTTGTTTTAAAACCAAAGCTGTTTTTGTGTTACATAAGCACAAAATCAGAAATTCAAAACCAGCAAACATATTTAGGGGTGAATTTTAAAATAAGCCCACTTGATGCTTTGTTAGATCAACTTTGAGCGCCAGGAACATTTTTGTAAAATTCCACTGGGGTAAATAGGGTAGCTAGGAAACGCTCCTCATAGTGAGAAAGAAGAATATGTATTATTTTCAAGTTTTGTTTAGAGTTTTTTCGTCCTCCTACTGAATGTTTCTGGTGATATTTACAATACAATACAAGTATAAATCTTATGGGATTTATGATGTCACCAAATGCTGAGAAACAATTACAGCTGGGATTTACATTTGTTTTTATGTGTTATTTTGCCTATAGATTCCAAAAACCAATGAAGAAAAACTTTGATACAAAACACATCTTGGAACTGAAAGACAGATTCCGTCTATCAGTACAACCAGTTGATAGTAATTCTAAGACAGAGTTTGACAGAAAGTGAAACAAGCAAAAATAATGGTTTAAATATGCCACTTCAGCCATTAGAGCTGTCATTCAAGAGGCTTTTTTTTTTTTGCATCATTAATTCAATGCCATACAAATAGGAATTCTTACTTTTCAACAAATTTTGGTGACAACTCGTCTACACAAAGGAAACCAACACCTATAGGGAAAACTTTGTTTTGTCATCATGTATGTCCATTTGAACTTACTTAAAATATTATAATTTATTTAATTTACACTTTTTTCCCTAAAAGCTCAAGAAAATCTCAATGATCATAGTGTTCCTAAGACTAACGAGTCCCAATTTTTGTCAGAGAAAATAGAAGCTCAGAGAGATAAAGAATATTGTCAGGGATCATACTGCAAGTCCAGCAATATACTCAGTGTAGTCACTTGGAATCCTAATAAAACCATACAAATTACCATCTTACATTTTTTCATTAACCTATAATTTCACTTAATTCAAAACATTGTGCAGAACAGTTTTACTGCTGGCTTAAGTAACTGAAAAAATTAATTAATTTAATAATTTTTGTAATTCGTAACGAATAAGGTTTGGCATACATCTTGCCTTTTTCTTCAGGAGTTTAAGGACTTCCCAAACCTTAATATCCTGATGGATATTTAAGTCCTAAGAGGACAGAAAACACTGAGACTGAAGCTGGCCCCTCTTCCATCTTTACTGACAGAAATTCCAAGTGCCAAAAGCCTGTGCTGCTGGTTACTGTTCATCATATCTAAATATTGATTCTTCTAAAACTTGTATTTTGAGACTTTCCTCAATTTAGAATTACAGGTGGAAAGTCACTTCTCTTTGATACAAACTGCATGAAATAAAGAAGGAGGCAGTCCCACACAATAAATATTTAGGGAATGGTTTTCCACCTCTGCATGCTGTAGAAAATCCCACTGAGTTAAGTAGGGTTCTACCAAGGCCACTTAAACATATTAGCCTATTATGCTCCACATTTCTTTGTTGTTCTCAGAAAGCTAATGAAATGTTCCAGTGTAATGTTTATGCTGGAGTACTTTTAAAGGCATTTTAGAAGTGATGTTTCTCTCATAACTCCAGAAGGGGGTTCCACTTCCTAGAAGTATTTAGTTGACCATGCAGAGACCATGTAGTCTCATTACTCAGACTGTTCAGTTGCATAGCTGGAGAATAAAATCCTTAAAGATAATCACTTAAGAGTTTCAGTGTGGGTTTTAACATCATTGCAAAGCGACAGGAATTTAAAAAGTGGCAGGCATACATGATATACTGTACTACTGAATTAGATAGGATAAAAATACTGCGTACTGTCTACTCGTAGATAACATTGAGCTATATTGTCAATCTATTGGTTCAGAGTATCAGAGAAAAGTTAAAGAATCAATTGTTTCTCCAGATTCAATTGTTTTTATAAATATAAGGAAATATAATCTTCTATCACCGAAACTCAACCAGTTATCTTCCCTGTTGGGGTGTCAGTTTCTTCATCTGTAAGATGGAGGAATCAGACCTGTTGATATCCATGATCACTTCTAGTTCTAACATTTGCTGGTTTTATGATTCTAAATACCAACACTGTGTGTTGAGGAATAGCAAAGTAGGCAAATAACAAGGAACAAAATTTCATTAAGGTACTAACTTTCCAGCAAAATTGAAGGTATATAATTATGCCTGGAGTTGCCATACACGATCACTTCACCCACTAAACATCATCAATAATATAAATGAAAGGTTGAATATTAAGGTCACATGTGATAAGATTAAGGTTAAAGCCAAGACTAAGAATATAATAATGAATTGAAAAATGAAAGAATTATAAATTTCTATTGAACTAATATGTGATATGCCTTGATAAATGGTGATTTCTTATACAATTATTCTCAATTAAAAACAACAACTTGGAGAGATCTTGGAGTTTTTGTTTTTATTTTCAAGAAATCAGACCATAATACTAAAAAAGTATTTAACAGAGTTCATAGCGCTGACCTCTACTGGATAATCCTAAGAATATCCTGTTCTTCTTTTTGAAATGAGACATTAGCACTTAATACGGATACTGCAATTAATTAATGCCAACTATGTTCCACCTGCTTTATTTGCATTAACTCATGTAATCCTTCCATTAACACTAGAAAGTAAGTACTATTAGAACACAGAACCAAAGGGGTGGCTATCAGTAGTGCTAGAATATCAGTGGGTACCCCCATTTTCTCAGTGTACAAAGTTAACACAGTGTGGCCCAGTGTTTCAATAAATAAATATGACTCCTATCAAATGATTAAGTTTTTGTATCTTCCTAACAGTAACCACATGAGTAACTTATTCTTCCATACACGAAAGCAAAAACAGAGGCGATGGTATTGGAAGGTATACACTTTTTTTCTCAGTATAAGTCTGAAGACATCCCCATAAATTATTAGAGGCATAAAAACCAATAACCAACGTGAATGAAACTGTTTGAAATTACATAGCAAGCTTTTAAACAAGTGAATTCTTGTAGCATAATGAACACTAAAATGGGCACGACAGACCTATATTATAGTCCTGAAGCTGCCACCATCAAATTATATCATCATGGACAAGTAACTTAACTATTTTAGATGCATGTTTTAATTTTTCCTAAAATGGGGAGATTTAGATCTCAAAGTTTCCTTCTAATAATAGCATTCGATAGCAAGTTACCTATGAAGTCAAGTAATGATTTGTTTTGTTTCATTTATTATGTAACAGTTACTAATCTAAGTGAGTGGTATATCCTCAGCTTTAACTAAATTACAGCAAAGATCTGGCCTGCTTTGTAGTCATCTCTCTAACTGCAGCTCTGATATAATAAGGTGCTACCTTGAACATTGAGGGACATGTCACTTTCATTTCTGCTCAAGATTTGGGTGAAAATATATCTTTGCAGTAATCAGATAATATAAAAACTCGGAAGTGCATAAATACTAGGCCTTAATCTTCCTGACCCCGTCTATAATTTTTGACCACCGTTTAAAATCTCAGCCTGCTACTCATGACCTCTAATACTGCCAAGTACTAAAAAGTTCCCGGATGTAGTACCTGCGCTAAGAGGCTTGAGAAAGGTGGAGGAAGGGGCAGAAGTATAATAATTTGCTAACACATTTCTTATGTTTCTTACCATTTCTTTAGTTATATTAGTTCCAGGAACTATTTTAACACATGACTATAAGTAGAAGTCATGTGTGACAGGCTGGTATTATAAGTAAAAACAAAAAATCATGGGAACAATGGAGTATTAGGTCCTGAAGTTTAAGCATTTCTACCACTAGAAATACTTGACAAGCATACCACCTTCACTGTGCTCTGGAAATTGTTTGAAGGTAAAGCCAGATAGCAGAAATCCAGCTTCTATATTTTGGGCATTAAAAGGTCATTTGAAAAGGAGAGCCCAGGTCAAGAGCAAGCCCCTTAAGCCTACTCCAGAAATTTCACTAGAGGGTGCTCTTGGGCTTTTATGAGTTGTCAATTCTCCAGTATGAAAACCAAGTGTCTCTTAGAAAACATGTTCTGTCTTAGCATAATGTGGACTTCATCATGGAACCCATATCCAATACTTCAATATAGATGTAAGGATATCTCAGGTAGACCTTGGGCCTCGTTCCTATTTTCCCTTGTAATAGCCTTGTTTCTACCAGTAGTACACTTGTAGGCTTCACAAATGTAGGACCCACAAGAGGTCTCCAAAAGTCTACATTCTAGTTAGATAACTACAGAAACTTCTGAGATGTCAAAGTGAGATTACATGGGGTTAACTGATGGAGCTATTTTTGCAAACATATTTTAATCTTGTAATAGGTTCATAATTTATATACCTACTGAAAGGATTTTAATTATTCTATAGGACCTATAGAGGTAATCTTACTGTCAAGTAGATCAATCTGAAGCAATTATTTATATTTATTATTCATATTTATAATGACATCAAATATTGAGCCCTGAATAAGTACTCAATAAATATTTCTTGATCCTTTATTGCATATAGAAATTTCTGTACTATGTTCCTGGTAGGATGACGTAGGATTAAATCTTAATCTCTACTCCATATGTTAGAATTTTTTTCTATAACTGTAGTTTCACCTTTCTTATTAAAAGTTTCACCTCTCTTCTTAAAAAATTAAAGAAAGTCATTTCTTATTAAATGACTTATTCTAGTTATTTCTAACGATAGCTGCTTTCTTTATGTTTCCTGTTTTTCTATGTTCTTAAGAGAAAATGGAACATGGAAATTGTTTTGTTATGTGATTAAGTTTTTAATGTTTTTTGTTTTTTTACTGGAAAGACTGAGTAGGTTTTTTGTTTGTCTACACATTAAAAAATTGGCAATGACATATAACCATACACAGCAATGTTCTTAAGAATTAAAATGAAAGACTAAGTAAAATTCTTCTTCACCTTCATATTGTAAAATTTCTTCTGAGCCACTGATGGCCACTGGCCATTATACCTGGTGTCATGTTGACCTTCTCATCACACATGTTGCAATCTTGATGACTTTAGCATCTTCAGGGTTGACAGGATAATTCTGAAGATGATTATGGAATACTATAAGGCTTTGTCTGCATTTCCAATTTGGTTAAATTTGAAGTTCCATTATTCCCTAATTGAATTAAGCTTAACAGTTTCTCTCAAAAATTACCTTGAAGCTTCTGATAAATAAGAAATTCAGGGCTAAATAGCAGTCCTTTATAATGTATACATTTGTATAAAAATGTGTTTTAAATTCTCATTTTGTAAAAGATAAGCCAGTTTCATTTATGAATTCTGATTCCTTTCATCACCCTGCCCGGAATGTAACCAGCATGAAAAGTTGGGAAATTCTGAAGTGGATTCAGAGCTCTTATGGTCATTTGAGCTCTTAAGGGGCCCTCTTCGAGAAGCACCGGAGAGTTTAAGCATACACATCTGATGCATGTTATCCCCCCATTCATCTTGAAGAGCAGAATCACCAGCATATATTCAAAGTGTACTTTATCTAAGCTGGTGATAAATAAGCTTAAAGCACTCTATAAAGAACTGGCAAAATTCCCATGGATACTGTGAAAATAAAGTAAATCAATGAAAAGATATAATTATTTTAGGCCTGTATGTAATTAATTGTGGGTAAGGTCATTTTCTCTTAAACACATTCAAGCTTCTCCAAACACAGGTCAAGGTTTGCTGGCTGATGGGGAGAACCCATTTGGTTTAAGTTTTCCCATGTTCATATTCATTTCTATGTCATAGCAAAATAAAATGTCATAAATCATCACATCTGCAAAAGAGGGTTCAAGCTGAGGCAGAGTGACAAGTATTGTTGACTGGGAATAAGAAAACTGCTTAACTACTCATACATGCTCTTTCTATGATTTTCTGTTCTATTCTTTCTACTGGAAAGAAAGAAACAAAATAGTTTTACCTCATTTTATGAATCAGATGCAATAAAAATTTTTTTTACCTAGAAGTTATATAGGAGATCTAAGTCCAACCTGATTATTTTACAATTAGGACACTAGGACACAGAAAAAAATAGTAGCTTCCTATCCCATGCCATGCAGTTAGTACATGGCAGGTCTTATTCAGGGCTCCTAACCCAGTGTTCTTTCTGTTTCACAACTTTCCACTGCTGTTTGTTTTTTCCTGAAGGGTCTATGTATCATGTCACAATGTCATGTTGACTTCCACTGAAATTTCAGAGAAAGAAAAAGAGATATAAGGAAAATTACTCTGAAATATCCAGCTCTTCAATTCAGGCAAAATTCTTATGTGCAATGGTCTAATGGTCAACTGACCTATATGAGCTTGCATGCTCATTAAAATTGTATGCATCACAAAGCACAATTAATGTTCTAACTGACTAGAGTGACCTTGTATGTTCCCGTGGTTACCCAGCCTATGCCATCCTGAATCTAAGAGGCACCCTATATTTCTCTGAAAATCAGCCCAGCATGGAAATACTGCCTACCTTGTAGGAATAAGAGTGCAGGTGTACTCTTTGCTTTAAGAAGACTCAATAAGCCAAATTCTGAACTTACCAAACAGATAAATTAGGAGATGATTATTCACATTGTAAAAGGATTCACCACAGGATGCTTTTAAATCATAAGTTGCTCTACTGCATTTTAAATAAATTGATTTACAAAGCTTCCTTTATAAGTGCTTTTCACAATCCAGAGTTCATGGCGACCTTATCCAAAGGCAGTGAGAGATTGGTAAGCATAAAGTCCTATCACTTATTACCTGCTAGGCCAAGATTCTTTTTCCATATGAAAGAGTAATTAGCACTGTAGTTCATTTTTGAAAAATTAAGGAATCTTTCACTCCTGAAAAATTAGTATCTTCTGAACACTTACTATGTGCCTGGCACAGTGCTAAGCATTTTACATAATGATCTAATTTATTCCTCTTCACCACAACTCTAGAAGATTAATACAATTATCCCAATTATAGATGAGGAAATTAGGACTCAGAGAAGTTAGAGTTAAGTAACTTGACTAAGTTCATGCAGCTAATAAATGATAGTGTCAGAATTCAAAGCCAGATCTGTACAGAGCTCTTGCCCTTACATGCCGTACAATACTGCTTCAGATGAAATTAATGGTGTCCCTTACTTCTCACCTAGCTGAGCATAGTTGTACTCCAATGTACTATTCCAGTGCAGCAACTCTGTCCGCAGCAACAGAGACCTGCCATGCAACCTGTAGAAACAGAGACAGGGACCTCACTAACAAGGTTGCCTATTCTGATTACTGCACTGCTATGTTAAACCAGAACGTATCGCCTTATAATTCCCACCTATTGGTCCTAGTTTCGCTATATGGTTGTTGAAAACAATTATAACCTGATCTCCCCATAGCTATCATATTTCTTTCACGGTTTTTTCTCTTCCAGGTGAAACTCTCCAGTTCTTCCAACCTTATATTTTATGCGATGGGTATGTCTACTATTCGCGTATATCTTATTCTTTCTTGAAACTCGTTCTTCTGGAGCACTGAGAACTTACCTATGACATTTCTAAGCAGGCATATAACTAACGAATGCTTGAGAGGCTGCATAGCATAGTGATTAAGGACACAAGCTCTGGAACTCAGACTGCCTGTGTTCATTCAAATCCAAGCTTTACCACTTAATGCATCTGCTTCCTTGTGAATTTACTTAATCTCCTTCCTATGCTTTAGTTTCCTCCTCCAAATATGTAATGAATATAGCAATAGTACGTTCTTTGTAAGGTATCTTATGAAGATTTAAAAGAGAGACTGTAAGTAGAACAATTAGAGTCCTGCCCTATAGCACTTACAACCTGCCCTGTCCTAGCAGGTTGTAAGTGCTATAAATGTTCGCCATTGTTATAGATGCTATAGGAGTGGACAAACACTTAACTGCATGGAAAAAATTATGACCTATATCATTCTATGAGATTGACTTTATTGTCCAGGTATAAAGAAATTAAGCTCTACTAGAAAAAGCACTTGACTGGAGACCAGAGACTTGCTTCTAGTGCCAGCTCTTCCACACACCCCAACTTAGAGATCTTGGACCAGTCACTTTACCTACATCATACATTACACAGAGGAATAGGACTATACTTCTACCTCTAAAATGATATGATTTTATTCTAGGATTCTAGGATTCTATGGTCCTATTCCCTTAGACCCTGCTTAAATTTCATTACTAATTATGTTTGAAGACTACCATTACAAGACTAACTTTTTATCTGAATATTTATATTAATCTGTTGAGATTTCAAGCAGCTTAACTGCATTATTTCCAAGACAGAGAATAAGCTTCTTGGATTCTATTGATGGGTTTCCTGGAAAATGAAATATATTATAATTTCATAGAAAGGAATTTAATGTTACTTTTGAGGTGATAACACAAAAACCTATTCTGCCATGTCAGCAGATCCTGCCCTCTCTCTGCCCAACCTGGCCCAGTCCACTTTCAATCATCTTGCTGAATCTCAGAGCAGTCCTTTGGGTAAACACAAATTCCAGGTTTAGATGGAATGCTAAGTTGACATAATAATCATTAAGTGTTCTTTTCCACAAAAGTGAATCCAAGTCAGACTACTTCCCTACCAAAAATCACCTTATTCTGTGATATGTATAACACTCAGCTAATTTTATTATGGCTGAATATGGCTGTGTTACTCATGTGCCTCATTATTCATTTCTAGATCTAATGAAGGCCTGGTATCAATATGAAAGCAATTGTCTTCAAAGAGAGTGACAATCTATTCCAACAAAGTAAATTCCACAAGGGGGCAAAGGAACAAGCACCCCAAATTCACTAGTGACAAAATCTTTGACATTTTTAACTGAGTGCATTTTAAAAATGCACTTTTCTGTAAATAAAAATGATGTCATTGTATTCCTAAAAGCCAGGAAACATCATCTTCTCTATTTCTAAAAACCTCTATGCTCAAAGTTTAATTAAGTATTCTTAATTGCATGGACAGCTATGATGTTTCAAATCTTAGATACTAAATTTGTGCATTGAATGAATCTCCCCTCCCCCACTTAGATGTGACCATTTCCGTTCTTACGTAAAAACAGATGAATATTTTAGGCCAGTGTTCTATTTTTGATAATTGACTTCTATAGTATCTGTCTGAGAAGGTGGAAAGGTGACAGCTTATTTCAGGATATCTACAATTTCATAACACTAATATGGTCTTTTAATAATTCTGCTTAAATAATGTTTAACTCTCATTCTATCTGTAGCCCTTGCATTGTGAAGAAAAGCTTGATGCTGAAGGAAAGACTTCAGTAAAAAGGATATGAGCTTTATACTCTGAAAGGTTAGAAATATTAGAAAAAACAAAGAAATGAAATTAAAAATTTTGGAATCTGGTTTTATTTCTGACTATACATAAGAAAATAATCTGGCCCATATATATTGATTTACTGAAAAATCATTACAATGTTACTCAGATTGTCTGATGCTACACCAGCTTTGTTTTGGTTAATGTTTGCATGATAAGTCTGGTTGTGTTACAAGAGAACACTCAGCAGAAACAGAGTCGTTTTTACATTTATTACATTATATACATACAAAATCTTCCCTTAAAGTGCAACACTATTGCTTTTGAGAAACAGACTTTATATAATATTCATTAAAATGATTAAGTCAACATTTTCATAGCACTTTAAGCTTCCCTAGTAAGTTTCCTATTATTTCACTGAATGGTAAGAGAACCTTATAGTAGGTATTATTAATCCCATTTTACAGATTAATAATAATAATAATAATAATAATGCACAGACAGGTTAAAATGAGTAGCATAAGGTCAACAACTACCAAGTAGAATTAAGCCAGACTTTGAACTTTGACTTTCTGTATTGGAATCTCAGTGTTCTATTATTCCCAAAACAACCTCGCTAATATACACATCAGACTGCACTGATAAAGGAGACCCATTATCTCTGTATATGATACTGCTCCTAGGAAATACAGAACAATACTAAAAACACCATCCCATCAAAGAGCTTAGTAATATCTATTGACTGTTTTAAGTCTCAGCTGTATAGTAAAGTATTCTAAATCTTGAAAGTTAAAGAATAGCGCCATATCCCTCTAATTTTGTAACCCTTTAAAATCTAAGAAATATAAAATGAATTCCTAATTCCTGACTTATAAACCCTGGAGGAGGAAATTTATAACAAAACCAGAGACAAAGCCCTTCCAACTGTGCCTATGACGCCATGGATATACAAATCTGCCCCATTTTATACTACACAAAGAAGACTGGAATTCAGCTGTTATCAGAGATAATAAACTTCTGGTGAGTCAGTCTCTCAGCTTCATATTTACATTCCCACTGTCAGCAAGAGTTTTTAAGTTAAACATTTTTCAGAAGTAAAAATTCAATAAACAATATATTACCAATAGAATGTGTTTTCATCACTTTGGTGCTAAAATATCTGATTTTTTAGACTTTGCTCTCTTCTTTCTCTCTTTTGTCCATCTCTTAGCTTCCTTGCTAAAAACCATGCCCCCTCTCCACCCTTGTCCTCTCCCGAAGCTTCAGGAAAGAGGACTGCAAACTGCCTGGATGCCTGGGCCCTCACATTTCTGAGATTAAACCCAGACCCACCCATGGCATGGGTCCCATTCTTTGTCTGAAGCCAGCATCTGATTGAGTCAGATATGGAGATATTATCAAATTGAACAGCAAGTCTGTATTATTTTTTTTGCTATTTGTATAAAAATTGTATGATATTTGTATAAAAAATGACTATCTAATAAATTCTCCCAAAGAAAATAGTCTTATTATATTTTCACCCTATTTCCTCATTCCATCCTTAAAGCCACAGTGAAAGGAAAATTGTTGTGGTCACTCCAAAATATTCTTTTCCACTGCCAGTTAAGGTCTGGTTTGGGCAAAGCTAAGCAATAATTTTTAGTTTGTATTTAGAGATACTAGTTACTATGGATGTTACCTGGCCTACTGAGGGGTCCTTGGAGTGATATCTAAGTTTGTCACTTCCTTGACATTATGTTGTAGGTGTTAGGAGGGATTTTGTAAAGCTAATTTTCTCTCAGTACTATTTTATCCCCATAGGGAGTAAACAAGATGGAAGGGTATTTTCCCTCAAAATAAGGCTTATGGCATTGACCAAGGCATTTAAATGTATCTTTACAATCCTCAACTTGGTCTCCCAGGAATAGCTTTTATAGATTTAGATATTTTTTTGTCATAAAGTATTCTATTTATTTCTCAGCAGCTGGTGTCAAAAAAGTTGTTGTTGTGTTTTTTTAATATTCCTTTTAAATAAATAAAATCTGTTTTCATATTGTGTAAAATTAGTTTTGCCTGCTGTGAGTTTATAGCATTATAAAGTGATCATTTCTTCCCATGAATTATTTAAAGTGAGGATATCAAAATCTGACGGAACAATACAATGCACTATACAATACAATTTAATTTTATAATATACCAGTTCATACTAGTATCTCACAATGCATAGCAGTTGCAATGTGTTGGCTTAGAATTAGCAAATCAAGCCTATGCCTCTCAGTTTATTATTTTCGTATCTGAGAGGCAAGTCTAAATTTTCCAGTGGGCTGGAGAATCTCCCCATATTTGGCAACACATAGATAGCTAAGTACATTTTTGCTAACTACACATGCAGAGCACTGATGTTCAACTAGCCTGGGTGATATTTACCTTTTTTAAAAAAATTCTTTAAGCAGGTGTTCACTCTCTCATTACAAAACACTGTTGGTATTATCAGCATTTCCTCTGGATTTTTCTGATCACTTTGTCTTATGGGACAAATGCATATATGTAACCACAATTATTCTCACCTCTTATTCTTACTACAGAGTTTGTACAGGAAGGGAAACAACGATCCACTCAAAGTCTCCACTGCACTTATAGGACTTACAGGAAAGCTGCTACTAAATTTTAAAGTGAGTGAGGTGGCATGAATCAATTACTAATAAATACAGAAATATATGATTATGAGCTGTAACAAAGTTTGAATCAAGGAGAGAGCAAAGGTTACCCTGTATGTGCTATCTGTGTTGTAATAAATTATAACCAAAGTACTACACTGATTTTTTTTCTTCGGTGGATTTCGTAGCACTCCGTAAGAGAAATTATGCCTGATTAACCCACTATATTGAAAGGATGAAGTTAATGTTTGCTGTTTAAGCATTCAAATAGTCTCTGACAAAATTCCACCGCAAAGACTAAAAAAAAAAAAAAAAAACTCACCAGGACACAACATATTATGGGATATTAGAGGTGGCTTTCCATAGCAAGAAACTGGCTTAAAGCACATAATAGAGATCAGTGGGCACTTCCCTTGCTAGGTTCACATGCTATGGACTAATATAACACACACAAAACAAAAACCCTGAGTCCTTAACACCCATGTTGCCACTTCCTCCTCCAACCAAACTGCATTTCCTTCATCTCAGTGAAAGGTGCCACCATCACCCTATGGATCAGGCCAAACATTAGGAGCCTTCACATTCCTTTTGCCTCACTCAACACATCGAATCCATCAAGAATCCCCATTAACTCAAACTGAAAATTACATTCCAAACTCAACCATGTCTCACCATCTCTGCTATCACCAACCCAAAACATGATTATCTCTTAAATGGTCTCCTAATCAATTTCTCTGTTTCCATTCTTGTCTCTGACAACCCACTTTCTAAACAGAAGCCAGAGTGGCCTTGAAATGCAAGGCAGATCATACCATTCCCTTGTATAAAATCCACAGTGTATGTATGTTGCAAGAAGAATGAAATCCAAATTCAAAACCCTAACTAGTAAGTTCCTCCATTATCTGTTCCTGCCCACCTGCCTGATCTCATCTCCTACCACTCTTCACTTACTCACTGTGCTTCTGCCTCAGTGACCCATCATGTCCCTCAAACAAGCCAAGACTATTCCTACTATCCCTACTCTAGCTATCCCCTCTGCCTGGACTGTCCTGCCTCTACATCTTCACATGGCTGATTCCTCATTACTCTTAGCTGAACGTTACTTCACAGAGAGGTCTTTCTTTCCCTGATCATGGTCTCCAAAGCATCCCCAATTCACTCTATCCTGCTTTATTTTCCTCTTAGAATGAATTACCAGTATCTTCCTCATTTATATATATTGTATGTGTTGTGGAGGGATGTGCTCTTTACCAGAGTGTAAATTCCACGAGAATGAGGTTCTCAGCCATATTGCTCTATTAGTTATCTATTATTGCTTGACGAGTTATCCCCAAATCTAGTAGCTTAAAAAAACAAACATTTATTATCTCACAGTTTCTGTGGGCCAGGAATCTGTGTGCAGCATAACTAGGTGCTTCTGGGTCAAAGTTCAAAGTCCTTCATGAGGTTGTAATCAACCTGTCAGCCAGGGCTGTGGTTTGAACTGAAAACCACATTCTAAATTCACTCGCTTGGTTGTTGGCAGGTCTTAGTCCTTTGTCAGGTGGGTGTCTCCACAGGGCTGCCTCATGACATGGCATTTGGCTTTCCCCAGATAAAGTAACACAGCAGACAGTGAGAGAGGCATTCAAGATGAAAGCCACAGTCTTTTTTTTAACTTAATCTTGGAAGTTACATCCCATCATTTTTGTCTTTTTTAGAAATAAGTCACTAGGTCTAGTCAATACCAAAGGAGAGGGAATTACACAAGGGGGTGGGATATAGAATATGGAGATTATTGGCGGCCAGTTTAGGAGTTGCCTACCACCACCAACTACCACTGTACTCTCAGTGTGCAGAATAATTCCTGGAATTTAATAAGTGAATGAATAAAAAATGAATCTCCCATTGATTAGTACTGGAACCTGTCCTAATTCAACATCTTGCCAATAATGAAGAAAAGTAGTGAATAAAAACTCCTCAAAGTAGTGACACTGAGCCATTCAAACCAAAGAGATAACCAGTCAGAAAATCAGGTCATGTGAGTAAGCAAAAAGTACTAATACAGTCTCAGTTTCTTCATCTGAAAAATATAGAAAGTAGTTGTACATGTTGGAGATTTAGTGAGGTAACTCATATGAAATATTTAATACAGGGCCTCACAAGTCAAAGGCACTGGATAAATATAAGTTATTATTCTTAGTGAGAATAAAAGCAAGGCAAACCCTTTGGGGAAAAAATAACTGAAATTATATCTTTAAGATGACTTGAGATATCAGATACAGTCAAAAAAGTATCTATAAGTCACTCTGACTGTTTACTAATGATATTAGCTTAATATGAACCTGTAGCCAAAAAGACTAATAAAATGTTGGGACTCATCACATGTACTGAAAACAAGCTAGAAAGGTTTTCCTATTTTTATGTAAAATTATGACATATTTGAATGTATGTAATGACGCATTTCTAGTCTGTACAATCCATGAAAGCTCAAATGGAGAGGGTTGTGTGCAGTTTTGGAATTGAAAGATCCACAGTATGACTTGGGGTTAAAGTATCTGAAAAGTTAAAGGAAGGGCACTGAACCTGGTCTATTACATAATGGGATTATGGAAGTTATGGACAGGATAAGCACAGAATTATTCATGAAATCCTAAAATATTACTACTATAGGACAAAGTTCAAGTTTGGAAAAGTAAAAATAGAGTCAGAGGAGAGGGTGTGGAGAAAAGGGAACCCTCTTGCACTGTTGGTGGGAATATAAATTGATACAGCCACTATGGAGAACAGTATGGAAGTTCCTTAAAAAACTAAAAATAGAACTGCCATACGACCCAGCAATCCCACTACTGGGCATATACCCTGAGAAAACCATAATTCAAAAAGAGTCATGTACCAAAATGTTCATTGCAGCTCTATTTACAATAGCCAGGACATGGAAACAACCTAAGTGTCCATCAACAGATAAATGCATAAAGAAGATGTGGCACATATATACAATGCAATATTACTCAGTCATAAAAAGAAACAAAATCAAGTTATTTGTAGTGAGGTGGATGGACCTAGAGTCTGTCATACAGAGTGAAGTAAGTCAGAAAGAGAAAAACAAATACCATATGCTAACACATATATATGGAATCTAAGAAAAAAAAAAAGGTCATGAAGAACCTAGGGGCAAGATGGGAATAAAGACACAGACCTACTAGAGAATGGACTTGAGGATATGGGGAGGGGGAAGGGTAAGCTGGGACAAAGTGAGAGAGTGGCATGGACATACATACACTACCAAACATAAAATAGATAGCTAGTGGGAAGCAGCCACATAGCACAGGGAGATCAGCTCGGTGCTTTGTGACCACCTAGAAGGGTAGGATAGGGAGGGTGGGAGGGAGGGAGACGCAAGAGGGAAGAGATATGGGAACATATGTATATGTATAACTGATTCACTTTGTTATAAAGCAGAAACTAACACACCATTGTAAAGCTATTATACTCCAATAAAGATGTTAAAAAAAAAAAATAGAGTCAGAGAATGAAACACTCTTCAGTATTTTAAAGAATACCTCCCTTGAAAGGTAGCAAGGATTTACAGATTAACTAGGTAGTTGGAGAAATTTCATGGAAGATATACCAAAATAGATTACAATGTATTCATATTTGAGGTTGGCGTCATGGAAGAAAATCAAATGGCTTTCAACCTATTTATTGATGTCTCCTTTTGCAACCAAATAAGCAGGGTGGATCATAGTTTTGATGAAGCTATTCCAAAAGCATGAGCAGCATTCCTTTAAGATGTTATCATTCTTGCCTATTAGCAACAGAGTGACAGTCACTGTTCTACTGCTGGTCTCCATGGAGAATCAGCATTAACTAGCCATTTGCAAATATCTCTGTATATTTGTAACTTTAGCTTTCTGCACTCTGACTACCCTAAATTCCAAAGATATACCTACTGTTTTGAGAGCAAAACAGTTCCTCTGATACCGAGTCTTGAGTCTCATGGGTTGAATGCTGGCTCTCTAAAAGATATGCCCACATCTCAATCCCCAGAAGCTGGGAGTGTGGTTTTATTGGGAAAAAGGGTTTTTGCGGATCTAATTAGGTTAAGGATCCCTAGATGAGATAATCCTGGATTATCCAAGTTTGTCACCCAGGATTATCCTAAATACAATGACATGCGTTTATAAGAGACAGAGGAGAAGACAGAGACACAAAGGGAAGGCCAAGTAAAGAAGGAAGCATAGACTGCAGTTATATAGAGCTGCAAGCCAAGGAATGCCTGGAACCACCAGAAGCTGGAAGAGCAAGTAATTCTCCCCTAGAGCCTTCAGAGTGGGTGTGGCCCATGCTGATTCCTTGATTTCAGATTTCTGACTTCTGGCCTCCAGAGCTGTGAGAGACTACTTCTGTTGTTTTAAGCCATCAAGTTTGTGGCAATATGTTACAGCACATATTACCCTAGGAAACTGATATACCTAGAACAAGTAATTGCTTTGCAGAGAGGTAATGGAATGGATTAGAAAGAACATTTAAGCAAGATAGACTCAGATTTTAAACCTAGATTTTCTCTGTATAAGTTGTGTGGTGTAAAAATGGAAGTTACTTTAAATCTCTGATGTTCAGGCTTTTCATTAGTAAAATCATGGTAAGCTCTCATTGTAGGATCACTGTGGGATACGGAGGTATGAAAATACCTCACTTGCTGTAAGCATTACAACAGCAGAATATTATTCTGATCAATATTCAATACTCAACCTATTAATAATAAGTTCAAAAATGTGCCACATATCTATAAAAATTAAAAACTGTTGTTTTCCTTGAGAATCAACATTTTAGCAATTAGAGCATAAGGGATTGATTAATGTGGAAACTGGTTGTGCAATACCAAATGTTTTGACAAACCTTTATTTCAAACTTACTATTCATGCCATTTTAAGCAACCTCCTCGGTTGTCAGTGGAACCATATTCAGTCAGGTTCCTTTACTGTCTCATTTTTAATATCCTCCCTAGTTTCTTATAGACAAATAATGGAAAGTAATGCCAGAGTATTACTGGAAAATATTTGCATCTAGCTTGGGCTTAAGACAGCCAGATAAAGAAGCAAAGACTGTGATAATAGAATTTTCCTAAATGTTAGTCTAAGAAAATTGACAACAGCATAATAATCTCTAGGACAAAGTTGTCATATTCATACCAACCGTGAACACCTTTGGTTATCCCTGACATTAAGGAAGACAAAAAAATAAAAGGAGCTCTAACAATAATTTTCCTAGAGGGACAATATAGGAATCATGCAGTTTGGGTATTTCATATTCTGGAATAACTCCTTAATACCAGAAAATTGAGACTCCAGTAAAAGCTATTGAAAATACACACAACAAAAGTGAAAAAAATTTTCAAGAATTGCTCTTTTTTACTTTTCTAAGGACAAACTTGGCAAATACTATAAAAAAATAACAAATTAAAGTGAAAATATAATAGATTAGCTATAATGTTACTTCTGGCTGTTAAAATTTATTTATTTATTCTTTCACTCATTCATTCTCTCAACAAATATTTATTAAATGCCTCGTCAATACCAGGCATTATGTTAGGTGCTAGAGATAACAGCCTTGAGTGAGATATCCATTCCCTATCTTAAAGGAGATTTAGATAAAATAATCAATTAAAATAAGGCACACATTATAGGAGTACAATGTAAGGCAACCCTAATTAGTTGGGGAATAAGGGAAGGCATCCAAAGAAAACGAGCTTTAAGTTGAGACTTGCTAAGTTATTTCAGTAAGGGGGAGAAGAGAGAAATGGAGACTTATTTCAAACGAAGGGGAGGACAAAGACCAGAAATGGGAGTGAGGTGTGCACTGAAGGCATGAAAAGAAGTTCAGTGTGATTGGAGCATAGAAAGCCAGGGAAAAAGTGATATAAGTCAGGCTGGCAGAGGAGACAGGGGCCAGATTTTAAGATTAAGGATATCAGGAGAATGTTGCAATAACTTAGGTGAGATAAAATGGTACCATAAACTAGAATGGTAAGCTTTGATATGGAGAGGAATGAACAGATTTAAAACATACTTAGGAGGAAGATCAAGAGAACTTGGAGACTGAATGCACGTGGGGACAGTAGAGGATATGGAGAAGGTAAGGATAATGCCAGGTTTCTAATGTATGCAATTATGTTGCGACACTGAAGGTAAGGGCATGTCTGCAGGGAAGATTATGAGTTTCCTTTGGGATATGTTGTTTGGGGTGTCTATGGGTAATCAAGAAAAGAAGTCTAGAAGGCAGTACTCAGAGATAAGTGTGGGTAGGAGAGAAAAATGTGGTGGCCATCCATATGTAGATACTAATTGAAGCTATGGGAGTAAATGAGATTGACCAGGAGTTCTATCCAAAGTGAAGAGAGAGCCTAACAGAGAGTCTTGAGAACATCTGTCTTTAATACTGCAAAGGTTAAGTAAGACTGCCTTTAACGGACTTCATAATTCCCCTTCATAACAAACCCTTACTTTTCTATAGCAATTCAACACTTTCCCTTATATGCATTCTCCTTTTTGGCTCTCAAACAAGGTTATGAAATAAGCAGGGGTGGCAGTATAACTCTTTACAGATAAGAATCAAGGTTCCAAGAAGTTAGGCCTGAGGTCACTGCACACCAATGTGAAGACTGCAACTTGAAACTTATTTCCAGCTTAGTTTTCTTTCCTTAACACTACTCTGCTCTCAAACATCAGTTGCTTACAGCTTCTTCCTTAATGCTAGCCTGGGCAATAGCCTACTTGGCATCGCTAAAGGTGTTAAGCTTTGTGTACATATCAATCAAAAACCTCTCCATCTAGAACTGCTCTAAGGACAGAAGGGCTAAACTGAGGCAACATTATGAAGTAGGAGAACTATTTCTTAGAGCTTAGAGCTTCCTACCTTCTCTATCTCTCTTTTCTTCTGTAAAAACATTTGTTCATTCACTCACCAATTAGTTACTAAGCTAGATACTTTGTGAATACAGGAGTTAATAAGTCACACCCAATCTCCACCTGCATGGATCATACACAATAGCAGGACGGCAGATGTAACAACTAAATATACTTAAAGTTAGGAAAGAGAGGAGTAAGGAGCTGGGGGAGCAAACAACAGGCAGACCCAACCTACCCTCAAGAGGCTGGGGAACACATCTTAGAACAAGTAACATTTAAACTGAGACTTAAAGAATGGTTGAAGTCAACTATCTTGTCCGCTGTTGTAATGAGAAAAAGTGAGCCTATCAATTAATTCAAAAAATGAAAATAGAAGCTTATAGGTTAATGGACTACCTTTTATATTTTTCAAAAAGGAAATCCCAGAGTTTGTGATGCTTGATCCAAAAGAAAGAATCTCCTTAAATTGTGACATTCCTGGAATTGCACCATTCAAGTCTAAGAGATAGAGAACATTACTCACACACACCTCAACTCACACCAAGTAGGCAGGCATTTAATTTCTCTCCTCCTGAGTCCAGATTTGAAGGCAAGGAAAGAATTTTAAATACATTTTCTTATTTAGTCCCCATGACTCTGAGTTATATTATTCACATTTTACAGAAGAGAAAATCATCTGAAATAGTAGGTAATCTGCCCAAGATTACAAGCCAGTAAATGGGTACTCAGAACTTGAAATTAGTTGATTGGTTTTAAAGCATCTATTTGTTCTACCCCACACCACTGCTTTTGCCAAATAAGTGCTCTGCACTAATGGGAAACTGTATGGGGGTTCTTTCAGCAAACAATAGAGATGCTTAAAAAGTATTTCTAAACATACTAGCCTGACTACCCTATTTAAATTTACTATCCACCTACTCACCATACATAAGTCTCCATCTCTTTTGCCCTATTTTTAAAAAGAACTTTGTTAAAGTATAATTGAAAAACAATAAATTACACAAATTTAAAGTGTACAATTTGATAAGTTTTGACACATTGACCAATAAAATCACTACCACAATCAAGATAGTAAAATTATTCATCATCTCCGAAAGTTTCCTTATGCAACCATTGATCTACCTTCTGTCACTACACATTAGCTTATATTTTCCAGAATTTTATATAAATGGAATCTTATAGTATGCACTTGTTTTGTCTACTTTCACTCAGTATAATAATTTTGAGATCCACCATGTTGTAGTATGTATCAATAAATTGCTCTTTTTATTGTTGAGTAGTACTCCATTGTATAGATATAGTACAATTTGTGTATCCATATCCATTCACCTCTTTATGGACATTAGGCTGTTTATAATTTTTAGCTTATACAAATAAAGCTGCTATGAACATCTGTGTACAAGCCTTTACAAAGACATATACTTTCTTTTGTGTATATACATAGGAGAAGAAAAGACTGGATCACATGGGTGTATGTTTAACTTAAAAAAACTGTCAGAATGTTTTCCAAAGTGGCTGTACCATTTTGCTTTTCCATCAGTAATGTATGAGGGTTCTGGTTTCGCCACATCTTTGCCAATATTTGGTATGGTCAGTCTTTTTAATTTCAGCCATTGTAATAGGTGTGGAGTAGTATCTCATTGTGGTTTTAATTTACATTTCCCTAATGACTGATGATGCTGAACATCTTTTCATATGCTAATTTATCATCCCTTTATCTTCTTGGGAAAGTGTGCTCAACTACAAGGAGCACATGCAGCTCAATATCAAAAAAACAAACAACCCAATCCAAAAGTGGGCAGAAGACCTAAATAGACATTTCTCCAAAGAAGATATACAGATTGCCAACAAACACATGAAAGGATGCTCAACATCACTAATCATTAGAGAAATGCAAATCAAAACTACAATGAGGTATCACCTCACACCAGTCAGAATGGCCATCATCAAAAAATCTACAAACAATTAATGCTGGAGAGGGTGTGGAGAAAAGGGAACACTCTTTCACTGTTGGTGGAACAGTATGGAGGTTCCTTAAAAAACTAAAAATTGAACTACCATATGACCCAGCAATCCCACTACTGGGCATATACCCTGAGAAAACCATAATTCAAAAAGAGCCATGTACCACAATGTTCACTGCAGCTCTATTTACAATAGCCAGGACATGGAAGCAACCTAAGTGTCCATCGACAGATGAATGGATAAAGAAGATGTGGCACATATATAGAATGGAATATTACTCAGCCATAAAAAGAAACGAAATTGAGTTATTTGTAGTGAGGTGGATGGACCTAGAGTCTGTCATAAACAGTGACATAATTCTCATAATGTCTTCTCATAATTTATTTGAAAGCAATTTAATAACATAATATGTATATGAAAAAATAAATAAAAAGATTGGGTCATATTATTATTGAATTTTGATTTTTTTAATATTTTCTGGCTACAAGTCCTTCATCAGATATATTCTTTACAAATATTTTCTTATAGTCTGTGGCTTGTCTTTTCATTGTGTTAATAATGTTTTCGAAGAGCAGAAGTTTTTACTTTTGATGAAGTTCAATTTATTCTTTTCTGGATCATGTGTAAATGGATAGTGCACTGATCATCTCCTAACATACTTCATGATTCACTTTTCATTGATGGATTCCAAGTGTCTAGAATGGTACCTAATACACAGTAGGTATTCAATGAACATTTGATTAATAAATAAAAATTTCAAGAAGTTAAATGCAAATTGTGGAGACAGTTTGTAGACAACATAGAAAATAAAGTAGTCTTAAGTGCAAAGGCATGTTCAATTTTTGTTATCTGATCTAATACAAATGTTTATTGATATAAGTACCCAAATGTATTAAATTCTCTCAGTTAAAGAACCTGGTACTTTTTACCTGGAGACAAATTCTTTCTCCCCCAAAATATGAATTTGAGATTCTGTAGAACTTAAATGTAAAGTAGTAAGTCCCCTACCCATCTCCATTCTCCACACCCCCAGTAACTCAAATCCTATACGAATCTTTGTAAATAAATTAAAGCTGATGAACTCTCAAAAACTCTAATTGTGCCAATTATAAATAAGCCTCAGGATGGATTTCAACCAGCAGCGTCCCCAAAACCATTATCTGAAACTCTAATCCATTATTTTTTCTTTCATAATTAATTTTTCTAAGTAGGTCAGTACTATTCATTTTATTTAAGTGCTGTTCTAGTAATCCCATTTTCTTAACAACCAAAGTCAACTATAACTATATCCGTATTTTTAATTAAATACACCAAAAACATTCTTATATTATGCAAAACACTATATTAGGCAGTAAAAGTTTTTTTCTAATAAGTAATATGATAATGTACTATACTGGTCCTCAATTGCACATCTTGGCCATATAAATCTGGTAGAGTTTTATAAGCACCTCAAGGATTTCCAGATATATGGGTGCTTAAATAGGTATTTCCCGCAAGAAAAAGCTTATTTTATTATATTTTAGCATCTAAATCACTAGGAACAATTACCAGAGATGTATATAAGTAAATAGATAGATAAACACATGATGTGGTAGACATACATATTATATGTTATATGTATAACTATATATACCTACATTTTGTGTGTGTGTGTGTTTATGTATAACATCAAAATTCAACTCACTGGAACACAGGAGATAAAATGGTCAAGCAGCCAACAGAATTTGCCACATTGATGGACTTTACTCCTAAGAGAGCTTCTCAGGTCCCCCTCACTCAGAGCTTACATATTCTCCATTTAGACACAATTCTAAAAACTCTGGGATCTGCTTTCCTATCCTCAACAGATTAAATGTTGATAACTCAACAGTGTAGGTGGATTTGTGGTTGATACTAGCTACAAGCAGCCTGACATGGGGAGAAATGAGAGCTCTGATAGAGCCCATCTAAGCAGTGTCCTGGTGGGGTCACTGAGGCCTGCTGGTTAGGAGGAAGCTTAGTGGAAATGGGTGAAATTTCTGGGAGGAAGGGTCTGATGTTCTCAAAGGATGAAATATTCGAGACTCAGTGACAAGGTGATATGGATCCAATAGGAGACTGACAGCAAATAGAAATTCATTATTTTGTTATTTCAGGCAAGTTGCTTTTTAAATTATTCTTTCCCTACGAATCTTACCACCAGGTATTTGTGAATATTCTGAGTGAATTAATGCTTCCTGACTTATTAAAGCATTTTTGACACTATAAATTAGCTAACTCTTTCTTAAAAGATAATAAGAAGATAAGGCTTTGCATTTCTCATAAAGGAAAATAAAATCACCACAAGTATATCCATTACGAACCACTGAGGTATGAATTTAGGGGAAATTAGGATGAATATAGAATACTATCCTAACTTTGTGCAGTACCCCCTGAACTGTCACCAGAGTTCTTAATTCAAATATGTACTCTTGATCTAAAAATATGCTAGCCCAAGAACCTGAATGATTACCCCTCAGCTGAAAGCATATTTAGTGATCTGAGATAGGAGAAATTTCATTTCAGTCAAGCAAATGGTTTTGGTTTTCCAACCAAAGGAAGGCTTCATCATGTGCGAGCCATCATTATAATGGAATGTGACAGAATTTTTTTAAACAGATGTATTTTAACGTAGATCTCTAATAAGGGCTATTTTTCATAGTAGTCATCCTGGTAGAAACTTACTCCAGGGATACTGTCATTACTTGGAAGTTGGGGCATTGCCTTTAGAATTAGTTCCTGAAAAAAAACAGTTTTTTTGCTTCATAGTTACCCTTTCTCTACCACCACATGCCCCTGATTACCTTACTACGAATGTGCCTCACTTACACTGATCAGCAAAGAGCCTCCTCCTGGGATTGGTATCATGGCCTTCTTATCCTGGGCTTTGCTGAGGGTTAGGGGTTTATGGGAATTAAGAGAGTCTATTTTTGACCACCGCATCTGTGTGGCATATCAAACTCCTTTGGCCAAAAAAGCAATATAAAATTGAGATTACCAAGGGCCCTATTCCTGGGACTAGAGAATGAGAAAAATTCTCCACGACAAAATAGAGGACTTTTAGGAATCACTTTTCATCTGAAGTTCGTGTGTGCATGTTTCCGGCTTGGCTCTTAATTGACCTGCTCTTCCAGTATCTGCTGCCTGGAATCTGAAGGAAAACTCTGACCTTACCAAGATGGTTGTCATAGAGTAACACGGTAAATAAAGTATAATGAGTTAATTTGAGCACCTAGTCTAGGGTTCTATGTACCCTGTGGGTCTTCAGTAAGAATTTGTTGATTACGTCTGACTCACTTTCAATGTGAATAAGCCACATACATAGAGCTATTAAAATAAAACAAGCAACACAAATACTTTCTAACTTCCCAGAAGTGGAAGTAAAGTAGCAAATTGGAAGAACCACTCTCACCCTTCCTAATCCCCACTCCCTGCAAACCAATTCAAAGGAAGAAAAGAATATAAAGGGGAAAATGAACATAAGAAAAACAATTAGCCATTGCAGTCTGCAAAGGCTGTAACGTTATCTAGAATGACAACATAGCCATTGTTCATGCTGCCAGAGCCCTGCATGTTTGCTAGCTCACCCGAGGTCCTGGGAGAATAATAAACTAAGCAGATTAGATGTAGACTGATGCCTCCATGCCACCACCACCTCACACAACAATCACACTGTTCTGAGTGTCTGAACACATGCAGGCAGGTAAACCCAGAGAATGGGCACTCCATGTTGGCGGGAGGGGAAGAGGCTGCCAATAAACAGGGCCTGTTTATTATTTAACAGTTGGTACTGCTAGAGGCCTGGCACTGCTATAGAGCACTCTCTGTTTCAGTGCAAGTCAGCCTGATTATGAGAGCGTGTGAGCCAAATCGTGTTCACCATAGTCTGTGAGAACCTCAGTGCCCCCAACAGACATGGAAATTCTTACAATAGCTCTCATCCAAACAGAAAACATCATTCCTGAGATGGAGGTAAAGGGCTTTGTGTGCTTAAATCTTGTCTGATCATCTGCTCAGTGTCTCTACGTGTACTTGCTTTTCTCCTGCTTAAGACTAGTCATTCCTCTTTAATGACATATTCCTCTGCTTTTGCTTTCTCTACTTCAGGACCTAAATCAATCAAATAATGTGTGAATCACCCATCTACTAATAGTGCTGATGCTGTCTTGCACGCTTTGGCTTTCCAGCAAAAGAATCTGCTGCCCAGGACAGCTACCTCCTGCTTCGCCAGGACTGCCTCTGCAGTGAGTCTCTTCTGTGCCAACGTGGGCCACAGGTGGATGCCTTCCTACAAATCCAATCAGCAGGATAATGCACGACTATCACAAGAATGGACCTTAATGACAAAGAGCCCTGCTTAGATGGTCACCCCATTAACTTTGATTTGATTATTCTGCCCCAGCAGAACACTTGGCTTCATAACCACTGATGGCACCAGCCCAACATAAAACCTGTAGAGAAAGTAGTTTGGTTCATAGATTTTCAAAATGTTAAGTATGATATAAAATACAAAAATGGTAAGTATCGAGACAGTCCCTAGCTCCCTAGGAAAGATCCAACTTCTTTAAAAAAATAAAAAGTTCAGAGCACATGAAACAATCGTGATAACTAGGCAACACAGATCATCTAATCATTTCCTTTGAAATTCAACATAAATCAGCCACTCTTTTAAGTGTAAGAATCTTGGCTTTTATCTTCAATACCAAGGCAGCTTTTGATATTATGTGAATTTATTCTATACAACTGTTTATAAATTTGAGATAAAATTGGCTCCATATAAACTAATTCAATATTTTGAAACTTAATTGTACCTTGGATACACTTTCCTTATGATCATGTGTAAATCACCAAAATGCTTTCTACCAATAAAGATAGAGGCATAACAAACTATATTGTCTAACCTGAAACAATGTATATTAATTTTTGTCAATTTTCTAATTGACAGTTGATATTTACATGCTGAAATATCAAAATACTGTTTGTTTTTCCTTAATAATCTTTCAAGTTTAAATGCCACTCAAAGAAAACAATATATGCTAAGTATAGTTAAATAAAGTCATAATTTTATATTTTTAATTTTATTATGTTTTCAAAGAAAGTACTTGTCCTTAGGTCATAGATCATATACACATACATAGTAAATAAAACTACAACAACAGAGAAGGTATGAAAAAATAATTCCCTGTTTAGGATAAAGTTAATTCCTAATTTAATCACTTCCTCTACTGATCAGAGATGCTTCATAAACAGCCCCAAATTAAGGAAGTCAATTCTAAAATCAAGGGGCTTCTCCCAAAGCATTCTGCATATAATAATGTTCATAACTACTAGTTAATAGCAGAGCAATGGATCCAATTATAGGTTCACAAAGGGAAAGGTGCTATTTCAGCCATGACAAAAATATGAACAGGGATTTTTCACAATGAGTAGATTAAAGACAATGACATGTGTTTATCTTTGTGCTAAAATACTTCACAGATAGAAAGAGACATTAGTAACAGTTCACACTTGTCGAGAGCTTACTATGTGCTAGATACTCTTTTAAGAGCTTTATATGAATGTACTCATTCAATCCTTACAACAACCAAATAAACATGTACTATTATTTCCTCCATTTACAGATGAGGAAACTGAGGCACAGAGAGGTTAAGTAACTTGCCTGAGGCAGAGTCTAATAATAATCACTGTGTTGAGCTTTTCATAGAGCTGATCATTCCATCTGAGGTCCATGTCTAATTTAAAGATATGTGGTTCCACAGGCTGTAAATGTTAGAGCTAAAGCAATTTAAAATGATCTAGTGCATGGTTCTAGAATTCCAGGTTGGAGGAGAAGGTTTGGGAAGACTGTGAAACCTCAAAATTTTGTGGATAGATATACTTTTCTCAGAAAAGAATATGAACCATGAAGCTAGTCTAAATCTCTCAATTGAGAGATTAAGGAAATAAAGCCATGGAGCAATGCATGTAAATATGTTACATATTATAAGAAAAAAAATAGAAGAACCAAGCTTAGAAACCAGAGCTCCTTTCATTACCTTCTCAGCCCTAACTCCCTCAGGTGACTGGACTTCCATGGCAGAAGAAACCTGAGTGAATGACACAGAGACTTCACCTCTGCCAGTTCCCCATAACTCAGTAAAGCAAAACAAGGAGACAAGAAGAACAGAAACTCTAGTGGAGTCTGTTCTTGGATACTCAATGCTAATGGAAAAAAGGTGCGGGCACATTTAAGAGATAAGAAGAAAAAAATTCTCTAAATTTCTTTTTATTTCTCTTGGATCTCTTAATGGTAGTTTACCCAGAAATCATCTATTGTGTCCACATTTTTCAAATTTATACGTAAAGTATTCATAATAATTATTTTAACTTCTTCTATTTCTATGGTTACTTCCCTTCACGTATTTCTAATTTTGTGCATTTGTAGGCTTTCTCATTTGGTGATTAAATCATGGAATGTTGATTTATTTATTGTTTTGTCATTCTCTTTGTAAAACCCAATTCTAATTTATTAGTATCTCTCTTTCTGTTCTCTAATTTATTAATTTCCGGTTTTATTTTTTATCAATTTTTTCTTTCTGCTTTGCAGATTTCTTTTTCTTTTAACAAACTTCCTGAGATGAATGCTAGTACGTTTATAATTATTTTTCCCTGTAATGTTAATATCTAAAGCCATGGATTTTCCTCTGAACACTGCTCTAACTATACCCATATGTGCTTATTTTCTGTAAATTCTGTAATCTTTGTTTAATTGAAAAAATGGATTTTAAAAGTTTAAAGTTTACCAAGAGATAATAGTTTTAATTTTTTCTTTAATATTAATCTCTAACTCACTGTGTTATGATAGAATATAGCCTGAATTTTCTCAAATGTCCTTCAGGCATAGTAGTTTTCCTTCTTTGATTTTTTAAAATGGCTAATTGTATTAGTAGACTTCTGAATAATAAACTATATTTTTAATAGATGACTTTAGTCTTATACTTATTGCTTTAAAATATATTCTTGACCTTAATTCTGCCACCTTATTTTATATTATTTTTAAAATCACTTCCTTTCTTTTCTCTGATTTGCTTCATTACTGTGTTTTCTTCCTAACAGTTTGGAAGTTTTATCTTAGTTTGTTAATTCTTCTATTGCAGTGTTTCTCAAACCTATGGGCTTTATTTAAAACATAGATTCCAACTCTCATCCCTCTCCATCAAAAGATTCAGTAGGACACTCTTGCACTGTTGGTGGGAATGTAAATTAATACAGCCACCATGGAGAACAGTATGGAGGTTCCTTAAAAAACTAAAAATAGAACTACCATACGACCCAGCAATCCCACTACTGGGCATATACACTGAGAAAACCATAATTCAAAAAGAGTCATGTACCAAAATGTTCATTGCAGCTCTATTTACAATAGCCAGGACATGGAAGCAACCTAAGTGTCCATCATCGGATGAATGGATAAAGAAGATGTGGCACATATATACAATGGAATATTACTCAGCCATAAAAAGAAACGAAATGGAGTTATTTGTAATGAGGTGGATGGAGTTAGAGTCTGTCATACAGAGTGAAGTAAGTCAGAAAGAGAAAAACAAATACCGTATGCTAACACATATATATGGAATCTAAGGAAAAAAAAAAAAAAAGGTCATGAAGAACCTAGTGGCAAGATGGGAATAAAGACACAGACCTACTAGAGAATGGACTTGAGGATATGGGGAGGGGGAAGGGTAAGCTGGGACAAAGTTAGAGAGTGGCATGGACATATATACACTACCAAACGTAAAATAGATATCTAGTGGGAAGCAACCGCATAGCACAGGGAGATCAGCTTGGTGCTTTGTGACCACCTGGTGGGGCGGGATAGAGAGTGGCATGGACATATATACACTACCAAACGTAAAATAGATATCTAGTGGGAAGCAACCGCATAGCACAGGGAGATCAGCTCGGTGCTTTGTGACCACCTGGTGGGGCAGGATGGGGAGGGTGGGAGGGAGGGAGATGCAAGAGGGAAGAGATATGGGAACATATGTGTATGTATAACTGATTCACTTTGTTATAAAGCAGAAACTAACACACTATTGTAAAGCAATTATACGCCAATAAAGATGTTAAAAAAAACTTAAAAAAAGAATTCAGTAGGTCTGTAGTGAGATACTGGGTATTTTTTTATTTTTTTATTTATTTATGGCTGTGTTGGGTCTTTGTTTCTGTGTGAGGGCTTTCTCTAGTTGTGGCAAGTGGGGGCCACTCTTCATCGCGGTGCGCGGGCCTCTCACTATTGCGGCCTCTCTTGTTGCGGAGCACAGGCTCCAGACGCACAGGCTCAGTAATTGTGGCTCACGGGCCTAGTTGCTCCACGGCATGTGGGATCTTCCCAGACCAGGGCTCGAATCCGTGTCCCCTGCATTGGCAGGCAGATTCTCAACCACTGCGCCACCAGGGAAGCCCTAGATACTGGGTATTTTTTTAAAGGATTTTATAATACTCATTCTGATGGTCTGATGAACACATCTTGAGTACACTGTTCTAATGGTTAACTTTATACATTTTAATAATGGAGTTAAAGTCCTATTTTTGATTTCATGACTTTATAATACAACTTTGGATTATCTAAAAAATTACTCTAAAAAATCATGAAAATACTCCCCTACACTTCCTTTTGTCCTCCACTCTCTCTTTCCTCTCACGACTGGACTTTGATTAAATTGTTACTTTTAATTATTCTTCTTATATTTATAGCTTTAAATAACACATCTACATCTGTGTTACTTTGTTTGCCAAATTTAGACAGTATTGATCCCTCATTCCCAGCTATGAAACACAGGTGAATGAATCCACACTTGCCTCCTATTATTTCCTCTTTACCTTTCAAACCTCTCAGGTTCTGTCATGTTATTATTTCTATATCATCAAGGTTTACACCATTTACTTTCTATTCTGTAACATCCTCCCCTCCCTACCCACATTGTTTAGTCATAAGTCTATTTTTAAGTTGATTTGAGATTCACTAATGTTTATTTATCATGGCTTCTCTTAATATTTTGGTAGCCTAAACCCATCATTAAAATTTTGCTTTGTTTTGCTTGTTTACCAGAATAGTTCATGGTGTTATAGACTCTGAGTACTTGCATTTTAAAATTTTGAGGCAAATTCAATCTCTCACCTTTTGATATTTTTCATATATGCTTTCCAGGTGTCTTTCTTCAGCCAGGAATTTCTGTAATTTCATCAAGATGGATCTCAGTGCTTATTGCTCAGCACCATGATTTTCCTAGGATACAGTGTGCCCTTTTCAGTATAAAAATTCAGGACTATTTCCAGAAAATTTTTATTCTATTATACATTGAAATTGTTTTCCATTTGTTCTGTTCTTTTTTTCCTTCACAACTATCAGTTGTCCCAATTATTCCTTTGCCTTCCAAAGGTGTAACATAAAATTTTGTTTATTCAATTTTAACAGATAACACATTTACATGATCCAAAATACAAATGTATGAAATGATACACAGTAAAAAGTCTACCTTTCATCCTGTTTTCCATCCACCCAGTTCTTACACCATCCTCTGACTAATACTGCTATTAGTTTGTTGCTTTTCAAAAAACAGATATGCCAGTAAAAACAAAATATATTCTTTGTATGTATGTTTTTATATAATACATGCTGCTCTATATCTTGCATTTTTCACTTAAAATATGTATATTGAATGGAAATCCAATAGTTCATTAACCTAAGCCCCTTTTGACAAACATTTAGATTGTTTCCAATATTTCCAACAACCAATGCTGCAGTGAATAATCTTATGTATATATTATTTTACTCATGTGGAATAAGTTCTTAAAACCAGAATTGATGGGTTAAGGAGCATATGTACTTGTTATTTTGGTAGATATTATAAAATGTATTCTCCCTTTGAAGTTGTTTATTTTTGGCATTTTGATAGATGAAAATGCATCTTGGTGTTTTTCTAATTTGCATTTCTCTTATCATGAATATTTTAATCTTTATTTATCTTATTATGTGTGAGTTGAATATATATTAATATGTTTAAGAGCCATTTGAATGTTTTGTGCCAGTTTTCCTATTGAGATGTTGGTCTTCTTCTTTATCAATTTGCAGGAGCTCTGATTTATTAGGGAGATAATATTTTTATTTGAGATACGAGTTGCCAATCATAATTATCACTTTCTCACATCGTTTAAAAACTATTTTTAAGGGTTTTTTTTCTCATTCACAATTCTGGTGGTATTGTTAGAAGTTCTTTCCTTCTGCTACTTTCTATATCTAACATGGCTTTTAGTTCTAAAAGTTTTATTTTTCTCTTCCATGTCTTTCCTGTTCTCTCATAGGTCATTTTATTTCTCTTTTTGTTGTTTTACCTCTTTAATCCTGTATATCTAATCTTTGACCTCTTATTTTTAAAAAGCTACAGTTTCTTCTATTTCTTTGCTACTATGGAGAAAATATATTATTTTCTGGTATAACTCTTTTTCTGGTATATATCTTGATCTGCTTTTCCTTATGTCGCTTTTGCTTTAAATTAGCTAAGAATGGGCCCAATGCTGGTTCCTTTCTGATTATTTCTCATTTATCAATCAGCCAATTTTATCAGCTTTTTTCTGAATAGAAGAGGCTGGAGGAGTGAATTGGGGTGGTATGGAGTTTCATTTTGGTGCCATGTTTGCTGGCACATTATATCTTTTCTCTCCAGCTCTGCTATGCACACTGTTCAAGGAATATGCCTCTGCTTAGTAACTTCCCCATTTGGGTTGATGGGAGCCCTAAAGGACTTGCATGGGGTCCTATATGTTACAGATCTTGCTGGTCATAATTTAATGTTTCTTTTTCTTCTCCTAAATGTGATCAACACGGCAAAAGCTAATATGGGTTACTATCTCCACCTTGCCACCCTCACATCCTGGTCTGGTACATGTGGCAGGTTGGTACCATTCCTTTCACTGCCAGCTTCTCTGTTGACCTGTGTTGTAGAATAGGGCTCAGGGCCTCATCCACAGACCACCTAGAGCCTAGACTTCCCTGTTCCATGTAAGTAACAGTAGCATGTGTCCCTCAGGGTCATTCCATCTACTTTGCAGGTTCTGGCTACCACATATGTTTAACACACTCTCGATATCCCCCTTAACTTGGTCTAAATTTCATAGTATTCCATGGTTTGTGATTGGGGATTGTGCCTGTCTTCTAAAGGAAGAGAGGTTTTATGTGTCTCGTTTTTGTTTGCTTATTTATTTGTTTGATTGCCTATTTGGTTTTTGCATAAGAAGGTATGAAGTAGAATTGCATTTATCATCTATGTCCTCTTAATTGGCAAAAAGAGAACTTAATTTATTAGCTCCTCTTCAACTCTTCCCTCAATTAAGTGCTTTGCCATTCCTGTCCCTAAAACTGGACTAACCCAATATAAGGTGTCAACTAAGTATTTACATTAGTTGACCATTGTATGTCTCCCATCATAAGCGTATTTGCAATAGGGGACTTTAAACCTTAGACCAAACCTGAGACTTCCAGATGAAGCCATGAAATGAAGCTATGGTTGTAGAATGACAAGTAACATGGAAGATGTGGGGAAGAAGTTAGAGGACCACAATTAGTATCTGCAAAATTACCTCATGTGGGGCTTTCTTGGTGGCGCAGTGGTTGGGAGTCTGCCTGCCAGTGCAGGGTACAGGGGTTCGAGCCCTGGTCCGGGAGGATCCCACATGCCGCGGAGCAACTAGGCCCATGCGCCACAACTGCTGAGCCTGCGTGCCACAACTACTGAGCCTGCAAGCCACAACTACTGAGTCCGTGTGCCACAACTACTGAGCCCACGTTCCACAGCTACTGAAGCCTGCGTGCCTAGAGCCTGTGCTCCGCAACGGGAGAGGCCACTGCAATGAGAGGCCCGTGCACCACAACGAAGAGTAGCCCCTGCCTGCCGCAACTGGAGAGGGCCCGCACGCAGCAACAAAGACCCAGTGCAGCCAGAAATAAATAAATAAATTTATTAAAAAAAAAAAATTACCTCATGTGGGTGACTGACAGATATGTTTGAGTTGCTTTAATCTCTAGAATTTGCTACTGTAATGCCTCATTTTTTCTACAATAAGAGAATAAAAGGAGAAAATAAGTAAATTTTCTAGTTAACCAAACAATCTTCTTTTAAACATTAAGGTGGAAATCTTTATAATTATTTCCAGTTTTCTAAAGAAATGACTTGATATAGTGAAAGTATACTGGCATGAGAAGTTCTGAATTCTTACACTCTGTCTGCCATGTATTATTAATAAAACTTTGGCAAATCATTTAACCTACTCAAGCCTCAGTTCCCCCATCTGTAAATGGGAAAAGGAATACTCCTTTTCTTACCATATAGGTTTTCTGTAAATGAAATAATATATATCAAAATGCTTTTAAACTAATAAACAACCAAAAAAGTAAAAGCTTCTTTATAATAAAAGATAAACCAGATAAAAATAAGGTATTATGATACTGCCAAAGATAATACAGACATATGGGGCAGTTTATCCTATACAACATGATATGCTTTTGTGACCCTTTTGTGTGCTTTTTCTAATTGTTCAGCTAAGCTCTGAACTGCCATTTCACTTCTCATTGCTTTCAGTGAGTCTGCCTCTAGGAATAAAACTTCCTCTCCCCCTGCTTCCTCTTCCACAGTACATTTATATAGTTCTTGTGTATTTTTTTATGTTTTTTTATTGCCTCAAGTCTGCTGTGAAAGATAGTATAGAGTAATGAAAAGGGAAAGAAGCTCTGAAGTCAGAGAGACCCGGTTGAATCCTGGCTCTCTGTTCTTGTGCACTTTATTTAACATCCCTGAATCTATTTCCTTATTCCTAAAATGAATGTTATAAGTATTGTTATGAGAAAAAAATTGTATCATATCTACATAAGGTTTGGTACATAGTACACATTTTTAAAATCAGAGATACTCTGAAGGACTATGTAATATGTAAAGTTCTTGGGGTCAAATCTCATTTGCCTTCTTAAAAGCATATTTTGTCTATTTCTACATTCTTAATTGAGGTTTTAAGACAGTTGACAACTGATATATTGTAATACTTTGATCAATAGCTTTTTTTTTCATGAACCATTTCACTTTTTTCTAAATGCCACTATAGAATCTACTTTTCCTTAAGATCTACTTTTTATTGATATCCTTTACTCATCTTACAGTTCCAACAGTTTCTCTGTTTCAATTAACTTCTTTTTGTCTTAAGTAACTTTTTTTCTCTCGTGTAAAATAATATATCCCTCTCGTAAACCTTCAGGACAGAGACCATATTATCTGTGTTCACAATGCTCTGAATATTATGTAAAAACAATACCACTATTAAGTAATGATTATGTATGTGAATATTATGGCTTCTATGAATTTACCCACTCTGCCTGAACTCATACCTAGAAGATCACAGAATATGATTATATGGCACTTACATAATCCTTTATCATTTTGCAAACATCTCATAATCATTTAATGGAAGTCTTCAAACCACTAGAATAGGTTGATCTTGTCATTACTGTTGTTGAGAAGAGGAAACAAAGATGAAATGATAAAAACTTGTCAGATATCACATCTCATGCTATTAGGAAAAGTAGGATGAGCACTCAGTCTCTTATTCTCTTATCTGCTGATATCCATTGAGCTAGAGTTATCTTAGCATCAGAAGAAGAAATAAATCTATTCATTTCCAAGTATCATTATTTGGAAAAGATCTGTTCAGTTTTAACGGGTGGTTTTCTTTATTTTCAAAATAAATAAAAGGTAAATCCCAGTGATTTGGGGCGGGAAGGGAGGCAGGAAAACCCCCAATCTAGGGCCAGAGAACAGGAAGGAGGTAAAATTGGTGGTGAGTGAATCCTCAATCCATCATCACATGGGAGAAGTATTTAAAAAGCAAGGCCACTGTCTTTCCTCGTCTGAGGTTTCCTCCAGAACCCTGTAGGAGAGGAAGACATACTGCTGTGCCTTCATCTGGGGAGCAGCAGGGCAAGGCAGTATCTCCTCAGCCAAAAGAACCCCTTCCTGACAGCTGTAGGGATAAATGTTTGTGCCACTAGGCCCCTTAGAAAATTATTCCCTGAAGTCACTATTGTTGTCAAAAAAACCTAAAAAACAAAAAACGAATAAACCAAAAACAGCTTCAAAGAGAAAACAATGTGGGGAGAGTAAATGAGAGTAAATAAAATACAAAATTTGATGTGACCTTCCTAGCAATTTTGTGGGTTTAGGGTAGAGAGTAGAAAACACTCTGAGTTGGGATTTAGAAGTCCTGATTTTAGTTTGAGCAGTTTCACTATCTAGCTGTGTGACATCAGACAAGTGGCTTAACCTCTCTGGACCTATGATCCTTCATATTTAAAATGAGGGGGTTGGTTAATAAGTAATGTCTAAGAGTCCTTCTAGAGATCAAAATTCCCCAATTTATAATAGTAATAATTAACATTTTACAGTGCTTTACCACCTATAAATGGTTTCCACATACATTATCTAATTTGAGTCTCGTGCCAGTTCTGAGGTAGTAATATTATGAGTATGCCCATTTTAGAGGAGAGATTTAGAAACCACAAAATGGCAGAGTTGGCACTGAACAGATGTTCCCAAGAGGAAAATACCCCTTCAGTAAAAGAAGTAGCTAATGCTAACAAGGATAAGTAACAGCAGATAATTTAGGCTGTGAGCTCTCGTTTAGGGGTGCAACAGAATTTCTGGATGCTACGTTGGGGCAATGATAATCCACCCTGTGGAATGTTATCTGATGATGTATTTATCAAAAAAAACTAATAAAAAGAAAATTAAAAAAAGATACAATAATTGTTACTGCACTACACCCTAATGAATTATTGTGTTCAAGGTTCCTACAAAAAAAAAGTAATATTATACTCGGCTTATGTTTTAATTGATTTATTAATATTTTATCACAGGAATGTAATTTAAGCTCCTCATGATTTAGATCTCATAAACCTTTAGCATTTTGCAAATTCAAATTCCAATTTAAAGCCAGGGTGAGCAATTAACTTTTCTATCATCTTGTCAGGGGAGAAGGTTCGTGTTTAATTTGAGACAAAGTGACAGAAATATATATACACTGTATGTATTACTCCAATTTAATTTATGAGTCAGCACCATCCACCTTCAAAATGTAGATTTAATAGAAGGGGAGGAAGAAAAGGCCGTGCTGTCACGGTAGGGCTGTGATACCTGCCCTGAATTTCTTATATAAAAAAAAAAAAAAGTCCCTGGTTTGTTGAGATACCAGGCTAGATTGATTGCAGGCCTATTTCCAATTCTTTTGTTTTAAATCCAGTTACTAATTCTTTGCTCATAGAGAACACAATCTCATGGATATCATGGGGAGCTCCTAACCCCCCACTTCTACCTCTGCTCCTACCCAGTTCTCGGTTTCATGTAGAGCTGCCCCTCCAGGTTTATCCTAAATCTAGGCAAGTGAGATAAACTATGGAAAATATCACCTCCAGGTCACTTCTTCATCCCCTTTCTCACTTTCCAAAGCAATCTTTTAAATACTCTCCACCTAAAACAAGCAAGCAAACAAAAAACCTCCTCACAACTTTGTATTCTAATTTACAGGATACACGTGGCGTGGCACTTTCCAGTGATCCTTTACAAAATATTTAAGGACAGGATCAGAAGAAATGAGCTCAGACCACAGAAGGTAGTCAGGTGAACAGAAGGGAAGTACTTCCCTTTAGTGGTAATTAAACACTGGAACAGGGCTGCAGGGAGAGGTTAAGGAATTCTTCCTAGCTGGGTTATCCTATAATTCACCAAAGGCGCACAATGCTCTATGCTGATGAGATGAGTTACATGACATCTCCTCCCTGGTTCAATCAAAGGGAAGCAATTTACATCTCAAACCAGTTCTCTCATCAGTGGGACATAAAAACTGCAGAAAAGAGACACAGCAAATGTGCTTATTTATACAGCAGCAACTCAGTTGCCACTGTTCTTTATTATTTTCCTTCACTCCCTCCTCCCTTGTATGGTGGCCATTTTTAATAGGATGCTTTAAATTCTAAAGTGAGAAAAACACAGGACTAAGAACAATTCAGGACCAAAATTAACTAAAGATTTCTCATGATTCTGACAATCACTGGCCCTTGTGGTATTAGGCCAGTCCCTTTGTTCCATTTAAAAATAAAATTGGATTCCCTCTGCACACCACAAGAAGGGAATTAGAAGATGGTTAATGGAAAACTCTGGAAGGTAGCCTGGCAAATGTTTATTCACTTTCCAGGCATACAATGCTGTTCTACATAAGTGAATGCAGTGCATTTGTCAAAGAAAGGCTATGTTGAATGAGTGTGAGGTCGTCATTCATAAAACGAGCTTATTTTACTAATAGAGTCTATTAATCACAGCTTAATTATGTCAGATGTTTTGCACTTGCACACGACAGTGAAAATCGCCAAAAATGCATTTACCGCACCTGCTTAAATGCAGTCATATCCCAAAAAACTATTCCAGGGAAGGGGAAACAGCTCCTACAGACATGGCTTTTAGGCAGAATATGGGATTATGGCAGAGGGGTTTAAATACATGAGGTAAAAATGGTAATCATATTCATTAAGTACACAAAGAAGTAAAAACAAGACGCTCTAGATAATTCTTTTTAGTGGACTCACTAAAATAACAATAACATCTTGATGAAGAGAACATGATTGTCGAAAGCTTGTCCATTTTACATTTTCTCTTTACATGGTGCAATAAAAAGGGAGCACCTGCAGTTTCTACTTGTGGGTTTTTTTTTTTTTCTTCTTCTGATGTTAAAGGAAATCATGGGACATCGTATTTGCTTTAGGAGCTACTAGTCTAATCTCAAGTACACTCTCCCTCCCATAAAGTTACATTTGAGCTCTCTAGGAATACCTGTGCAGTGCAGAGAGGTTCTGCAGCCTACAAAGTACAGTCTTTGCTTCACACACTTTTTCTTCATTCAAACACACCAGCCCTTTATCACTTTGGACATTCAGCTAAAACAGATTTCTCTGTCATGAACATTTTTAGACAAATTAGACCAAAATATCTTGTAATTTCCATTACTTGGTAGCATCTATTTTACATCATCTTACTACAGTTTCACTATAGCTCTGGTGTCCTAACACTTACCTAAAAAAATTCTATTAACTACCCATCATGGGTATTTGAAGTGCATTAGAAAGCCATACACTTAATTACATTGGAGGGCTGGTGTGATCTCACATGAAACATGAGCTACCTTTATTAAAAATAGAAATTGCATTTATTTAATGTGTCTTACAGTAAATCAGTCAATTTTAAACTTTCAAGATTGTATAATGAAACAAAACAATATTTGAAAAAAACAGAAAAGGTCTACAGATTTTAATAGAAGTATTTTACATGCCAAGAGAAGCATTCTCTTTCCCATTTCTCCCTTTTAACATTCTCTCCTTCCTTTTCTTCCCTTTCCCCCCTTTTTCCCTTCCACCTCCCTCTCTCTTTTCTTTAATTTGGGGGATGTGGTGGTAAGCTTTGAGTAAGGAAAAAGTATTTTTGTTTCAGAATCCCTGTGCTTTTACTACTCCAAAGGCTGACTTAGAGGAAAATTTTTGGTGACTTCTTATGGCATTCTCTTTTTTTTTCTTAAGAGTCCATAAATAGCCTTCAGGGATCAAGCTATTTCCAAACATTCCCATCATGGCCTCCAGTACTACACACTGCAGTTTGTGATGTACCCTAACAAAGGCAGTCTTTTACGAAAGACTGCAATAGCTAGTGAAGAACTATTTTTTCAATTACTTTCGTAAAGGCACAAAATAAATGACAGTGGAGTATGTACATAAATAAAGCAAAGGTTCAGACTTACAACTACAATGTCACTAATAGACATCATCCCCCCTGCTGTGCTACATATCTAGATTCAAGTCTGAGGCTTTAAACTATCTTTTACAGACAAAATAGGGTAAGGGACAAACATGTCTTTCATGTTCCAATAACAAAGAAGGTATGGGAGAATAATTTGTTTCTACAGGTGTCTGTCACAATAAACACCTAATATACAAAATTCTTAAGTTATGACAAATTTAGGATCTGATTATGTGTTTTACAAAATGATTTTCCATAGACCTCTATTGAGGAGATAGTAACTCCAAATACATCAAAAATTGTGGTTTAATTTTTTTTTATTTTCATAAAACGTTTTAAGAAAGATTGCTGTCATATAAGAAGTGTCAGTATTTTAAGAACAATCAGAAATTTCCAGAAACAGAACAACATTACAGCTTACAACATTACAACAGACACCTCTCATACTCATGCATCTAATAAGATCAGCAAAACCAGTGGGTAGGAAGTACCTACAGGTGATTGTGAAGGCAGATGCTTTCTAAGTGGAGGAGGCTGAAAATAAAGTCACTCTTACAGTGCTATGCTTTCATCTTTCTTCTTGCCCTCCCAGTCACCCTGCATATCTCACTGTGGTGCTTTAACTGTCTTGTGGCCTTCCTTCTTCAAGCACTTTTGGAGGAGTAAACTTGAAGTCTTATGAGAATAGATTCAGTCCTGTGCCACTGACTGAAGGCATTTGTTCCTTTTACGGTTTTACTAAAATCAAAAGTATCATGAATATGTCTTAAAATCTAAGACTGGAAATTACATTGTAAGGATGCCTTAAAGTCCTCCAGGCCTACAGGTTGTACAAGGCAAACAAGAGTACATCATATGGGCCAGTATCTACCTGACTCTTCAAGATTCTGAAGATTGTCAAAGTTCATAAAGCGTTCTTTTTTTTCTTGGCATACACTAGGCTAAGTATTACCTCAGGGCTTGAGGACATCTCTTTACCTATGCCTGGAATGTTCTTCCTCTAGAGCTTGGCATTTCCATTCTCTTTCTTTATTCTCATCTCTACTCAAATACCACCTTTTCAGGAGACCGACACCAACCATCAGATTAAAATGGCTCGCCATCTTCATTCTACCCTACCCTGCTTTATTTTTTTCATAGTATTTATTCTTTACTGAAATTATATATTTATTTGCTTATTATGTGTCTTCCCCACTAAAATATGAGCTTTGTGAGCCAAAGACTTTCATCTTACTCCCCATAGCATCACTAGTGACCAGAACTGTGTCTAACATATGGTAGGTGTTCACTATATATTTCTCAAATAAATAAAACTTAGGGCTAAGGTACTTTCTCTTAAATTTTACAACTTAAATACCATCTTCTGCTGATAAAAGAAGGTATCATACAATGACCTTTCACACTCTAGACAATGAATGAAGTCAACATGGAAGAGTCACTTTTCTAGGAAGAGTAAGTTCAGACCCAGCTTGAAATCACAGCCTGTTGTTCTGGGGTGTTTACTGTCTGCCATTTTAGTTAGACCACTGAACTGATGGAATTAACAAAAGACCTGACAAGACACAAGCACACACACACCAAAAAAACAAACAAAAAGCCCCCAAATCCTCCTTACTCTTGGAATTGGAGTGCATCGCTACTTTACTCCATGCCAACAACAGCTAGAGAAGAGAGGCATAAATTGGGAGACCTTTGAAAGCTATTTCACTGAACCTGCCACCTGTCACTCATGCAAGAAGAAGCAATCATCCATCTATCCAGACTGGTAGGTCATAAAGTCTTAAGTGCCATTTATTTATCTGAAACTAGTGATTCCTTGGAAATTTTTTATATCACATAATAATGAAATGACATGATCTCTGTTTTTCCTTTAGATAAACATTGAACATTTGCTTTAAGATTGCATACAACTTTTAAAATACAAACACCAATTAAATGAAGTATTTTTTGTTAGAGGAAAAAATGTCTATCATAATTTTAGTGGCAATAATAGTTCTGTACATTTCCCTTAGCAATTTTAACCTCAGATTTCTAAGCACTATGCAAACATTAATTTACTAAGCTCTGCTGTGTTCTCCATGTGAATTTGAATTTTAACATTTCTTCATTATTTTCGGATGGGAATCACATGGACAGGTCCATGACTTGCCAAGACCACCTAGCAAGGACATTAAGAAAAAAAGAGCAAGATCTTTCCTTTTTGAAAGTGGATGCTCAAGGAAGAGTAATGAAATAATATAAGAAAATATTTAAAATAGCACCTGGTTTTTCTTACACAGTGCTTCCATTCAAATTTGTTTTGGGAAGTGAAATAAGCTGATAGCTCAGTTCAGACGCTAAGGACTTTGAATAAACATCCCTGAAAATAGTAGGGTCAATCTTTAAGAACAGTAGTTAGCAATTATTGAGCATGTGCTATGTGCCAGGCACTGTTCTAAGAGCTAGTGGAAATAGGGAATTGTGTCTTGTTCACCACTGTATGCCCCGAGCCTAGAACTGTGCCGGGGCCAGAGTGAATGCTGAATCAGTACTCGTGATAAATGTATGTATGAGAGAAGCATTCTTAGTTCCAAATGACTAAACTGTATGAATTTTTAAACACAACCTGTTTGTAAGTTAGAAGCAGCCTATATAAATGCTTACTCTTAAAAGTGGAGGAGAAAGGAAGAGATTTGATTTGACCTGGTGTGTAACTAAATCTAGGGTAGCAGTGAGCCTCTATACAATAGAATCCATTGATTTAACAAATATTTATTGAACACATACTATATACCAGGCATTATAAGGGGTTCTAGGAATAAATACAAGGCCTTTTTGCTATGGAGCTTAAATGATTGTTTATGTACCTGAGAGGAGGGTAACTTTGTATATATGCAATTATGAGACAAGAATTTTTTATAAACCAGTGATTCCTGTTTGTTTGGATTTACCATTTTATCAACTTAATTTGCCAGTGCTTTGACAATTCAGTCTCTTTCTGTATGTCCATGAGAAAACTACAGAGAAATGTAGGTGTACTGATTAATTAAAATATGTATCCATAAAGTGGGTGGTTAGCTGACAATTGCTTAGACAATCTGATCAATGTCTGAAAAGTTAATTTAGGCATCAGGGTGAGTTCTGAGTTATCTATTTTAGTTACCCATATTGTCAATTCTCAACTTCACCTATACAAATACACTCTAGAGCTTCATTTGGACTACATAAAATTGGACTCCAGATACAAGTCTTAATGTATAAGATAAAGAATGATGCCATTTCAATGAAAAGAAATTTTAAAGTACACAGAATATTAGAAGATAAAAAGGTCTTACAAACTCCCTACAAAGGCTGGCGATCTCATCTATGGTCAACCTTTGGGTACTAGCTCTGTCCCTACTACACAGATTCTCTCAAAACATAGCTGACCAAAGTATGGCTTGTTGATGAGTATGCATAACTGAATTTATTTCACTCTGATAATCCACCAGAGATGTTTAGTTTTTTGAAAACAATCTCATTTCTTTTGGCTTTACTTTTAGGACACAAAATCAAGCTTTTGAAAATATTTCTGCTGTAAACTGACTCTTCAGCTGTGCTACGGAAGTTTCGCTCTGTAAGAAAACCAAGGAAATCCAAGGCAATCTAAGTTTGATGTTTAACCATTGCTAGCAGCCCATTAAAGGTATATTTCTCCTCCAAAAATTAAGCTTTCTGAAATATATATTTTAGCTGGGAGTTCAGCAATGCCGGGAAGACACTAAACATTTCTTGGCAAAGGAAGAAAAGAAAAAATTTGGTATTGATGTATTTGATTTTTAGTATATTGAAATCAAGAACTAGATTCAAGTGACAGTTCTGCTTCAACCTGCTGGGTCTGTGCATTTGAAAAACTGAAATTTGATATCTAAAAATCACTATTATATTCAGAATTACTCAACATTCCTTTTCTGTTTATACATGTTCATGTCAATGATACAACAGCCCCAGGCATTCCACTACCAATCTCCTTGCACATGTCCATTGACATTGTCTCTATCAAATTCGATCCAATAAAATTAAATGGAATTAAATAAAACAGTCTGCTTGAACCTCAGTATTTCTCATCTCTTATTATATTGTACTTCTTATCATTTCTTATTTATTTAGCTGTGGCAAAAATGTTTCCAGACTCAATTGTATTTTCCCTCTTGGTCTCCTATTTCTTAAGTATTTTTTCTTTGAGTAATGTTGTTCATCACAATTGTCAAAAAAATAAAAAAAAGAATCCTTATAATTCTATGAAAATGAAAAGGGAGTAATAATAAAGAACTGCTATTGTATAGCAGAAAGGACATTTCCATCTGACATTCACCATAAAATTCTCGTCTGATTCCAATAGTTTTTACAACTACTGCCTTTGAGAAGATTCCAAATTGCAGAAGGCAGATGGGTGGAAGGTAACTCAAGGAGAAACTTGGTAAGGAAGACAGATTTCTAGCTATGGCTTCAAGAGTTAAATTTTAAAATAAAGTAAGGAGTAAGTGTTGAAGAAGATACGCAATTGGCTTATGATTTCTCCCATCACTTTTAGACATGAGAGTAACCCTACAGTTCTCCCCTTCATTTCCACACTCCCTTCTATCTGAACATGGATTTTATGCTTCCCCCTGAAAGCTGCCTTTAATATTAAATTTAACCTGATTTCATGTGTTTATAAACATGTGTTTGGGGGGGGGGTTAAGACACACAGTATGATTTTCCTCTGGAATTCTCTCTCTACAAGCAACAGCCAGATGACAATCAACCTCTCCTTAATCTCTTGAAAAAAAAAATCAGTAAGTTTCTTGTGTCCTTCATACAGGATTGCCATTTATTACAAATCGTGCTGAAAGACCTCACACACAGCAAACTGAAGCATGTGGGATTTAATTCATCACACAGAATGATTAAGGATTGAGTCAACACTTCTAGGGCTTCTGCCCCCCAACTATGCATTTCCATGGTGCCCATTTCCATGGTGTTCAGACCTTCAAACAAACACATTTGTCTAAAAACAAATACATATGTAGGAAAACAGTTCTGAGGGCTCTCGCCTTTTCAACTGCTTTTGGTTGACAGTTGAAAAGTCAGATACAACATTCTGAAATTCTGAGTCTTCTTGTCATATGTACTGGAAAGGGAAATATTTGGTCCCAGGTAGTGAATCTTTCATGGCTTCTATTAAATGGGCAAGAGAGTCACAAAAGGAGGCCCTCGGGTTTTCATCCTGTAATGGCCTCCTCCTTGGTTTCCCTCCACCTCCCATCCACTGGTTTCAACTTCATTTTGAGGATACATAAAATTATTCTGAATAAAAACCATTATTTTCACACTCTCTCTCAAAAAAGTTTTCTAAGAAATTTGTTTCAAAACAAGATTATCTGTAATATTAAGAATACATTAATGTCTTTCAATACTTCTCTAGATTTCATAAATCTTACCTGTCCAGGGATCAAGTGGTATAACTTGAGGGCAACTGAAGAAATCTCTCCTCAACAGTCTTCCTGTGCCTGAAATTCTATCACTTAAAATTCACAGATAAAGGCAGTGTCCCTAGAAATCATTTGATTCTATGTTACACTGAGAAGGGTACCATTTTATTTCTCTTTTAGAGATGAGGAAACGAAGGTACAGAGAAGTTAAGTAACTTGTCTAAAGTCTTTTGGTAAGGATTTGAACCCATGGAGTCTGATACCATAGCCTTAGCCTTATTATACTGATTCTCTGTAAAGTAGAGATCAGTAGAGAGGAATGGCTAAACGCATGATTTTGGAGTCAGCATAAGTTCAAATCCTACTTTCACCACTTACTGGCTGTGTGAGCTTGGCCAAGGATCTTAACCTCTATGAGCCTTTATTTCTTTGTGTGTATAAAAAGTAGCTAGCCTTCACTGAGTAGTAAGCTATGTCCTAGTAATCAAAGTGTTTTACATGCATTAGCTCATTTAATTCTCACAATAATTCAACAAGGCATGAAGTATTATCATCCCCAAATTAGAGATGAGGAAACTGAAGTTAAGTAACTTGCCTACTGTTATACTGTAAGTCGCAGAGACAGAATTTGACAAAGGGTAACATCACTCTGGAAACCAATATGTTTAATCATTAAATTTGGTGATAATAACCAACAGTATTTACCTCACGGGGCTTTGGGCTGTATTTTGGTCAGGATTAAATGAACTAAAACATGTGTGATGGTTACTTGTATGTGTCAGCTTGACTGGGACACAGTGTACACAGATATTTGGTCAAACATATTCTAGGTATGTCTGTGAGGGTGTTTTTGGATGATATTAACATTGGAATCTATAGACTGAGTAAAGCAGATTGCTCTCCCTAATGTGAGTGGCCCCCATCCAATCAGTTGAATGCCTGAATAGAATAAAAAGGCAAAGCCTCCTGGGATTAATAGGGAATTCCTCCTGCCTGCCTGCCTTTGAGCTGGGACATTAGTTTTTCCTGCCTTTGGACTTGAGCTGAAACACTGGCTCTTCCTGAATCTTGAACCTACCAGCCTTTGGATTAGAACTATACAATCAGCTCTCCTAGTTCTCAACTTTCAGACTGTACTGGAACCACCCCATTAGTTCTCCTGGGTCTCCAGCTTGTCTTCAGATTTTGGGACTTGTCAGCTGTCATAATTGTGTGAGCCAATTCCTTATAATAAATGTGTATATGTGTGTGTATAGATATACAGCAAATGGATGGATAGAGATAGACAAAAATCTGTCTGTCTGTCTGCCTGTCTATCTATCTATACATCCTATTGGTTCTTTTTCTCTGGAGAATCCTGACCAATACAGTATGTAAAGTGCCTGAAACAGTCATACAGAAGTAGTCAGTAATTGTTTCTCAAATTGATTTCCCAAGAAAAGCCAACAGAAAAGAAATTACAGGATGGCTAAGCCTCCTTCAATAATGTGAGTAAAGATAGGTCCAGAGGAGGAGGATGAATAGTCTGTAGGCACTAGGCTCTTAAGAAAGGAGGGGGCAAATTTTAAAACACAATCTGCAGCTAAGTTAGCTGATTAGTTTCTTTATGTAAAATAAGAGATGGTAGAGAAACGAGTTTGATCTGGGACATCAAGAATAAAAGCTACTCTCATCCTCCCCTGCGGTGACCTGGAAGGGAATTTTGGTTCTTTACCATGATGGCAAACTCAGTGGGAACAGATATGACCTTAAGAATCAACAGAAAAGGTCAGGTTTATTTAATGCCTGACTTACTGTGTACTAATTCAGCCAATCCAACTTCTACATATGCATTTTGTTCCCTGCTATAAATTATGAGGAATAAAAAGACTTCTCCATGGAATAGGTTAGGTCCCCAAGGTTTTCAGCTAAAAACATCCTGGAGACGGCAATTTCAAGTTTCCTAATGTATGTCATTTACACTGATATCCTTGAACTACTGATTCAATTACCCCCACCCACTGTGGTTTTCACCCATGAACACTCCTCCCTGACAAATTTCCTTCTGAATATATTATTCAGTTAGAGTTAGCCAGTATCGTGACTTCAAGGGGTTCACATAGGAAGAAAAGAAATGAGCTTTCCTTTAGGTTTCAGTGAGCATGTGTTACTCCCATCATCTGAGCTAAAAATCAAGGAAGCTGCAACAGCTGGGAAAGGAAGGAAAAGCAAATTTGATTTTTTAAAGAAAATAGAAAATAAAAGCAATTCTTCCAATTCCAGTGTGTGGCATCTATGCTGATTTTTCTCAAGGAAAAGTGCTTATCACCGCCAAAATCCCCAGAGTAACCACAGCTGACACACTTCTCAGCATTAGAGCACTTGGCAACTGGCAATAAAGCCTGCTCCTTTCCCAAGCAGATGAGAAGCCAGGCGCTCCCCAAACAAAACCAATGTAGCTTTTCTTGATTCTTCAGCTGCCTTCATGTCTCCTGACCATAGCATTTTGTCCCGTGCAATGGAAAGCTCATGGAGCAAACCTATTTCACCCAATGAATCGAAACCAATACAATGAATTTTTTATATTCTTCTGGCTACATTAACAGAAGAACCTACCCTCAAATGTTGCTGCTGCTGATGTACACATTATAATTGTACAAAGGACTGAGAAATACTGTCAATAAATTAGTCCTGCTAAAGAATGTCTAAGTATGCAAAGGGATGCAAATATAGGCCCTCTACCATACACAGGATCCTTGTTTATACCAGGTGCACATGATCAATGGAAGAGGACATTCAAAACACTTTTTAATAAACAAATTGTCATCTTGCATTAGCTTATACCAATAGAATTCTTCCAAGTATTTTTCACAATAAAATGTGTATAGATTGATTTGATTATTTTTCACTCTTATCAAAGAAAAAAAAATCATCTGACTTAAGGTGTTTCCTCTTATGTGAAAGGAGGAAGCCAATTTCAAAGGCTACCATTTTCATAACAAATGCCTCCATTTATATTTTTATTAAAAAGCCTATTTCCTTATCTAAGTTCTACGTAAGTATTTCTACTTTTCTCACATTAACTACATGTGTGAAATTCCATCAGGCTATTACCAATATTTATTCCTGATGGCCACAGCTTTTCTAATTTTTGTGTAGCCAAATGCTTAATATTACATAATCCAGTGGGAATTCCTTTTTTAAAAACAAAAAATAAAATGTAAATTTATGAAACTGTATTCCTTTTTTATGCCAAAAGTAAAAACAAGAGAAAGTTTCTAAAATGGACATTAGATAATGTATAAAATCCAGCTTATAAAAAGTGTGTTATTTACATCAGGAATTCTTCACATAGCCCTTGAAATCCCAGCCCTGGGGTGGCAACATGTTCCCAGACACACCAATTGAAGCACAACTACGTATTTCAGTGGTTAATCTTACAGAGAACAATTTCATGACTCAACAATTACCCTGGTTGAACTACATTTAATTCCTAAATAACAACAATGACTAATAGTATTTTATTGGATATTGTTTATTTGCTAACATTTCTTACAGGCATCTTGATTAACTGGCTGGCTATCTAATCCTCCAAAGATTATTCTAAAACATAATAATGCCTAAAATGTAGAGTTCCTTCCTCTGAAACTAAGCACAAATTTGTTGTGACTAATATAAAATTACTTTGCAAATCTGACCCCTAACAAGTATAAACACATGAATTAAGATCAGCATGTAGGTGACATGCACTAGTAATTAGGCCATATGAGGGGACTGCTGTCTGGTATGAATTACATACTGGTTGGCCATCACTCCTATACATTTATGGGGTTAACCTTAACATCAAGAACAACTGATGAAGAGAGCAGAAATCACAAAAGAAGTCTAAAGATGATTTATGAAACACTGGAACAATTCTGAGCCTCGCTTCTTCACTGTTGTGTTGGTGATGGAGGTGGGAAGGTAGGAACAAAGCTGTGGTCCAGATTATACCTAGTTTTGATCCAAAGAAATAGTAGCCAAGCAGAAAAAGCATACTAAAAACAATTTCAATTTTTGTTCAGTTTCTCAAGAAAATACCAAAAAGAGGAAGAGAAGAATCCCTTTTCTCTGTCTTGGCCACATTGGTAATGGACAGCACCTGTGCCTCAGAATCTCTCTCTACTCTTCCTTTCACCTACCAGCCCAGACCTCTCTCCATCCCACCTATTCCCAACAAGCATTTCCCCTTCTTCCCTGTTTATTTTCCTTTTCATCTCTATTTTTTTCCTCTTACTCTAGTGAAATTCTGGCACTTTATGAAGAGCTCTCCACCTTTTCCCCAGCCATAATCACTTTTCAAGTTGTTTCCCATTCCCAAGTCCTAAGTTGCCAAAGTCCTGAAGTAAAGGCTTAATGCAGGAAAAAGCAGCTTAGGGAAAGGAAGTTGAATTAGTTCAAGATATTTTTGGTAGCAAGAGCCAGAAGGACTACAGTTGCCAGAAATGTAAACGGGACTGACTATGGAGCAAAGCTATGCTCCAGTGTGCCACTAAGCATTGAGTTCAGTGATTTATAGAGTTTATTTGAACTAATACTCATAGTCACCCTGTGAGGTAGGAACTATGAAGAAACAGAGGCTCAAAGCAGTTATGATTTGCTCAGATAAAAACTGGAAGAGCCAGCATTCAAACTCAGGACTGATTCCAAAGTCCACCCTTTATACATTCAGTATTGGCCTAAATCCAAGGAGGCTGTGTCCATAGAATTAGCCAAAAATTACTTTATTTCCTCAAAGACCAAAGCCTAAGAAAGACTTTCTATTATCCTAAGGCTCTTAGTATGGTAATAGTATAATCAGCTAATACATTTATAGTATAATCAGCTAATATGCTTTAGCATAGCATATTTGAGATGGAGATACCTTGGAAATCTTGTGTTCCAACCTCTTATTTTGTAAATATTGAAGATACTAAGACCAACTAGCTGAATTATATAGATTACTAAGGAGAGAAGTTCTAAGAAGAAATAAAGTACAAACTCTTTGCTCCTAAAGCTGAAGATCATGAGAAAAATACCATCTCATCTTGTGTAGGTGAGCTCTATAATGCCAGGCATTTTGTCTCTTTTTTGGCTAACTGTATCTCCATTATCTAGGACATAAATGGTATTGTTACTAACACATAGTTACTAGTCCACACTTTACAAAAGGAGGTGCCCGAATAGTATTTGACTCATGAAGGGAGGAGTGGTTCTGTGTATGAGAGTGTATATGATATAGGTGCAAGTGTACAATTAATCAGGAGATTGGCCATATTAGTTAGATGTGACTAAATTAATTTTTATGTGCCATTTGGATGACATCATTTCCTCCTCGACACAGTGACATATTAAATGCCTTAAATAGCAAGGTCTTTGGGTTCGAATGCCTTTATCAGGAATCAAGAGTTTAGTGTACCACCGATAAGTTGAATTTGCAAGGTGTCCTTTGGGTAGAACCATTAAGAAATTTTTTAAAACTTATCAAGAAATGACACAATAGATTTTGATAAAGTGGTAATATGAACATTTCAACCTTATCTTCGATTCTGGGGGTGGGAAATACAGCAGCAATGTTTCATTCATAAAACCCTGTTCCAATGAAGCTGAGCAGAAGGATGGCTTGTCACGGAATTTTCCAGCCAAGGTCTCGAAGGGCCCCCAACAGGCTTTCTCAGTTTGTCCTCTAACAATCTATTCCTTTCCAGACACTCCTTGGAAACCAAAGATTTATGTCATTCTCTTCATATTTTAAAATGAAATTGATCTTGGTTAAAGAAAAAATGAAAACTGAAAGCTTGTCTTTATTGCAGATACCAATGCTGCCTGGACAAACACCTCATTAATACGTCGATTCTGAAGACATCACCAGTGACTTTGCCTCTGCAGCATTCTTACCATTATTTGGACATTTCTAGAAATTAAGCACACTACAGGCATTTGTGAAGATGAGTTGTGCTTAGACAGAGGACTAAAAAAGGAAGGTAAATAAACGCTCTGTTTGTCAGGTTATAAAGGGGAAGCGGACCCTCCTTATATAAGTGACATAAATGTCCTGCTCAAATTCCAGACTAAAGGAAAAGTTACACGGACTAAAACCATTTTTTAAAAAAAAATTACTATTCACTTAGTAATCCTGAAATGCCTTCTGCTCTTTGAATATATTCAAACAAGTAGGTATCAGAGCATTTCATTGATAGCTTATCAAACCACAGAATAGAACAGGAAGACTGAATAAAAGGGCTTTCCTAAGGGAGCTCCATGGTCATTGTTATATAAAAACATATGAACATATTACTATAAACTCATCTTCACAGGAAGTCACCCAGCTTAATAAGCACAGACCTGCAAGTTAATATTAAAATTCACTTTGATTTCAGCAGCAACAAAGCTGATCCAACTAGGAGCTATTACATAAAACCCTTATTGTCATATTCGTCATCACCACTCTCAATAGAGACCACTGCCAGCACCAAGAAACCCTCAGTTCACCTCAGGAAATATACTACACAGACAGCCATCCCAATAACAATACAGCGGTGAGATGGCCCTGTTTATTTTATCAGAATGGCACTCCCTTAATTTTTCAATTCACTTTATTGATGTCCTCTTTCATGTATAGGTCTATTAGATTCTACTTCCTCTACTGTCCTCCCAGGAATTGGTGCTTGCCAACTACAATAAGTTGTTTTGACAACTTGTCTAGCTATACAATACTCTGTTTCTTTCCCTCTGCAGTCTTTTTGGCCTCAAATGAGTGCCTTCAAAATATAGCAGAGACTATCTAACCGAACTATGCAACAGGGGGGAAGAACAGCTTTCTATGCGTAAGCACCATCCTGCCAAAACCACAATCTTTCCTGTGCTCATAGTTATCTTTCTTTTTCTCTTTATTTTTGTGGATAAATTCCCCTTGCTATCTTGTCTACTCCTGTCTTAATAAGGAATGACTGCCGTGACTACCCCCATCTAGCTTACGCCATTCACCGCCAGCACCTCTGCTCTCCTCGTGTGCTTCAAGAAGAACTGATTAGCACTTTGCATAATTAACCTGATTAGCACTGTGCATAATCAAACTGATTAGCACTTTGCATAATTAAAAAGAAATAATAATAATAACAATAATAAGCACTAAGTAATATCAAAAGCTGTTAGTCCCACAGCCCTTTGGTTACCTCCAAGATGAGTTCAGTGCAGCATATTTTGCACCTTCACGTTGAAATCTTTTCTTTAACTTAAAAGTCAAGAAAATAAATCAAAATGCTTTCAATCCATAGACCCATTATTATTTTTCCTATCCCTATCAGTTACCAAAATAATCAGTTCTTGTCCATGCGTGCCCGCCTCAGTTTTAGTCTTGAGTATTTTACCCGTGCCAAAATGGAGAAAATGTGGATATAAAACCAAATCGATGAAAAATATTTGGAACAAAATTGGAACCAAGATGTATGCTGATTCTCTAGCTATATAATTCTCCCATACACTGTTTCTCGGTAATAATGAGGTATACAAAAAGAACTGGCCAATCTGTCAGGAAAATCTGGCTCTGACACTTACTGTGTGACCTTGGCTAAGTCATTTAACTTCTCAGAACTTCAGTTTCTTCACTTGTAAAATGGAAATAATAATGCCAGTTCTACAACCTTAAGGGTTGTTATGAAAATAAAATAAGACTAATTCAGAAAGATACTTTGTAAACTATAAGGTATAAGACATATATGAGGTATCCCATTCTGTCCCTAAACCTCTTATTCCCTAAATTTTATTTCATACCATGGAAACATTACACATATTTTATTTTATACCATGGAAACCTTACACATTATGAATAATAATAAAATTTTATATTTCTAATACCTTAGAATTAAAAAGTTATAAAGTCTTTTGCATACTTTATCTTATTTCCTATTCAATGGCTAAATGTGATTAAATTTTGACTTGGAGTTATAATTTAACTTTAGTCATTATTGTATCCATCACAGGCCTCATTTGTGTTTCCACAGAGGTTAAAATCAAGCTGTTGCTGCAAATTCATAAGAGAATAGAAGAAAATCTAGTATATTTCTATTAGCTTGGGACTGCAACTTAGAGAATTCTGCAACTCTGCTTTTCTCCACCCCACCATAGACAATCATCTGCTCCTTATGACTTTCAAGTCTTATTACTTCAGTTCCACCTTCCTCCAAGAAACCATCTCAGACCCTCTTTAATCAGAATTTCTCTCTTTCTCTCTCATGCTCTCGTAATATTTTATCTGTAACTCTACTTTGTACAATTTGCTATGTATTAAGTATGTGTACGGTTGATTCCTCTAGAAACTAGGAGCTCCTAGAAAGAAACTGCTCTGCTTACCTATCTTTGCCCCCAAAATAGCTGCCACGAGAAGTGATGCACGTGGTAAGCACTCAACACATTTGTTACTTGAGAAAACTGGACAGCAAAGTATTTTTTTTTTCACTACACACTTATCATACAACTGCTATATGTGAACCTGAGGAATTGCTTCACTAACTGTTTTCTGGAGACTACAAAGGTATTGACATACCCATAACCACTTTACTGACCATTAAAATATTTAATGTATGTGATATCATGTTTCATTTATTTATCAACTCAATCATTCAGTTAATCATTCAAAAATAAATGTGAGTGCTTACTAAGTGCTAGGCATTATACTAAACATTTAATACAGCACTGATGAAGTTCAAAAGGAACTGTGGGTTCCTCTCAAGGAGCTTATAGTATACATCACTTTTAAGGAGCCTGTGGCAGTCTTTAAGAGGCTGGGGTGGAGAAGTATGGAAGGGGAACCTTGAAGTAGCCAATGATCAACTGCAAGGTACCCACCATGGAGCCACTAAGCTTCTATCGACCTAAAGGAAAGGAACCCAAATAAACAGTATTTCTGGGCCAATCACCCATTTTACAATTCATTTAATTCAAGAAAGAAAATGCTGCTGTGGAGATTATTCAAGTCCAAATGTTCCTGGTGAAGGTGCTTCCAGAAATTCTGGGAAAGAAGCCAATCCTCTAGTTTTATATGTAAATATTTTAAAAACACACACATATATATAAGCACAAAGGAAAGGTCAGGAAGACTAAGTCTTTTAAAATCTATTTTAATGTTTTTTTTTCTATAACTGTCCACAAAAGTTTGGGCTTTTTTGTAGCCTTACATTTTCTTTTACACAATACACCTGCTTTTTTTTTTCCCAAACTAAATATTTCTTCCACCTAATGACTCTCTTTATTAGACAGCATCTAATTTGCATACATTTACATACAATTTAACTGCCAGCTTGTGAGAACAAAGAAATGGCTCTGTATTGTACTGAAGGACAATAATCAGTAAAGGAAGGTATAAAAACCAACCAGCTCGGAGACTGTGTAAGCTCTTTGTTTCAGATATATCAGGCTCTTTTCTTTTTTTTTTTTTTTAAAAAGAACATACCAGTTAAAAGGGGCAAAAATTATTTCCTCAAACAATGAAAGAAAGATACAGCACTATGTTTAACTGCCCATTTCCTCCCCAGCTTGGTTACTACAATTCAGGGGTCCAAGTTCCCTGAATCTACTATAATTTCCTTTATTAGATTTGATGGATTCAATCCCTTCACATATTTTTGTTTCTGAGCCATACCTAAAACAACCTGGGATTCCACTGTGATAAAGCTCTGTTCTGATGCTAATTTGTGCTGCCACCCTCCTTGTTCCCCAGCAAACAGGGGAGAATATGGCATACTGTTCTCCAGTGAACAATACATACCTTTACCCTTAGCAAGTTAACAGATTTAACTGAGACTTCAGGCTTTTATGTTATGAACCAACTCTTTAAAAGAGGTTTTTTTTTTCAGTGTCCACTGAGGAGTAGATGAGAAAGGAGGTCTTGAACACAGGGAGGGAGTATATGCTGGTGAAAGAGAAATTAGAGGTAAAAGAGTACTTGAGTCAACTGTTTCTCCACTTAGCAATGCTTTCCCTTTGTAAGTCTCCAAACTTCTCATTTGAAAGTGAATTCACATACTCTGTGACACAGGCTAAATCACAAGTCACCTTGCCTCTACTATGAGCCTCTCATCCTTGATGCACAGAGAGGGAGATTAGGGGAAGCAATTTTGAAGAGTCTGGTCAGGTGTTCTGTAAATATTAACTATTGAAAACACAAGAAATAAGTAATAAAACTGGTCACAGTCAACTGAATTTAAACACTAGAGGGATTCAAGTCTTTGAAATCCCATGTGTAAAATATCACAAAAATAAAATATGATATACAAAAATACTTCAAAATTGTAACAAGTGATACAAATATAAAGCACGATATAGGGCAAACTGAAAATCATAAAGCCACGTATGAACTGGCCCCATAGGCTTGATGGAAATATCATTTGTGACTGGGTGCTGAAAGTGGTCATGAGAGATGGCACTTCTTTGGAAATAACATTTAATATCATTAATTTGGCCTGTTTTCTGCAACTGATAATGCAGATTTACAATTTTAATGACCAAAAGAGGTGTGAACTTGTCAGTGATAAGCAAAGAAATTCTACCACTCTGTGGGGTTGCAGAATGCCCACATGATTTGGAACTTTCAGCAGTCCAACAGATTGCACAATCTCTACCAGCAATCTTGAAGCATGTCTGATTTTCCACCTGGTGAGAAGAAGCCTGAGTTAGAGACTTGTATTAATGCTGGAGTGCTGTCATAGACCAAGTCTGCCAACTTCTTAACCCATAAGCAATTATGAAAAATGATAAAAAATAGCACTTAAAAGAAATGTTTAGACACTGTTCTTTTAAAAACCTTAGGTACTGACTAGATTTTAGTCACTAGAACAAGTAGGCAGGAAGGTGTTGACACCCTGAAAACCACGGCTTATTTCTAAAAACGTCCTTAAACTCCAGGGAACCTGGCTCCGTCTTCTAAACTCCTTACTCCACGAGGGAATGAGACAGTCACCTCACGAGTGATCATCAGTAAGTTTTACTGTCCTTTCAGAGATTATAAGTTTCACTTGAAAGTTCTATTTCTGAGGCTCATTGGATCTCTCTAGTTAATATAAATTTGAGGTAGTACTTATTTTCATGTCATGGAATATTATCTGTTGGTACCCAGCATCAGACCTATTTTCTACAATCTAACGTATTAAATTCTGCCTTGTTTGTTCGTAAAGCATCTCTTAATACTAACTCAGCCAATGTCACCTGTGCTGGAGGTGGTTAAGATCCACCTCCCCAAAGCATGTTACCACGGTGACAAAGTAGTGACCTAATTTGCACACACCTGCTGGGTTAATTGGGCCAAAATGAAAGATGATGTATATGCTCAAAATCCAAAACTGATTTTTTCCTCAAAATTAAACATTTGATTTTTTTAAATTAGCAGTTTCTAAAGCTCAGTAAGGTACTCCAGGTGTGCATTTGCCAGTTAATATACCCTGAATGTTTCATGACACTTGAGGAGCAAAATATATTGAGTAATGATTACAAATCTTTTATGTATTTTCTGTGTGCAATCATTAGTATGAGTAAGTGGTCTCAATCACTGTGCCTGAGGGTCGGGCTACTGCCTCAAAGCAAATAGGGACATCAGAACTGTGGCAAGTTAACATGCAGAGTCTGAGCCACCTCAAAAAGTGCAAGTTTGCTTTGGAGAAAGCTGCTCTCCATAGCCTGCAGCAGCTTGCAACATCTCCTCGACAAAAAAGGCTCTTACCTCTGCTTTACCCCTCCCACCTCTTTGTACTCATCTTTCCCAGACCACTGAATAGCTTTTCTTTGAGCCATATAAAGTTATATACCAAGAACTGATAGGATATGAGCAAACAGACACTCTATGAGACTGCTGGTAAAGTCATAGCAATGCGTAAGTGGTATAGCTAAATGAATGAAAAGCTTGAAAAATGTGTATATCTTTGACTCAGCTATTCTACTTGTAATAACTTGTCCTAAGGACATAATCAGAGATGTTCATAAGAATGTGTGCACAATGATATTAATCAATAGGTTATTTGTAATAGAAAAAAACTGGAAGCAACTTACATGTCCAAGAATAAGAGATTGGCTAAATTATTTTAACACATCCATTGCATGGGATACTATATAATCAATAAAAAAAAAATCATACCAGAGAAAAATTATTTATTAACAGAAACAAATGTTCATAACATATTGCTAGTTGAAAAATCAGAATCCACAATCATGCAAAGAGTATAATCCTATGTATTTTGCATGCATATAAAACATACACACATCAAAATGTTAATAATGACATTTTTCTAAGTGGTAATAATAACATCAAGGGTGGTTTTATTGTCTTCTTTCTGCCTTTTTGTGTTTTCCAAATAGTTTTACTATGATGGTGTGTTACTTTTATAATAGAAAAGATGAATATTCTATTAAAAATAAAGTGAAGGATAGGAAAAAGCTAAATTGCATTTCTCGATTCCTCTCCCTCACTTAGATTCACATTTAATCTGTCCTTACTTCTCTCCAAGTCAATTCCAGTCATAAATATAACAGATGTTAAACTGAATTATGTTCTTTTATTGGTAAATATTCAACTTGCTAACTGAATGGCTACTTTACTTATTTACAAACCTTACAAAGATGTCAGCTAACAGAACTCTTAGAATCTCCAGGCTGCTTTTCAAGCTTGGAAAAACCATACAAAGTAATTGCCTTTTAGTAATGATGATGACTTGAAGTGAACTTTTCAAGGAACAGATATATCTGTTCATCACCTGGCTACTGCGTCCTGCTTAAATTAGAACGTTCACATTTTTATTTTATTTGTACAGTTATAGGTCTTACTGATAAGTAAGTGCTTTTCTTAAGTAAAGTAAAATTAACATTGCCATATGAACTGAAATTGCTGTTAAAGGTATCTCGCTAGGGGTTTGATTTATTCTATGATGCTTTCACTGATTTAATCATTGCTTAGATTATCAAAATATAATAATTTATTCTCATAAGTAAAAAAGTTTCTTGGGATTTTCCTATGTCATAAACAATAGACATCAGTGATTGATAAATAAAGAAATATATGTCAATTTTGACATTTCAGTTCTCAGACATTCAGTCTACTAATTTTTTTTTTACATTAGTGCTGATCTCTGCCTTCCTAAGGAACTCAGGGACAAAAAAAAGTCTGTTTCTTCAAGTGATAAAATAAAAATTGTTTAATAAAATTCCCCGAAATGTGTTAATAATTTAAAATATATATATATAGTGTACAAAAATAAAATTTCATTGAATTAAAGCTATAAATAAATGGTAGGGGCCGCGATAGTGAAAGACCCGCGCACCGCGATGAAGAGCGGTCCCCGCACCGCGATGAAGAGTGGCCCCCACTTGCCGCAACTAGAGAAAGCCCTCGCACGAACCGAAGACCCAGCACAGCCAAAAATAAATAAATAAATAAAAAAAACTTAAAAAATAAATAAATAAATAAAAGGCTGCTACTAAAAAAAATTGTTGTTTAAGAGTTTAAAAAAAAAAAAAAAAAAGCTATAAATATTCAGAAAGACTAAATCACAAATGTACTAGAAGAAAATATGGGTAATTTTTATTGAATATTCTACATTATAAAGGAAATGATTGATAAATGCAGCTACATAAAAAAACCATAACAAAAGTCAAAAAGCAAATTAAAAACTGAGAAATATTTTAAAACCTATTACAAAAATGTGTTATTTTCCATATACAAAGAGGTTATACAAATCAATCAATAGAAGACAAAAAAGAGAAAAAAAAACCTATAGCATTATTGGAAAGTATTTAACAGTCACTCATGGAAAAAGAAATACAAATAGCAAAATTTTAAAATGGTGTTTAGGCCAACTCATAAATAAATAAATGCAAATCAATGCAGTGATTAAATATCATTTTCACTTTTCAAACTAGAACAAAAAATGTGTTAAAACCAAGTATTGGTAAGGCTGTAAGAAAGTAGGTATTCTCATACACAGTTGTTAGAAGTATGTATTAGTACAATGTTTTTAAAGGAAGATTTTTTAAAAGCTATCAAAATTTTAATTATACAAGTATATGTAGGAAATTATACTATGTATACATTAGAATAAATACAAGATATACTTAGAAGGCTGTTTATTGTAATAGTTTTTGAAGAGGGAAGAAACTGAAAATAACCAAGTGTCCATAAATTAGACCATGGTTAAATACATTTTGTTACACTCATAAAATGGAAATATTCGGAATCTATAAAAAAGAAGATGATATAGCATAATATATTACAGTATAAATTCTACAAAATCTCTAAGACATAGTATTAAAAAGAAAATGAAATACAAAGAAAACTTGAATGGTGTGATTCCTGCTCATTTTTAAAATGTAGGTATATAGGTACATTTTTGTACATGTACACTTGAAACTGTCTATCTCTAGTAATAGTACTATAAGTCCGTAAAAAATAATTTTCATTTTACATCTTTGCGTACCATTTTATTTTTAAAATTTTCACTATGTGCATGTATTTTTAAAATAAAAATAGCAAAAAAAATTGTGGTAGATGGTGAAAAGTGAAGTAAAAATGGTGAAAATGGAAGTAAAGAGTACTGCATTGCTGAGTTCTTCACTCTGCACTTGTCTAGTCCTATTCAACTTCACTATGTTTTCATTTCCGCATATGTAAAATAATTGAATTATACTAAAAAGATAACGTAAATTTTCTTATAGTTCTAACAGTTTATACTTTTAGATCTTAATAATCCAATACAGAACAGTGGAAAAATATGTTTGAGATTTAAATATCTATTTTGAGCATCTGTAGCTACTATAATGAACAAATCTCTATTTGGTACTCTGTAGACAGACTGTAGTCATGTCTTTATGACAACAGAAAACAATGTATTATGATGAAAATCTTGATAAGCTGAAAAAACTAAACATTATCTTAAATACTACCCTCATGGTACAAGTAGTGCTTCTAGGTCTTCACAGTTTAGTTCTGCACAGGTGTTGAAACATGCCAAACAAGACTGATCAGAAATATATTTCTTATATAATTCATTGCCAACTTTTAGTATTGGCCCTGGAGTTTTCTTGAATCTATTCTTGATATATGCTCTCAAATATACAACTTGAGTAGGACAAAAGGTCAAAATTGGTTTATAATTCAGGTATATTTTATCACAAACACTCTTTAACACTTTGTGATATTCTATAACATTATAGTACATGCTTACAAGTTATAAAAAGTACTATGTATCTTTTTAATTTGTGGTATTTGAAGCTTCAGTATGATAATGGCCTTCTTCCATTGTGGCTTAATATTCTTGACACTTGGATAGTTGTTTTTAAAAGCCAAATATCTCAGTCATGGTTGGATGACAAATTGTACGGTTACCTAAGTTACATAGTGAAAATTGTGCACTGTAGTATTTCTGAGAAAGACAGTAGTTCTTGCCTTCATTTTTGGTTTCCATTATTGTGATAAGAACAGAATTATGGGAATTTCTGTGGTAATACTCAATGGTATAACTGTTAACAATGTTGTGTTATCAAACATACCACAGTTTGGTTTATAAATAAGAATGCAGGTAAAGCCTAGCAAAAATTATATTGAGAGATTTTTAGTTTCTCTACTCAGAAAAAAAATTTAAATCCTTTCTTCTAAAAACCATTTCTGAAAATGTTATTTGGCTCTATTTTTCAAATGTTCACAACAGAGTGTGTACTTCCTTGTGCATTTTTTTCATATGGTATCATCCTGAGTCCTGGTAATACTGTCATCTGTTATAGCAGCAAGCAATGGGAAAATAATAATGCCGTGAGTACAATGTTGATTAGACACTTAAACGCAGGAAAATTCAATCAAATCTCATCGGTTTCAATAATTTACCACCACACGTCCTTGTCTAGTTATGGATAAACAATTTAATTTTGAATGAAGTATTTGGAGAAACTTCTGCTTGAGAATGAAAGTAGAGATGAGAAGAACAGATTTCTTGTGTTCAATTAAAATGGAAAGATAACTACATATTCCTAAAAAGTTCTATGTTAAATCTTGACCCTGTATGAGACTATTAAAAAAAATTAAATCTAAGGAAATTCTGTTTGACCTTCCATTTTTATTTAAAGCCTTGATATACAGAAAAAGAAGAAAAGGAATGATGTTACTCCTAGAAAAGATGATTTGCCAAAGGAAGAAATGATTGTTCAAGAATTCCTGTGGCTCCTCTACCAATCCTTGGCATCAAAGTGGGCAATGGAATTGATAACGGCAGCTAAGAGTAACAATAAATCCAGTCCCTCTCTTTGTGGCCTAACTAACTTTGGCTTTTACAAATCAGAAGTCTGTAAAATTTTAGGAAGATATAATTAAGCTTCTTTAATCCATCCCTGAATGCTTATTTTTGCTGTGTTTACTATCAGGATGAAGAGGAGAGTCAACTGGATGCCCTCGAAGCAGACCTCCTAATTGTACATTGTTAATAGCTAACAGACAGGACATGCATCCCCTTACTTCCCTACTCTAATACACACACACCTTCGTGGCACAACCTGTAAGAATATAGAGATAAAATTTCTTGTACTCCAGATCTTTCCTTGACTGGCTCCTTTATATTTTTCCACTCTTAGTTCAAGCATTATTTCCACAGATAATCCACCAATGACCACTCTCCACCCACCTGAGCCATTCCTATTTTTTCTGCTGCCCTTTCAGAATAGCCTACACCACTTTCTAAACATATCTTATTTATGTATTTGTTAATTCATTTATTGTCTCCTCCCATACACACACACTACCACCCTACTGCCATGTTAACTCCATAAGTTACAGTATCTTAGTCTTGCTGTTCAGAGCTGTATCTCCAGTGTCTGGAACTAGGTCTGACTTTCACCACAGTGTAAGAGTGATCCATACCAGAGAGTAATCTGCAATTTAGCGAAAGGATACTTTCTTCTCTTTGGTTCTTATAGCAACAGGAACAAGACAAATCAGAATAGGTTAATTCAATTAATATATTTTGGTTGCAAATCATAATTTTGTAAATCAAAATCATTTTCACATTTAACTGTATTACTATTTCAGAGATTATTTAATTTTCATTTTCATTTCTATTTAATCTTTATTTTTTTTTTTGGCAGGGATATCTAATACCTACTTCTAATTTCTGATGTCCTATGAGCATACAATTATATTATCCAGAACAGAAGTGCACCAGCCAAGCTCCAACTTATAGGAATTGTTCAGTAGAGAAGACAGGTCATAATTCATATAATTACTAATTATATATTTTTAAAATTCAAATTGTTGGCTTACTGAGTATTCGTAAAGAAAACACATCTGTAATATCCCACAATCATGAGGTGGAAAGTACCAACAAATGTTTCTAATTCTATTCCAATTCTTTTTGGACTGTCTTTACTCTCCACTGCCTCTATTTACTATCACCCTAATAATACTCCTTACTTACATTTTCAACATAAAAACATTTCAACACTTTGGGAATCAACTTGGGAGAAGTAGACAGAATGCAGGTATTTCACTTGAATAGGGCTGAGCTGAAATTCTGTCTCAGACACTTGCTGGCTCTATAAAGTTAGAAGTTAACTTCTCTGAGCTGAGCGTTCCTTTCTCAGTCTGGTCCTGGATACTCATGACTTCCAGTTACCACTTAATGGAGGTGTATTTTTATATACAGCCAGATTCATAACTGTCTAATAAACACCTTGCCTATGCTAAATATAAAGATTATCGCATGGTTTCAACAAATTATTACTCAGCACAATGCTTTTGTCACTCTATGACACTAAATTTCAGGTGCATACTTGGCTTATAATATCTGGAGATCATTATGAAAAAATTATGTAACTCATAATCTAGGTCATGAGTAAATTTATTTGAAAATACCATGGACAATAAAAGTACATTTTGTATCTCAATATACATGGATTCACAGAAAAGTTGGATGATATCAAAGTCAGTTTTTAATTTTGCACTGCATCTGTGGAGTAACTGTAACCCTGCTGATTACCTGTTCTATGCCTTAAGTTCAGCATCTATAATGAAGAGGAAGTTTCAGTAGTTTAAGAATATGAAAGAAAATGACTCATAATTCAACTACATCCATAAAAAATGCCAAGGTTTTAAGGCAGCAAGTATTCTACAAATGCTGAACAGATAAACTTTATCAACTACAGAGGAGAGAAAGGATTAATGTGTGAGTGTGTAAATAAGCCTTCCATAGTTATTTACTACAGAAACTTTAAGTTATACTCTATAGTATGTTGAATATGTCCTCCAAATTTTCATGTCTACCTACCTGGGACCTCAGAATCTGATATTATTGGGAAATGGGGTCTTTGCAGATATAACTAGTTAAAGATCTTGAGATGAAATCGTCTTAGATTTAAGGTGAGCCCCAAATCCAATGACTGGTGTCCTTATAAGAAGAGGAGAGAACAGAGACACACACAGAAGGGGAGGCCATGTGAAGATGGAAGCAGAGTTTGAAGTTATGCTGACAAAAGCCAAGGGACATTTGGGGCCACCTAACACTGGAAGAGGCAAGAAAAATTCTCACCTAGGGTCTTCAGAGGAATTGTGGCCCTGCTGTACCTTGATTTTGGACTTCTGGCCTTCAAAACTGTGAGAGGACAAATTTCTGTTGTTTAAAGCCACTCACTTTGTGGCAATTTGTTACAGCAGCCCTAGGAAGCTAATACACTTTCTCTGTGCTTTCCAGGTCTAAAACAGTAAAAGAGGGTTCAGCAGTTTCATAAGTGTAAATGGTGACCTTGAAGTCCCTAGCTGACAGGAGCATCCAAGGACAAAGAGAGATCAATGAGAAAACTTAGTGGGAGGTTATAATGATGCTTGCTAGTAGTAGTAAGTCAACCTTTAAAAGTGATAAACTGTTTTCTACTTGGAGTTGTTCCCTCTTAAATCCCATAAATAGATGTCATCTAAAAGTGATATAACCTCTTCTAATCCCTTACTTTCAAGAAAGCCAGAAACTAGTCTTAAACAGATGTTAGTCATTTTTTTTAATTATGAGATTTATATTTTTAAAAATCTCAAGTACCATATTGACATAAATAATTAATAAATATTTTATGACAATACATGATCAATAGCAAAGGTATCCTTGAAATCACTTAATTGGACATGATTTAAATCAGTCATCAAATGAAAAGTTATTTATGTTTTTGAAGAACATAAATGCAGAAAGTAAATATACCTATTTTTGATCAATGGGAAGTTAAATATAGTATTGAATGACAAATTTACAGGAGGAAAATCAATTTTCTTATAGCCGAGGGTATATTCTATTCTGACACTGGCAAAGACTCTAATAAGTATACATTGCTTTGCTTGAGGCATCAGACCAGCATGATTGAAGAGTATGTTTGAAATATCTCATAATATCTAAAATTAACCATTTATTAAAGTAATATTGAACTCAGTTACCCTATTTGCTACATAAAACTAACACATTATAAAAGCAACATTTTTAGTTAATTTTCAGCTTATCTACTTTTTTCTGTACATATCATTATACATCTATACTTACTTAAATCTCAAAATTCAGAAGACTGTAACTCATTTACATGTTTTTATCTTAAAAAGCCATGATGTTTAGTACAATCCTATTTTGATGTTCTTAACAAAAAATGAGAATAGTAAATAATGTGAAAAGTTAAAATACTTTAAAGAAAATATATTTTGAGAGATGAAAGCTTTATTCACACATTTTTACCCTAAAAATACAGGGATGCATATACTTAGAAAATTAGAAATTATTTTGATAAATTCCCTTAAAGACCCTCAAAATCATAAGGATGATAAAAGCATTCATCATTAAACATTACATGTTCAAAGAAGGAACTGTTGAAGGGATTATCTTTCTAGGAAATGGCAAACATCAATTATTTTTTTTTCTTTTTTTTAACCTAAGAGATGTGTACTAATCACTAACTATTAGTAAACTAAATTGTTTCTGCAGTTAATATATATTAGTTAGCCAATCTTCTGATCAACCTTCTAGTCACCAAATATTCTAAAGGTAGAAATAAATGGTTCTTACAACTCAGAGATGAGCCTATTAATATTTGAATTGTTTTAGGAGGCGTTGGTCTCCCAAGACTTTATAAGTTCAGTAAGATGTAGATGATTATGGTTTCCACATAATCAAGTGGAGAATGAATATAGTTATGTCAATAGCTAGAATGATTTGCATTGAATAAATGAATGAATGAATGAATAAAACAAAATGTGATGTTTAAAATGAATCGGTATGAAACACTCTATAAATTATTAATATTAAATCATTGTTACAGATGAAAGAAAATTGTTATTGAGAAGCAAATGATTCGGCAGTATTAGTAATGACTAGGTTATAGAGTATTTCTTAAATTCTTATTTCTTTTTAGATAAGTGTAATGTTCTATTTAAAGTGCACAATAAATCTATGAATAAGTCCTATGTTTCATGTTATTTCAAGGCCTAGCTCAAGTCCTGTGTTTTACTTGCAGCTCACTGAGCTCTTATTTCCACTGAATATCTTTAATATTTACTTAATGATTTGTTCAGCGATGACAGATGGGTTTCATCTTAAATCAACTGCCATCAATTTGTAATGGTTAGCTGAAGTGTCATCTTCAGGAGAATTCTTAGATGAAGTTCTGGTTTAGTGGCAGAGAGAACCATGATGGATTAGTGAGGTCCTTCATGGGCAATGAAGGGGAGTAGGGGGACATTGGGTCTAGAGCCTTCATTTGACAGCAAGAGTGCTGATATTTTTACTTTTATAGGATTTATTTTTTACCAAATCCAGGTCTAGAGCATGCATTTAATACTGAGAGTGTCTTACTTTAATTTATATCATGTCCCTTCAAGTATACTATAAGATTCTTAGAGTCAAAGACCATATATAGTTTTTTTATGTCCATAGCATCCAGTTATGCCTTGCAAAATCTGCTGATGATAACAAAATGACTTTTTTTAGAATTCACTCTCATTACTATTATTCATAAACTCAATAATCTCAAAAGATTATCAACATTAAACCATTTTTAAAGAAACTTTACTACATAAACTGTGAATTTTAGGTAAATGTGTTGTCTTTATCATCTCCAGGTTCAAATTAAACATCAGTAGATTGGTAATATTTAAGAATGAAATATATGCCTGCCAAATAATATGTTGTTCCAATAATGGAACAAGCAGAAGATAAAGAAAATAAGCATTTTAAAAATGGATTTAAGCCTTTTAAAAAAATTCTAAATATTTAAAATATGTTTTATGTATTTAGTAAGTCCTAGAATTTTTATCCCTTTTTTAGTAGCCTGCATCTTTTTGCACCTAGTAAGTGTTGAAGAAATCCATGTCGACTAGTTTAGAGTTACATTAGAGAAATAGTTCCATTTTATATTCCCTCCTGCTAAGCAAATGTATTTATTATATTCCATAACAGTTCACAGTTTGTTATACATTAACTGCTCATTCTCTGTGCCAATAAGACTGTGCTGGAACAGCAAATGAATTTGGTACGTTCATCTGAATGATTCTGCAAACCACAGGCTACCCAGTTGTCTAATGATAAGAGAGCCCCAAAGCCACCTGATCACCATTATACTCCCTTATATTTTTGGACTAGCATGGTCAATACTGTCAGGATCTCAACACTGAGAAGAATGAGAAGGAAAAGTTTACCTCAGACATAATCATGAAAAGGGGCTTTATTAATTCAGGCACCAATGGTGATATGGCTAGACTGGAAGGAGAATGGAATATAGCATTTGAAGTGCTTTATCTGCTCCAAGACCAATGCTGGTTTTGGCACTTCTTTCACTCTAGTGAGTTGCAAAAAAACAAGCAGGTGCTAGCAATCTGAGAGACCACATGCCAGCTACAGCTGCTTCAAACTGATTCAATTACATCTGCCTGAATAGTCCCAGGACATCAAACCAGTTGAAGAGATCCGTAGGTTGCAAGGAGACCTAGTCTATCCTGAGACAACCACCTGCAAATCTCCACGTTTGGATAAAAGTGATCATTCTATCGCCAGGCACAGGAAAAAAGACCGGAGTGGGAGGGAGGGGGAATGTGATTTTAATTCACTTTAAAATTAAAAATTGGTTGGAGAGAGCATAAAATGTCTCTTTGAATTTTCATGTCTAAAATCTGAGAGTAGCTGAGGTCTTAAGGATACTTTGAAACAGCCTGATTTTGTGATAACATTTCCCAAATCATTGGGTACAGCACATTTACAGAACATGCTCTTGGGATCCGGACTTCGCTCCAAACCTTGTTTGTACAAAAAGGGGCCAAGCAGCTGGGAAATTCTGGAGTGGAGTGTGTCCTCATTAGTTTCCATCTGCCACCAGAACTCAGCTCATGGCAAGTCTGGCTAAGTCCTGGTGTACTCAGGTCCAAATGTGGGTCAGTTTTAATTACACTATACAGAATCCAGTGTGCAGTTTTTAAATCCTTATTATACAGCACAGAGGAATGGGCAGCTCTCCAGCTAATCAATTTTTTAAAAGTACATATATAAAACTTTTAAACCAGGCTAGACAGACAGTGGATGGAAAAAAGTCTTATAAATGAGTACAAGGGTTACTTAAGACAATTATTAGTGAAATTGGGTCATGAGCAAGTCTGCTTTAAAACTTCAAAGTGAGAACAAACTGTTCCAATGGTAAGACAGAAAACTTAAAATAAGGTGCACAATGCCCCTTGCTCCTCAGTGTGAATGAGTAACAACAAGGCTGTGACCAGTTTATAGTAAATACCTATGGCAGCACTGGCTTTCATGTAGCAGAGATATTTCTTATTTTGTTATTCTTTACACTTACTCCCTTTCAAGGAATAACTCATGGCAGGGATTGTATAAAAGGAAAAAAAATCGCAAACTACCTGTTAAGACTGAAAACAAAGATGAAAGAGAGGAGCGAGAGAAAGAGAAGGAGAGCAGAGTACACATGTGTTGAGAAGCAGACTCTGAGCATGACTTGGCTCTCAATGCCATCCACACAAACTGGGGCCAGAATCAACCCACGCAGTTCATGTTCAGACTCCATCCTGTCCGAAAGCTTCATCAGGTGCAGAAGAGCTAAAACACTAAGCCTTCAAAGACAAGTGTCAGCAAAAAATTCAGGAGTGAAGATGTAGGCAGTCAATGTTGGGCATTTATACGATAGAATAATGCACCATTTTTTGATGGATAAAATGTCCTTTGGCACAAGCCTTAATGCCAAAAGAATAAAATAAACGTCAAATGCTCAAAGTATTTTGGGGGCTTTTGACTGAGTTGTTATGAAACTTACCCATTAAAAAGGCAGAATTGAATTCTGGGTTCAAATACTAGCGTTTAACATTTACTGGCTGTATGATAAATTTGGAAAATTGGACAAATTTGGACAAATTGCTTATTCTTTCTGAGTGTAAGTTCTTTTCACCTGTAAAATGGGGAAAATAACATCTACCTAATAGATTGTTGTAAGGATTATCAATAATAATATATATATAAACATCCCTCTGGAATATAAAAGTCACTCAGTAAATGTTAACTATTTTAACCCAACTGTTATGAGTTGAATCATGGCCCCCCCCCAAAAAATATATGTTAGAGTCCTAACTCCAGTACCTCAAAATGTGACCTTATTTGCAGATAGGGTCTTTAGGAAGTAACCAAGTTAAAATGAGATAATAATTGAAGGCTCTAATCCAAGATGACTGATATCCTTATAAAAAAGGGAAATTTAGGCACAGAGACAGATATGCATAGAGAGAAGACAACGTGAAGAGACATTGGGAGAAGATGGACATCTACAAGCCAAGGAGAGAGGCCTAGAACAGATCTTTCCCTCACAGCCCTCAGAAAGAACCAACTCTGCCAAAACTTTGATCTCAGGCTTCCAGAGTGAGAAAACTTCTATTGTTTAAGCTGCCCAGTTTGTGATACTTTGTTACAGCAGCCCTAGCAAACTCATACCCAACTAAATAAAAATTTCCTTAAGCATTAATGTTTACCTTGACTCATCATAGTCAAAACTGTACACTTGACAATAGGCAAGTCAACTTTATTAACTCTACTGAATAATGATCTATTTCATATATTATCTAGTGCTTTTTCCCTTATTTCTTTTCTGATTGCTGTTCAGGAAGATACCGCTGCAATATAAAGAGCCTGGTAGGGGGGAAAAAAAAAAAACAACTTGTTTACTATAATTAAGATTATCTAGTTTTTATTAGAGATAAGGGAAAATCATACATACAAATTCACAAATCCACTTTTCTTATCAAGACATTTTACTACACAAATTTCCTTTTTGAGAGAAAAAGAAAGCCTTATAAAGCCTTTACTCATTGCCAACTCTCTGCTCACTAAACCTGTGGCTGCTTAGATTTTGAAAACCTTGCCAACAGAACCACCTTCAGTTCACTAGGATGCATGTAAGAGTACATGGTTTAATTAGCAGGTATGGGTTCTTCATTGTTTACGAGATTAGTTTTAAGGGTATCTGACTTTCAAAAGAGGGGTGAAGTTGCCAGGGAGTTGTATCAGCAGCCCTTTCATTGCAAGGCACACTTCCATAATCAACAGACATTTAAGTGGACGTGATTATCTTCATCTTGAGCTTTTCTTTAAACAGCCCCAGCTTCTACAGACATGTAGCATGTTCAGTTAGAAATAGTGAGTCTGGGACTTGCCTGGTGGTGCAGTGGTTAAGAATCTGCCTGCCAATGTAGGGGACACGGGTTTGATCCCTGGTCCGGGAAGATCCCACATGCCGCGGAGCAACTAAGCCCGTGCGCCACAACTACTGAGCCTGCGCTCTAGAGCCTGCAAGCCACAACTACTGAAGCCTGTGCGCCTAGAGCCCGTGCTCCACAACAAAGAGATGCCACCAAAATGAGAAGCCCACACACCGCAACGAAGAGTAGCCCCCGCTCGTCACAACTAGAGAAAGCCCACGTGCAGCGATGAAGACCCAACGCAGCCAAACATACATACATACATACATACATACATAAATTTATTAAAAAAAGAAAAAAGAAATGGTGACTCTAACCAAGATGAACTGAGATACTCAACTGCAATCATCAAAGGCATAACTTTGCCAAAATTAACTTTCTTAATGAGTGAATCCTATACTTCCTCCAAATTCCTATACTGCCTATCATAACAACTTTTATATTTTAACAAGGGGAGAGAAAAGAATATTTATGAAATACTAGTGTGTATTATGCACTAAATAAAGTATTTTGTATACCTAATCGACTTTAATCTTCACATCTATTGTTGAAAAGGTAGACATTGTTACCACCAAATTTTAGATAAGAAAACTCGAGTGTTAGCAAGGTTAGACAACCTCGATCAGGTCACACAGCTACTGAACTGTGGAACTGGAATTCAGTGAAGGTCATTTGAACTCCAAAGCTCCTAAGTTCAAAGTCAGGCAAGAGATTTAGAATCCAGAAACCCTAACATATCACTGACTTTTAAGATGCTGATTTATTTAAGGTATCCGCAGTCTCCTTTAAATCATCTGAAGTCACTTAGATAGTAGATGTCTTGGTAAACTTGACTCAGTTTATTCTCCTTAAGAAGAAACCAGTTATTCACAAACACAAACTAAAAGGCTTCAATCAATTTAGATGAAATTAACCCCTTTACGAGAAAACCTGAAGGTCTTTTAGATTTAGTGCAGTGATAGCTTGTCTTATGGTTAGTATTCCAACAACTTGATATAGTCCATTTACTTCCTGGAGATAAGGAATCAACTCTCAAATCACTAGTAGAAAAAAAATTAATGCTAATATTTTTCTATATGAGGTATCTTACACTAGACCAAGAATCCTGAGTTTTGGTTTCAAATTCTTACATCTCTCACCTACTATACTGTATAACCCTGACAAGTACATAAACTTTTCTGAGCTTATTTTCTCACCATGGATAAAACAAAGATATTAAATAGTTGACCATTAAGGTCCCTTCAAGTTCTAACACTATGTGATTTTTAGGACTTCTTCTAAATCCCTAGAAGCAGAGGTAACTAGAGAGAACCTTTACGACAATCAATGTGACAATGTCCAGACCAGGGTACCTGCTCTCGGGCAAGTAGAGGGTCTTTCTTCAGCATCTAAATTGTAGTAGTGGTGGTGGTGGTGCTAGAAATAATAGTAGTATAGCTAAGATTTATTGAGCACTTGCTACATGCTAACCACTGGACTAAGAATTGTACGTGTATTATGTTATATTTAACTCAACACAGCAATACATAAGGTAGATACTATTATTTTTCCAATTTTCCAAAGAAGTAACAAAGGAACAGAAAAATTAGGTAACTTGTCTGGGTCCATACTAATAATAAGTGGTGAAGACAAAAGGAGTTCTGCTGACATATCTTTGTTTCCTACTAGCCTGTATGCTCTTTGAGGGCAAAGACTTTATCTATTTAGCCTAGCTCAGGGTCTAGCAAATAGTAGGTATTCATTATTGTGTGGAATAAAAGTAAGGAAGGAAATGAGAAAGGGAGGGAGGAAAAGAAGGGGAGAAAGAAAGAAATTATATCTAGACATGCTATGTTCTCAATAAATATTGATTTTCTTCCTTTATTTCTTTAACCCTGAAATCACAGGGAAATCTGCATTTATGCTCAGGAATCCTAGGTGATTTCTCCCTCCTGGGTATTCCATACTGTAATTTCTAGTACAAGTCACTGAAGCATTTGCTATCATCTGGTTTAGTATTCTAGCTAATACATGTTCTTGGTTCATCTCTTAATTTCTAATGTTAGCCTAACAGAGGATATAGTTGATTCTACCAAACTAAGTTTCTGGAAAAAAAAATAATGTCCCTGATATTGGCCTCTCACCCACCGGTGTAAACTAAGGTGAAAGAAAAACTGTTCCCAGAGGAAAGATACTTCCAAGCTTAATAGTACCCATGAATATCATCAACCAGTGGTACTAAAATTTGAGAAGTCTAAACAAGATGTTTTGATGCAATAGATACTGGCTCACTTTGCTACCTCTACCGTTGTTATGTGACTGCCTCATGCCATACAAAATGGAACTTGAGAGGGGTCTATCTAAAGCAGGTCGTAACTCACACTATTTTGACTCTACCTCTGCTTGGCTTCATATCTACTTATCTACAGTTAGAATTCAATAAATAATAGAAACCATAATTATAAACATGTATACAGCAAACACAGGGCCCATTACTTCTGTTTAGCAAAACACAATTTTTTAAATATGATCTAATCTTACCAGGCCATAAGTCAACATACAGCTTATTTTTGTGTTTTCAATGAGATAGAGTTAGGGTGGGGGTAGGGGGTTTGGGGGAGAAAGTGATTGCTCAGGAAACTCATGGCACTGCTCACATAACACAGAGATTTATTTATTCCTATACTGAAAATATTTCCAAGGTGACAAGTGACTTAGTCATTGAATGCCTCAGCATTGTGCATAAAATAGGGATAATATAAAGACTTTTCTCTTTTTTATAACAAAGTGAATCAGCTATACATATATATATATCCCCATATCTCCTCCCTCTTGCATCTCCCTCCTACCCTCCCTATCCCACCCCTCTAGGTGGTCACAAAGCACCAAGCAGAAACTAACACACCATTGTAAAGCAATTCTACTCCAATAAAGATGTTAAAAATAATAAATAAATAAATAAATAAATAAGAGTGGGGGAAAAAAACAAAGATTTTCTAGACCCAGGGGGACTGGCCAGGTCCCCAGGGCTCAAGAAATTCTAAGACCCACTCCCTTTCTTATTGTAAAAAAAAAAAAAAAGGACTTTCTCATAGTCAGCAAAATGAATACAAAGCACATTGCAAATAGCGTTATGGCAATTCTTGATAGTGACGAGGATCAATACTTACATATTCATTTCTCATTTTAAGGACAGAATTTATCAGTATTCTCATCTCCATCTCATCAGCAGTATGAGAACTGAAGGAAGTCCATCAGGACCATCCACAATATACAACAAGTAACAAGTTTCTAGGACTCTTTATCCCTCCAGACATGTTTTATTCATACATGCATTCATTCAACATTTACTGACCACCTACCATGTACAAGGCATTGTATTAAGAGTCTGTGGACAACCGTATATTTAGCTCAGTACCGATGTTTCCTACTCCCAAAGAGGTCAGTTAAATTCATATTATGGTAGTCTAAAAAGAACAGATTTAAATGGGTCAATAAAAGGAGAAGATACACAAGCTCTAAGATTTTATGTTACTAAATACTGATGGAAACTCCTTAGCATTTTTTTACTGAAGCATTTTTAGGAAGAATAATGCAGGTTATTAGAGTAAGTTTTCAATACTGGGAATTGGGTACAACCAAATAAATTATTCAATTAAATACTTTGTTTATTGAGTTGCAACTTTTAAAAAAATTATTTATTTATTTATTTTGTCTGTGCCGGGTCGTAGTTGCAGCACACGGGATCTTTTAGTTGTGGCATGCATGCGGGATCTAATTCCCGGACCAGGGATGGAACCCGGGCCCCCTGCATTGGGAATGCCTAGTCTTACCCACTGGACCACCAGGGAAGACCTGAGTTCCCACTTTTTATATTATATTTATAGAACTTTACTTAACTAGTATAAGATATACTCTGTAGTAGCTTGTCTATATTAAAAATACAGATATTTGTCAGAAAATATATAGAGCTATTACCCAAAAGAAACTTAACATCACTAACAGCAACACTTAGGGAAAAATATCAGATGACTAGGATTTGACAGAAATAAAGGATGATATTCCAGCCTTAAAATTTACATCTGGATTTTAGCCCCTTTTCTAAGATTATTATTTAATTGTTGCTTTTTTTTCCTCTCATTTCCACCCTACTGCAACAGAGGCACATGCACAAATCAAGAAATCATCTTACAATATACACTTAAATTTTCTGAATATGCCCCATGTGTCCACTAATAGCCAAATGCTTTCAAATCTGTTCAGCTAAATGGATCAATAACTACATCCAGCCTCACATAGTGGGGTTGCCAACATAGTGAAATTGAGCCAAACAGAAAGTGTCTCTATGAGGACAAAAATTATTATCAACCCAGTTATCTTGAGAGATCCACTCTCTCCAGGTATCCTTTAAAGGAGTTAACATAAACATTATCTAGGGCAGTCAATAGCTGCTAAAAAAATATTTGAGACTGAGAACGAAGAATTTGGATAAAATATTTGGGAGCTAAGATCAGTGAGTTTTATAATAAACCAATGTAATAGTTCAAGGTCTACATCAAGTAAGAATCTTTCAAACTCAAAGTACACAAAATACGTAACAGCACAAGCAAACTGCTAACAAGCTTCTCTGTGCGCTCAATCTTATGACACAGCTGCAAGCAACAATTGAGCAGGTGCAACCAAGCTTTTGAGAATTCCTGCCTGTTGCCCAGGAACCACAACACCACACAGTTGAGATTTTTAAACAGGTGCAAACATTTTTTTCCCGTTACTCTAGTGCTTGAGACAGTGAAGCAGACATCTGCAACTACTCCTTACCTAAAGCAACCACCACAGAAAATAAAAAGCAGCACAAAAAGTTTGAAAATAAAACAACAGTGTCAAAAACAGTGGTTTTGCAATAGTCTCTGACTGCACGTCAGGAGTTGCTTTAATAGTACTGTTCCATAAAACACTCTCTAATCTCTCCACAAGATGAATGCTTTGTAATTAAAATTATTCTGCTTCATCAAATCTTAGAAATGTTTATTTGATTCTTACAATAGAGTGAAATGCAAGGTATGTGTAAAATGTACTATCCTTTGACGCTGTCAATATTTGTAAGTACTCAAAAATTAATTTTCACCTTATGAAATCTGTAAGCAATTTTAATACCCCAAATTTTAATAACTTGCCAGTTAATATACAGATTAATATAACTATAGGTAATTCATATACGTACCTGTGCAGCTATGGGGCACAAACAGACTTGCAATTTATCAGGTACTCTGAAATGTAAAACAAATATACTTTTTAAGTAAAAATTATTTTCTAAGTGCAGCCACTATTTATGCTGAGCCAATTTCTGCAGAGAAGTAGAAAAGACTGCAGTTCTTAAATAGGTGGGTTATTTTGTATCTATATTTTCCCCATATGATATCTCAGTTCACCCTAAATTCATGTGTGAACTATATACACACAGAGCATCCCGGAGCAGTGTGATCAAAAACAAGTACCATGGCCTCTGAAAGGAAAATGCTTTCACTAGAGAATGAGACAAACACTTAAAAATGTTTTTTTTTTCTTTGGTATTCTTCCAAGGCTATTGCTTTCCTAATACAAATATGACTGCTACTCTATAAAATGAAACCACTCAGATTCATCTCCACTCAGTTTGGATTTGTGTGGAAGAAAGATGCTTTTGTAGAGCTCCACAAAAATGCATAATTAAATAAAAGTAAACTCTATGTTCATTAACTTCAAATTACAACAGCAAATAGAAATGATATTGATCACTACAAGAGGGAATGCTAAAGCCACACTAGATGTGATGCCTCGACGCAACACTCTTTGAGATAACTGCCAGTGCAGTAGGTATTGATAAAGAAGTCCAGCTTAAACAAAGTATGCACAGTTCACAATTAGACCCGAAAAATATTTGCATGTAAGTGGAAACTGTATGGCAAAATGTAGCCTCTGAACTACTGTGACCCTTAAACATATTTCATAATTCTCTCTGAAAGCAAACTAAAATACTTATTTTATATATTTCTGAACATAGCTGATGATAGTAACATATTAAAGTCATTATATCTAGTTGATAATACTTGCTTAAAAGTGTGTAGAAGAAATAATCAATTTTGATGATGACTCAATGAAACACTTCGTCATACACTTCTGATAGGAGTGTGAATTGCTAAAAATTTTCAGGAAAACTATTGAGTAATATGATCAAGAACTTAAAGTTCAGAATCTTTACTCAGTAGTTTTAATTCTAGGAGTATATCTTACATAACTGAAAACCAACAGAGATTTATGTTAAAAAGGTAATTTGTATGATAGCGAAAAACTGAAACTAACCTAAATGTCCAACAGTAGAAAAATAAATAAAGCATAGCACATCCATATAAAGAAATATTTTTAAACAATCCACAAGGTAGCTTGTGGTACTATAATGTTTTATAAATATATAGAGTACCAACTGAATGGACATAATGAAATTGTGCAGCTGAGAGAAAAAAACCACAAAGAACACACAAAAATATTGAGTGATTATATCTGGATAATAAGATTATGCATGTTTTTAATTTTTTCTTTTTACTTTCATATATAGTTAATCTCTATGATAAACATTACTTTTATAATAAGAAAAATATTAGTTGTTGGGGGGGTAAGGGAAAAAAGTTTTAGAGTGCCATATGGAAGTGATAAATCTAACCTTCGTAAGTAAAATAAATTAATTCAGTCACGCATAAAATCCACTAAGTATACCTACAGTGAGAAACTCATCCTTACTGGTTCCTCATAGGGGTATAGCCAGGGTCTCTTTTATCCCACTGCTTTAGAAACTAAACCAGTAATTCAATAACACATTTTTAATCGTCTTAGTAAATCTTCCTTAATTATGCAGAGTGAAATGATGGCAAGAACAATTTAGGACTACAAATCTGTTCAACCTATTACAAATTAATTTGTTCAACAAGTCAACAGTATATAGTGAGCATCTATTGCATTCAAAGTGTTGTTCAGCATTATGATATTCTAAAAGACAAATTAGAAAACATCTTACCTTCGTAGAACTAACAATTTAAAAGTGCTGGACTTCCCTGGTGGCACAGTGGTTAAGAATCCGCCTGCCAATGCAGGGGACATGGGTTCGATCTGGGAAGATCCCACATGCCGCGGAGCAAATAAGCCCATGCGCCACAACTACTGAGCCTGCACGCTGCAACTACTGAAGCCGGCGTGCCTAGAGCCCGTGCTCCGCAACGAGAGAAGCCACTGTAATGAGAAGCCCGTGCACAGCAACAAAGAGTAGCCCCCGCTTGCTGTGAGTAGAGAAAGCCTACGCACAGCAACGAAGACCCAACGCAGCCAAAAAAAAAAAAAAATTTTTTTTTAATTAAAAAAAAAGATTTAAAAAAATAAAAAAATGCTGAGAAGTATGTACATAATACCTTCCTATTAATTTTGCTGTGAATCCAAAAATGATCTAAAAAAAGTCTTAAAAAACAAACAACAAAAAACTAAACAAAAAATATGTACATACAGCTCACATAAAGATGTAAACACAATACATACAGCTTAAGGCATTTGTGACAGATCTGGTGCACTTTAAACTAAGAAAACACATATCAGGTTTTTTTTTTTGTATTATTGAGCAAAAACGGATATTTACATAACACTCAACAAAATTCTTAAGTACGTGAATGTGTATCACTTATAAAATGCCCTAATAAATTACTATAAATATGTATTTTTTATCCGTATGTAGTCTACTGTTTATTAATAGAGTTATATAATAGGAAACCAGGTATGAAAGAATACTGTCAATCTCAGATACCAGATGTATAAGATTGTCTCAGATTACCTAAAGCCACATAAACATATGCACAGCTATTAACAGGATATAGTTATTTATTGTCAACCAAAGTAAATAAATGAATTACTTGCTAACCTTGCCAAAGACGCTGCTATAACACTACCTCCAGGGAAAGAAAAGAAGGTAAGGGTGGATAGACGAGTGCTGAGGGGATCTCTAACAACCAAAGGGGGTGGTGGTGGTGACGGTGGTGGTGGATGTGAACCATTTTTGTTGTGCAGATAAAATAATGCAGCACAGAGTTTCTCTCAATGACAGTTCAGTTTCCTGGTGGCCTGTAACCATAATCAGCATTTGCCTCTCTGAAGCTAGTGTCACACGATGGTTCTGAGGTTCAGTCAATGGGGTCAGCCTGTTTGAGGCAGTGCCAAGCGGTAAGAGAAGCTATTCAAGTGATCAATGATCTGTGGGTTGGAGACAGCAGCAGAGTTATATGAGGTAGGGTGGTGGTTAAGTGATTAGCTTTTGCAATCAGAGAAACCTGGTTTCAAGTTCTAGATCTCTCTTTTCAATTGTGTGATCTTGAGTGAGTTACATTTTCCCTGTCTGTAAAATGATGATCATGTTACCTACCCTATAGGATTGTTTGTGCCTATTACATGTTATAGGCATGCAAAGGAACTAGCACAGTACCTGCTATAAAGTAAACTTTGCTGAACAGAAGCTATTAGTACTGTCGTAGTTGTATGAGAAAAAGAGGGGATGTCTGTACCTTTAAGCTAAAGAGCTAAGCTAACGAAGGAGGAAGGAGATAGAAAGACAACTTGCTCAGCATATCACTCTATATTCCACAGCTCATCCAAGAGCCAGTCATGTGCTGGATGTTCACAGAGCATCTCTGAATCAGGAAACACTATAACAATATTAACAGCCAGGATAAGCAACCCTAACCTGCATTTTAAAGCACCATTTCTATCACTGAAGGGGAAGACAGTAGGATCTAAGTAATATGTGCAGCAATACTGCCCATTTTCCTGAATGAAAAATGAAAGATCATTGTCTATACCTAACTGAAACAATCAGGAAATGGAAATATAAGGACAAAAGTGAACATAATTATGCAAGTGGAATCAGGACCAGGTGTTGTAGACTCCTTAACGATCACACGTGAGCAGTATCACTTTTTTATGTATTCTAAAGAGACCCTGCAAATGACCTGAGCTCACATATAACACAAGGTTTGCAAATATAAGTAAAAAATATCACAGTGGGTTTTTCTCTCAGGGCTTGAAATACACAAATGAATGCATACTGATGTTGTTCTAGACCTTATTTCTGTTTTGATTTGGAGGACAGCACAAATTCAGAATTGTTACATGGTATCTTTAGAATCCATTGCAGTTTATATAATCCCTAGAATTGTTTGGGTCATATGAGAGTGAAGGTACTATCAGTACCATTCCAGATGGAGATATACTATAGAGGATTTTTTTAAAGTTCTTTTTACTTCTAGGTTGGCACAGCTGTGTTCCCCAGTGGGAACTGAATAGGTCCAACTATATGTTGTGAAGTGCAAGAAACTTTATCTTCCCTTCATACTGGATGGGCCTGAGGCATTAATAAATCTAATACCTAATTCACTTAGGACACTGAAAAGGGCCTCAGCTGGGTCTGCAGGAGCAATGGTTCCATAAAAGAGCTTTGAACCTAAATTTAGACTAAAAAACATTTCCACCATGACTAAGCATTCTTAGGAATATTTAGTGCTTTATATTTTAAATTTGACCTATTTTGAGAAAAGACACTATGTAATCCAAAATACTTTTATTTACTATGTGTTTACTTCTTCCAGACCCACAACTAATCTGGGTGCTCTATCATTATTATATTATTATGAAATATAGATTTTAATGATCAATAAAGACAATTTACGTTTTTTTAAATTGACGTGCCCTAACTTCTGGAGTTTATCTGAACAGAAAGTCTATGAAGATTAAGAGAAATTATAATTTTAAAAGTAGGCTTGAAAAACTTTAGTTATGCTTATTTTTGTAAGTTACAGAGTTAGAGTTAGCCCTATCAGAAACAGGAAGAAAGAGAGGCAACAGTTATCTATTTATCAACCCTGTGAACTGGAAACAGATAAAGGGCAATAAGGAAGGAAAAGGAAATCATATGATAAACACCCGTTAACCCAAGGGCACAGTTGGTCTGTCTAGACCTTAGGTTAGACCAGCTCTAATAAAGCTACAGAATCTATGAAAAGCTAAGCTTATAAAATAATTCTATATTTAAATTTTCTATGACTATTGGCTACCATTTAAAATGAAACAATTTAATATCAAATTTTATGTATAAACATGATGAATTTGAACTCTCCAGTAGAAACCTGATCCACAATACACTAAATGTTAATAACTCTATCTTATAAGTCACACTTCAGAGTGTATTAAAGAGAAAATCGTTTTTTAATAGATGATTTTTTAAAACTTAACTTCTTACCTTAAAGTTTAGGATCTAGTAAAGAAAATTAACAAAATTGGAATTTAGATAAATGTCAAGAGTAATATTTTCAAAATATTCACAACCTGAAGCTACAACTATGGAAAGGATTTATTCTTATGAATGTGAAAATTCTACTGACTAGCTTGTACACATTCCTGGGGTCTTAAATTTAAATATTACCTCCTCCAGAATCTGATGTCCTGTGCTTAATCTTGTCATAATAATCATCACACTGCATTGTAATTGTCTTTCACATAAGACTGTAAACATAGGAACAGAGGTTTTGTCTTATTCACCATTATGTCATTAGTCCCTAGTACAGTACCTAATGGATAAATAGTAGGTATGGGTTAAATATTGGGTAAAGGAATGTTGAATGAATTGTGTTATCATCTATTCCTGATGATTAAGCAAATTCACAATGCATTGAAAAATTAAAGAATTGCATTCCTAAACAAATTATTTTTCAATCTTTAAAGGACTAATCTTCCAACCTCTTTTCTTTTACTTTTCCCTCTTACTTGTCCTCTTAATCAGTACAAAACTAGATGATCAGAATCTGAGTCTCAAATGTTAACAATAGATTAGAAAGCCTGGTTGGTTTGGCCCTAGGGTGGATAGGAGTCATCCAAATCTCGCTCTTTAGCAGACACCTGGTACAGTAGAAGATGAGACACAGAGTTCCCTCAAAGAGTTCTGCAGTTCCTAACCGATTGTGTGGTTCTTCTAAGTCTCTGAGAGGCTGGATCTGACTACTGTTCCTGAGACAGATTCAACCATTATTTTATTCTTTTGTGGAATTCATTACAGTTCGAATTATCCGTGCGGTTATTGGTTTATTTGTTTATACTCTCTCTCCCTCACTAGGCTGTACACTCCATAGAGGCCACATTATTTTGTTCAGCACTCTATATCCAGGGTCTGGTTTAGTGCCTGACACACAATAAACACTCAATAAGTATTGGTCAGATGAGTAAATATGAGGTTCGGAGCAGCAGTTTTCAATCAAAAGAGACTGTAAAATTAGATAGGTAACAGCTACCCCTACTGTTATTTGCTCTACATTCCAAGTCTATCTGTCACATGGAAGACTTGATGCTGTAGGTACTCTTTCATTATAAATTCTGTTCAATCAATGGCAAGTCCGGAAAACTTCAAAAGCAATACTAGGTAGGCTGTAGGCACAATGTCTAGACGAAGCAATGGAACCATTTTCAATTAGAAGTTTAGGGTTTGAATTCCAGCTTACTCAGTGTGTATCCTAGGGGAACTTACATACTCTCCCTAAATACTCAGTTTCATCTTATTTAAAATGGGGGCCTTTTATCTAGCACGCAGAGTTTTTAATGGTGACTAAATGAGATTGTATATATGAAAGCAACTACTAGTATAATTCATGGTATTTAGGAGAAGGGGCTTACTACAAATTAGTTCTTTTGTGTTGGCCAGCCAGTGTCTGCAGCAAAATAGAGATATGATTTGACTAAAAGCTCAGGAGCAGACATTTTGGGTAGAGAAAAATGAAAGAAAAAGGATTCAAAGGCAAAAAAAAAGTAAGTAGATATGAGGGACAATAAGTAAAAAAAAGCATAAGACAGAGCAGTAAGAACATAACAGCAGTTAGAAATGGAAAGACATTTTAACATGATAGAAAAATTGCCAAAAAAATCTATTAGCTTTTTCTCAGGTGACACAGGCTTCGCCACATATAAAATAATTGCTACCATTATAGTTAGGAGAAAAATCAACTGAAATGTACATTAAACACATATTAGAGATTTAACATTCTTCACTTGAGTTCACATACTGGAAACTCAGCCTGTGTAAATATAGCCATGACCTTTATTATTTACTGTGATAAGGTAATAGCATATCCTCCTCTGTGTACTACCTGCAGAGTTATAAAAGCCAAATGTGTACTAGCTCTTTAGGTACAATCACAAGGCATCAGAATGTAGAGTTAGGCCCTTTCTTTGCATTTTGTGATCATCATACAGTGGCTACCAAGATTGGAAGAGAAACTGGCTATCATGAAAACTTTATTGGAAATTCTTTTTTCGTGCTTAGTTACTTTCATTTTCTTACTACTGTAGTCAAACTACTTCAGCTCCCTCATTAAGATTGTTTTCTGGCTAAATCATTATCTTTCTAGTCTGTCTGTGTGTGTGTGTGCGTGTGTATTCTTTGGTCTGTTCTTAGAAAAAGAAAGAGAATAAGAGGTCTTAGACACATTGCATACCAGAAGTAAGCACCATGCAACCTCATGGTGGGCAACCTCAAGGAATGCCCACCTGGTACCAATAAGTTCATTAAAAGAGTGCATTTGAATTCATAACCTTTGTCCACTTGTGGTGATACAGTGATTTTTAAGTCTATCTATGCTCTCTGTAAGGCTGTCATCTTCATGAGGGCTGGAATCTTGTCTATTTTTCTTTCCTTTGTATCATCATCACCTAGTTCAGGGACAGGCACACAATACACAGACAATGAATATTTCATCCATTATTAAACAAATATTTATTGAGTATTTACTATGAGCCAGTCATTATTCTAGGTGGTGAAAATATAGGGATGAACAAAATAGATGAAAATTTCTGCTCTCACGGAGATTATGTTTTTGTGTGGGCAACTGACAATAAGCAAGAAAAATAAGTTGAATACATAGAATGATAGATAATGGTCCATGCTAAGGAATTAAAATAAAGCAAGGAAGGAAGATATAAATTCTAGGATGGGGGAGTTGTGGTTGAAATTTCAGATAGTATGACCAGTGATGATATCATTGAATGATCACATTTAGGTAAAGACCTGAAATAAATACAAAAATGAGTCAGGAAGATAACCTCGGAGAAAAAGCATTAAAGCCAAAGGAATGGTAAAAAGGTCCTCTGGAAGGAGTAGGCTCTTCTATAAAATGTTAGGCTAGATTCACACAGGAATGTTCCTGTTAAAACATAGAGGTACCACATTTAAAACACAAAATATACAAACGCATACACAAGCAAAACCTTTAAAATGTCTCATCTTACAATAAATTAAAATTCCAGAAAGATAGGAAGAAAAGGGATGTGAAAGAGAGGGCATTATTATGATGTTATACAACACGCCAGAGGTATTATCCAACTCAGTAATAATCAGGAAGCCTCAGGGACAAAAAGCAGGTTTACAATAATGACAACCACAGAGAATGGCAACCAAGTAATATGCCTGGACTACCTAGAAAAAGAAAAAAAAAAAAAACACTCTCTAGCAGGATACCTTCAACAACCCAGATTATGTGGGAGTCTCACAGGAAAAGCAAACTTCGATTAAGAAGAGCTCACATATCAAAGATATCAAACACATAAGGAAAGGCTTTTTCATAAAGGAGTCAGCAGACACAAAAGTGCTTCACATCAAATATAAGCATTAAGTTAGAAAATGAATAGGGAGGGCATAGTCTTAAGAATTGAAGTAAGAGAATATTAATCTCAGACTTCAGTGGGACAAAATGTTTAAAATGATAAAAATTTTAAAAGAAAGAGGCAAAAATAAGCAGAAAAAAACATGGAAAAGCAGATTTGATAAAAACCAAAGAGATTTAAAGGAATGAAATTTGTATTAAAGTTCCCATCTGAAACGAGGCTACATCACATTAGATGCAGATAAGGGAAGAATTACTGAAATGAAAGATAATTCTAAGGAATTTACCCAGAAGAGAAAGAGAAAGGTGGAAAATATAAAAAAGAGATTAAGAAATATGAAGAACAGAATAAAAAGATCTAACATGTCTAAAAAGTATATGAGAATGAGAAAATAAAGACAAAAAGGCAATATCTGAAGCAATAATGGATCTTTTCCAGAATTGAGAAAGACATGGAACATCAGATACATAAAGCAGGTCCCAAAAATAATAAATAAAAATAAATCCAAATCTGGAGATGTTATAATGAAATCTAGAACACTGTGTCACTCATGATCCAATCAAGGAAACATAAACCACTCACAGTGTTTAAAATGAGGCAATATAAAGTATGCAGAAGAGGCTGATAAGTGAACCAAGGTATGATGACACAACCCAGAAATTAGCAATGGCAAGGGACAGAGGGGTAAAATAGAGAGTGCTGGTGAATCGGTTCATCAGGAGTTGGGTCCACTACAGAGATGTAGCAGTGTTTGGAAATGTCACCCAGGCTGACAAAGGAGACATTTTTAAATTTCTCCTTTCCTCCTCTTCTCAGTCAATCACCAGTGATTCCTACTGGATGAAGCCTGGCAGAAGAAAACTGATTTGGGAGCCTAGGAAATTCAGCCTGAATGGTCTGCCCTCTTCAAAAACAACCAAGAAGAAGAGAAAAGAATGAATCTTAGAGCCAAACAATCCGCAACCTGTACAAACACCAAAGACAAAGAGTAAGGACAGATTATCTATAGAGGAAACTCAACTAAATAGATAGTTGATGTCTCAACAACAACAGTACAGAGTCTAGAAAACAATGGAATAGTATCTTCAAAGTATTGAGGGAAAATAAATAAGTATGGTAGTTTATATAGTCAAATAAACTATCATTAAAAAGTGAGAATATCAAAATCAAAACTACAATGAGGTATCACCTCACACCAGCCAGAACAGCCATCATCAAAAAGTCTACAAATAATAAGTGCTAGAGAGGGTGTGGAGAAAAGGGAATCCTCATACACTGTTAGCAGAAATATAAATTGATTCAGTCACTGTGGAGAACAGTATGGAGGTTCCTTAAAAAATTAAAAATAGAGTTACCATATGATCCAGCAATCCCACTCCTGGGCATATACTCAGAAAAGACAAAAACTCTAATTCAAAATGATTCATGCACCATAGTGTTCACAGCAGCACTATTTACAATAGCCAAGACATGGAAGCAACCTAAATGTCCATCAACAGATGAATGGATAAGCCATATATACACACACACACACACACACACACACACACACACACACACACAAATGGTATATTACTCAGCTATAAAAAAGAATGAAATAATGTCATTTGCAGCAACATGAATGGATATAGAGATTATCACATTAACTGAAGTAAGTCAAAGACAAATATCATATGATATCACTTATATGTATAATCTAAAAAAATGATACAGATGAACTTATTTATGAAAAAGAAATAGACTCACAGACATAGAAAACAAGCTTAAGGTTACCAAAGGGGAAAGGGGTGGGGAGGGATAAATCAGGAGTTTTGGATTAACAGATATAAATTACTATACATAAAGTAACTAAGCAAGGATTTACTATATAGCACAGGGAACTATAGTCAATATCTTGTAATAACCTATACTGGAAAATAATCTGAAAAATATACATTTCTATATAACTGAATTACTTTGCTGTACACTTGAAACTAATACTACATTGTAAATAAACTATACTTCAAATTTTAAAAAGTAAGAATAAAGTACATTTTCAAATGAGGATCAAAAGTTTACTTATAATTTGCCTTCATTAAAAGAATATAAAACTATAAATTAGTAATAAGTAAATTTAACCCAGAATAAAGGATTGGATGAAAAAACAAATGAAAAACAAGAATACTGGCAGTGGTGTACTGGTAAATAGTCAACAAATGATTCTTCCAAGAAAAAAAAAGCCCAGATTTGTAGTGTTTACTGATTTCTATTGTATAAATACTCCCACCATGGCCAACTTCAAACTACAAACATAATGTCACTGAATGAAGAGTTGGAAAGAGATACACACAATCAGCTTTTGCCAGTCAACAGCACACTGGAAATTGTTAACCACCTAAGGAATCTTAAATAAATTCTTACTATAAAAAGTTAAATAATACCAGTTATTAAATGGGATATAAAAACAAGCTGGTAAAGATGTTTAAAAAAAAAAAAAACAAGTTGGATCTAAAATATTAGACAGTATTAATATGTAAGATAAGGGCAGGGGTGATTGAAGATGAAATATTTTAACATTTTTATATTGTTTGAAAGGAGGCTAGAGATACTAACATCATCAAATCAAGTAGGATTATACAGTATTTAAAGGTAATCACTATCTGTTAGAAAATTTTAAATATGCATAATTTTCAAACTAATAGAGGGGTGAAAGGAACTTAAGAAAACTCAATACAATAGTGAAAAGCAAGAACAAAATTTTTTTAAAATGCATTGTAAATAGAGGGCACAAATCAGGATTTTAGTAATTAAACATATAAGTAATCACAATAAATATACACCAGTTAAATTTCTGGTTAAAAGTGAGCAACAATTTGAATTTTAAAAAGTCAGTGGCGGCTTCCCTGGTGGCGCGGTGGTTAAGAATCTGCCTGCTAATGCAGGAGACACAGGTTCAAGCCCTGGTCCGGGAAGATCCCACATGCCGCGGAGCAACTAAGCCTGTGCGCCACAACTACTGAGCCTGCACTCTAGAGCCCGTGAGCCACAACTACTGAAGCCAGCGTGCCTAGAGCCCGTGCTCTCAACAAGAGAAGCCACTGCAATGATAAGCCCGTGCACTGCAACGAAGAGTAGCCCCCGCTCGCCACAACTAGAGAAAGCCCGCCTGCAGCAACAAAGACCCAACACAGCCAAAAATAAAATAAATAAAATAAAATAAATAAATTAAAAAAAAAAAAGTCAGTGGCATGCTATTTACAAGAGACTCAGCTAAAATATAATACTTGAAAGTAAAGAAATGGTAAAAATTGAGGTAGCTATATTAATGTCTAATAAGCTAGGTTTTAAGTAAAAGAATTATTAAAAAATAAATATGTTCATTAAATAATGAAAGTGAAACAAATCATTAACAAGATACAATAAACTGCCCCTCTAAGCATCTAACAACAGAGACATAAAATATATAAAACACAAATAGCAAAATTCTCAATCATAAAGAAAGATTTGATCATATTTATAACATTAATTGCAAGAGTAAAGCAGGCAAGAAAAGTAATGATAATTTAACAAGGCAGATCTAATTAACAAATATAAAGCTGCACCTAAGAATTATAAGATACACATATCTTCCAAGTACAAATGAAAAATTTACAAAAATTGACCTTACATCAAGCCACAAATTGTCTTAACATATACTAAATAATTAAAATCATTGAATCATCTCCTCTAATCACAAGTAAATTTAGACTTTAATTTAAAAAACCATAACCCTGACCCCCCCCCCCAAATCTCCAATAGTTGGAATATTTAAATTAAAGTTTTATGTAATTCATAGGCAAAAAGCTAATAAATATTTTGGAAGTTAGAGAATATATAGAACTCAGTGACAATGAACACAATACATACCAAAACTCAAGGGATGCAGTTAAAGCAGTTCTTAGGGGAAACTGTATAGCTCTAAATTTATATGTTAAAAAGACTAAAAATTACCAAGTTAGAAAAGGTACATTAAAGTAAAACCAAAAACTTTAAAAGCAGGAAAATAACAAAACAATATCAGAAATAAGTGAAATGAAAAACAGACATAAAGACAGTCGACAAAGTAAAATATTTTGCTTCTTTGAAAAGACTAATAAAAAGACAAATCACCAGGAAGTTTTATCATAAAAAGAAGGTATACCAATAAACAGCATTAAAAAAGAAAAAACAAATCTGTTTGAAGAATTAAAATAATTACTGAATACTATGAACAACTTTATGCTATTTATTTGAACTAATGATTCAAGCTATTTTAAAACATAGATTAAAGGACATTTTTGTTGAAAATATAACTAGCTTGAGGGGAACTAGAAAACTTGAATAGACTTTTATAAACAAAATATTACCTAAGCAGTTAAAATCTATAAAAACACACACACACACACACACACACACACAGGCGTGCACACAGGCCTAAATACATTTAAAGGCAACACGGAATAAACCTTCAAAAACCAGATGGTCTGTTATAAAAACTATACTGCAGAAAACAGAAAAGCACCTTGACTTATTGTATAAGACTATTAAACATTCATTCCAAAACTAGAAAAAGGCATTATGAGAAAGGAAAATTATTTTCTATAATAAGTATTAAGAAGTACAGCCAAGCAAAGAACATTGAGAAGAAAAAACAAAGAGGTACAAGAGCTATCATTTATCTAACTTCCACTAAGTACTTTGCCAAGACTTCTGCATATATAATTTAATCTGTACATCATCCATATAAGGTAGTTTTATTTTTATCTTTATCATCATTTTATAAAGGAAGAAAGTGATGTTCTAAGAAAACAAACTGGCTCAAGGTCACAGACTTAATAAGTAGCAGAGCTTTATGTTAGGAGACTAAAGCCCATTACTTAAACACTACATTCTACAGTTTCCTCATCTTTTTAAAAAATATATTCAAATACAACATTATAACATCTACATAACACTAAACATAATTTTGAACGCAGTATTATTTTTGGCTTTCAACAATTTTATTATGCTATTCCTAGGCATTGTTTTCATCAAATTTATCATGTCTGGGGTTTGCTAAATTTCTTGAATCTATGTATGTCTTTCACAAAATTTAGGAAGCCTTTACCTTTATTCTTAAAATACTTAAAACATTTTTTTCTACCCATTCTTATTCCTCAACTGCATATATAGTAGATGTTTTAAAATTGTCCTTCAGGCTTCTGAGGTTCTGCTCATTTTTTCCATCTTTCTTTTCTCACTCTTTTTCAGATTGGATGAATTCTATTGATCTTACTCAAGTTCACTGACTTTTCCTTTGGCCACATCCATTATGCTATTAAGCCTATTCAGTAATTTATTTATTTCAGATAATGTATTTTTCTGTTCTAAAATTTTCATTTGTTTTTTTGTATAGATATATATTTTAAAATTTCTCTGTTGATATTTCCTATTTTTTATTCATATTAACAATATTTTCTTTTACTTCATTCAGCAGTTGTAATAGCTTCTTTAATTTTCTTGTCTGATAATTTTAATATCTGGGTCATTTCTGAATTTTCATCTATTGATTTTCTTTCCCTTTGAGAAAGGGTTACAGTTTAGCATGCTTTTTTTGTATTTGAACTAATTTGGGGTTGTATCTTGGACACTGTCAATGTTAATTGTGAATACTCTGGATTCTGTTACACAGAGACAGAGAGTGCTGGTGTTTTTTGTTTTAGCAGGTCATTAGCTAGTCTCAAGTTGCAAACTCTGTCCTATTCAGATCTCAGTTTGGATTGCTTTCAGTCTACCCTATGCATGTGTGGTTCAGGGGTCAGCCATAGAGTTAGGCAGAGTTTGTACATGGAATTTGAGTTTTCCCATCTCTGTCTCTTTCCTTTCTTGAGTTACCCCTCACTCTCTGGCATCCCTGTCCCTTCCCATGTTCCTCCAGTCTGAAAGCACCAGGCTTCCTTTTGAAGTTTAGTTTCCCTATGTTGCCACTACAACTGCAGATACTCTCAGGAAAAGCCACAAAAATGTGAAACTCACCCCACCCTATGCTAGTTGCTTAATACAAGTTTCAACTCCTGTCTAAAATCTTCCTACTATTGTTCATTCTCCAAAATGCTCGTATCATATTATATTTTGACTTGTTTGTTTTGCCTTGGTTTTTTCTTTGGTCAGAGTTTATGGTTGTTATTTGTAGGTGGGTTGTTTGATTAGAGATTTATTTCTCCATACCAGAAACATCTCATGAATTATGATTAATTCTGGGAACAGAAGGATCTAAATAGGTACCAAGAAGTACAGATAAAAAGTGAAGTCAATGGGCTAGAAACATGTCACTTGCTTCTGGAAGAGGGCTAAACAACAACACACGAAGAAAGGGAGAAATGAAATGGATAAAAAATAAATTTAAAGAAACATGTATCAGCAAATGGCTAAGAATGCAAGTGAAATTTATATATATATCAAATTCTCAAAAGTCTTGGAAGTGGAAAAAAGTTGTCAGTGAAATGTCTCAAGACCAACACCCTTCATCAGATCCCAAAATCAAAGTAGGGAAAGAAAAGAAACTTAAAAGAATCTCTGTCCAACGTTCTCTGCCAAGATTTACAGTAACTCACAACATATCTCAAAGCTTGAAAAACTATCTCAAGAACTGGTCATGATTAAGTTCCCAAATAAATTATATTTTCTAAATTAAAAATGAGCACACACTCAAATGCAAAATCTTTTTTAAATTGAAGCTAAAGCAAATTTGCTTTATAGTTGAAAATAGAGCCCATATATCTCTGTCATTACAAGATCTGTTTTCAGATCTTGATGCATTATAGGATATGGTAATATCAGATAGTAAGGAAAGAAAATCTTATTTAAAACTCAGCAAGAATATAATCTCTACAAGATATCCATCATTTGAAATAATTTCATCATACTTTTTTCTCCTTTGGTATGCCTCTGGATCTAATTCTACTAGGTTACAGCAAGAAAAACTGCCCCCACCTCCATCAGCCATAAGAAGATATGGTTCCACTATTAAGCAGCAGTGGGACTTTGGACAAGACCCTATCAAGGCTTCAGTTTACTCATGTGAAATGTGAGGCAAGAAGAGATGTTTTCTACTTTCCAATTGTAGCAGTATACCACTATATAAATAGCCCCACCCTTTTTTTTGTTGTCGTTCCCCAACCAGTGATCAAACCGGCATCCCCTGCGATGGAAGTGCGGAGTCTCAACCACTGGACCACCAGGGACGTCCCTAAATAACCTTATTTCTGAACTCCTTAATATTTGAAGATTTGTATGATTTCTACAAATCAGGTCTGGCTAATTCCTCAGATATCAGGCCCGTGGAGAATATTTCAAGAGAGGTATATTGTCCCTTTCAGAAAAGTGAGAAAAAAAATGCAGGCTCTCACATACAATCTCAAATAAATCATCAACTGACACCTGAAGTTTTCATACCTATGGAGATAAGAAGCTTGTTTACATCAGTACTTCAGCTGAGTGGGAAAATTTTGTGAATGGTGTGTTTAAAATAATTTTAAGTTTGAAGATTAAACAACTGGACACTGGCTGCAAGTTTCAAGAAAAAGATGTTGCAGATTGTTTAAGATTCTGAGAGCTTTAGATCTATCTTCTGATAAAAACTCTGCTTAGAACCAAAAAACAGGATAAGTAGTACAATGCTGTTTATAACTGCTTGGATTACATTCACTCAAATAACATTAATAAACATTTATTAAGCACCTGGTTGGTGCAAGGTGCTGTACTATTCACTGCGAGACAAATACATATAAGAAAGAGTTTTGTATCTGCCTTTAGAGAATTGGTAATATACCAGAAGAGATACATACGAGAAGATATACATATGTAAATAATAACAGTGCATAGCAGGAAGAGGAAAATACTATTAAGGAGGAACAGAAAGAGCCCTGTGCCTCAGGCTTGATTCCCTGTAGGGAACTAAGGTAGTAGGGGTCACACTGCAGAAAGGAGCCAACCACACAGCATGCAGGACATTCAGAGCTAGCCAGGGAAGCAGGAGATGGAGGGATGGCTAGAGGAACCTGGAGAAGCAGGGGCAGAGCGGTGGACCTAGAGGACCAGTAGTCAGTTGAAGATCTAACAGGTGCCTGCCTGGATGATAGGATCTAATTCCTGGGCCAAAGGTCAGGACCCAAGGATGATTCCGTGCAAGTGAGTGTTGAGAAAGGACAGCAATGGAGTGAGTATTCTGTTATGGGAAGAATGGTGTTACAAGTTGAGGAAATATCAAGAACAAAAAACACAGCAGAAGGAATTTTTATTTTTTTCTAGTTTTCTGCCTCATGAACATGCCAATATAAGCAGAAATTATCTGAACAAGTAACAATTTCTATCAGTTTACAAATTCTGGCAGGCTAAATTAAACCTGAAGATGAGGACAAAATTACTTTCAAGTTCCTATTTACAACTTTCTATCCCCTAAAAGGCTATATATATATAGCTTATACGTGCAACTGAGTTGCATCCTTTCTAAATCATTCTATTTAATTGTGAAATGGTTGGAATCAAATATCACTGGTCTTCATTTCGTTTTAAAGGGGAGTAAGAATGAATTAACCTATAATCACACTAATGACAAGAATAAGAATTTTAACTCCTTCTTTTGAAATGAAGAGACAAATAATTTAGCCAAGAGCTTCCAAGTTTAATTTACAAATCACAAAAATCTACAAACATAAATTATGTAGTGAAAATTTCACTTATTTTTACTTGAATATAACCATAATCTCTTGAATATCAGTTTTAACAAATGAATAAGAGTGCAACAGAGTTCAGGTGAAGCTTATTTCTTGCCAAAATCCATATGAATGCCAAATACCTTCCAAGCAGATTGTCTGGCCACTTAGTACAGATGAATCTTTTTGCCTTCCATTTAAACTAAAAAAAAAAAAAAAAAAACTCATATTGGGCACTTATCACTAAGTTACAGTCTCCCTCTTCACTGCTTAGCAGTGAACAAGAACTAAGTGAGAAAGAGTGAACCCTTTAGGCCACAAGAGTACTTACAGTAGACCACATGTATTAGAAACAAGCAACAACAGTAGAAAGAGAAGGTATGTTATGCTCTACCTATGAATCTTGGCTTACAGGATGGGGGAAGGAAGATTAGGAGAAAGGGAAATAATATTCAATTGTACCCTCTTTGGGCTGGGCACTTAGCAAATATTTTACAACTTAATCTCATCACAATCAAATGAGGTACTAAGACCATGTAATACAAGAAGGAGTGGGTTTCAAAATGGCTAAGTTACTTTTGCAATGTCATTTATCACTTAACTGGTGACACTATGACTTGAGTCTAATTTGACTCTGAAGCTTCTTTTACTTTCCTTACATTTATTTTTGTTTATGTCCCAGTTAAAAAAAAATAGCATACCTCCTTAGGGTTGCACCTCTGATAGGCAGCAGACTCCCCTCAAGCTGTTTTGGGGTGACACTGATTGTGTTAATGACCACCTGTTCTCCAGATCTAGTGTCATGGATCATCATAACACAACAAGCTAAAGGAGTATTTATCTAACACATAATCTAAAGAATTGATTCCTAAAGCAGTGAGTCTCACTACCACAGTAGTGGCAGCAGCCTGTCTGAAGAGTGATAAAATTTCGTCTTTGCTCCACTGGTTTCTGCTCCTTAGAGTCAGCAAGGGATACTCTACCATTACCGGACCTACAACCATAGTCTTCTTTCTTTCCAGGCTTTTCTCCCTGCCAAACGTAACATGTCTAGTTTTTTGATATCATACATATTGTCAGACCCTAGGCCTCCCGAGTCTTCTGCTTTTTGAACCCTTTAACATTGTTTTTCTCACCCAGCCCAAACCCCATGACCCATCACTTTATTCTTTTACTAATACTCTCTATTCACTTCCTGGTTTTCCTCTGTCTCAACTTCTACCTCAACTTCGTTTGGTTAAGATTCTGAGACAAGAATTTTGTAAAAGTAGTTTATTTGGAAGATGACCCCCGGAAACACTAATGAAGGAGAAAAGTGAGGCAGAGAAGGGAAATGAGATAGTCTGCAAAGATAACCATCAATGGTTCTAGATCCCTGTTCTTGCATATTGCCCCGCCCATCAGGAGAAAAAGTTTGTTTCCCCCCATCTTGAATCTTGGCTGGCCTTGTACCTTGTTTTGACCATTTAATTACAGCAGAAGTCACACTGTGCCAGTTCTAACCCAAGACCAGAAGAGTTCCGGCAGCCTACTTTTATTGCTTTCTTGGGAGGCAGACACCATGTAAAGAAGTTCTGACTAGATTAGTGAATATTAAGAAAGCATGTGGATAAAAAGAGGCTCAGACCCCAGCTATTCCACCCTTTGCACTGAGGCCTCAACTTGTGAGTAAAGCCACTGTGGACATTCCTGACCCAGACAGGCTCCCAGTCAAGTGCAGCTACATAAGTGACCTCTGGTATTCCTAGGCAGAGCAGAAGAACTCTCAGCTAAGCCCAGCCACCCCACAGAATTGTCAGAAATAATAAATCCTACTGTTACACAACCACAAATGAAACAGGTAGGAAGTCAATAAGGGGTGCATTTATTAAGCAGCTTACTGGTATGGTGAATTGGAGCTTAATCTTATTGGCCTATTCTGGGAAACAGTATAAAACATGCCTCACAGTTATTCCACATAAAAGGTGGGGATGCTGGGATATTTATCCACTAACTTGCCACCAGTTATTTGCTTAAGGCTTCTTCTAGTGACATTAAATCTTTGGCACTTCAAGCCTGGCCAGAACTTGAGTCAAACCTGCTGAATATCCAGGAAAAAAAAGCCCCTAGAGAGTCACAGTATCAGCCATAGGAAGTCTTCAGTGACAAGAGATGAGTAGTGGAGAAAACAGAAAGAGCACCAATATCAGAAAAGACCCAATCCTGGAGCAGTCCAGCTATCTGCCTTCTCTATCCTTATATTTCAGAAGCTAAAGAGGGTCTCACAAACTTGCTGACCATAACCACTACTCATCCTCAGCCTTTACACTTAGCTGGGCCCTAAATGTTGCTTAATAATCCTTCCAGGTTTCCTTAATCAACTTTCTCTCTACTTCTGTATATGACATCTATTTCAAATCTTCCCTCGTTCCTGAAATCTTCTATTCCACCCCTCCCCTTTCAGTATCTGCAAAGAAATCTGCTATCTATACCAATGAGAAAATAAAATAAAGGCCATTATATCAACTTTTTGGTATCTCACAAACAACTGCATTCATACACTTCTATTTATTCCTCCCTACTAGTACCACAGGAAAGGATCAACCTTACTCCAGCATTAATTCATCCACCTCCACCACTGGACACCCTGCCTTAGGGATTTTGTCCCTCTTATGTAATTGCCCTTGTCTGTCTCTCTTAACACACAAATTCTGGAGAAATGAAAGGATATGATCTATTAAAATCCTACACACCATTCCTATTGCCTGAAATGTACTCTTTTTTTCCCTCATGCCTCCCTCAGACTCTTGCCTGGCAAACACCTCTTCATCCTTTAGGTCTCAGCTTACTATTACTGCCTCAGGAAAGCTTTCCCTAACCTTGCCACTTCCCAAGTCTAAGCTTACCCCATCACAGTGGTTTGCTCTGTATTGAAATTGCACATTCCCTTTCCTGATATTTCTCCTTCCTCTCCCACTGAATGTAAGGTCCTCCAAGTCAGGTACTTGTTTTATAAGTTTTTGAACCACAGTCTCTATGCTTAGAACACAGTTGGTGTTTAATAAATATTTACTGAATAAATAAATGAACAGGGTCCTCTCATTCTCTCCTCACCATCCCAGAGTAACTATAGTGAAAGCGGCATGCAGGACATAACATATTGTGGCCCTTCCTTTTACCACTATCTTTGCTGCCTTTTAGTCTGCTATGAAGTATGATACCGTTGCCCATTTTAATTTTCATGCAATTTAGTAAAAAATAGCAGAGCAAAATGCACTTGCATAGAAGCTCAGGAATCAATTGTTAACTTGGAACTTTTTGTTTTGTTATAATGCTATGAAGAAACAGACTTCAACACTGGATTCTATTTCTCATCAACAAAAATTCAGAACTTCTTAAGTTTTAAAAGACGTTTCAGCAGAAACTAGCACAACATTGTAAAGCAATTGTACTCCAATAAAGATGTTAAAAAAAAAAAAAAGAATTTTCAGAGGCAAAAATGCATACTTGTATATTCACAGTGAGTTGTCTAAAAAATGTTTCTAGAAATGTAAAATAACCTCTGTTTTAGTAGTTAGATTGATGGGTCTATCTATATCAACTTTTATAGGTATGGTTTTCACTTTCATCAAGAAGTGAGCCCTCAAGTTTAAGAGAAATGAAAAAAAAAATCCGTTTGGGATTATGGTCACTTCTGAGCCCTACTACCCAGTCCTAGAGTCTTCTTAAGCCATAAGCCAGATTCCCTGAGAAAGGATTTGGAACAAAGAATATATACTTCTTTGCCTCCTCCCTACCATGTTCTAAGCAATTGAGGAATGTGGGACATTTTAAATCTTTCATATAATATTAATCCCACTGCTTTAGAATGCCTAAAATCTGCTCAGAATGATTCTCACCTTCCCCCTTCCCCTCTATTGCCATCTTTTGGAATAGGTGAGGGGGGTGAGGTGGCTTTTAAAAGCTGGTCTTGAGGGAGAAAAGGACACTGAAATTCCATTCCAACTATTTTTTATTTCCTGCCACCTCAAATCCTAAACACATGTGATATTATGAAGTCTTTATGTTCTTCATTAAAAGCAACCTTCTAATTAAGATTTTTTTTAAATTTAGATTAAAGCAAAAATGCAGAAAAGAAGGGTGAAGTCAGATTAGCACACCATCTGAAAAGCCTTGTCATTTACAAAAATTGGTAAGACATAGGAAGAAGCATGTTTCCCGGTCTGTTTTCTTGGTCTGTGGATACCTGGGACATAATTTAGTTTTTCATCCCCTGTTCCCAGATCAGCTCACTCTGTTCAGCTCCATCTTCACTCTGGCATATAATTACTTCTTCAGCTCCTGTGCTATTTGGTTTTAAGCACCTCTTACCCCCAAGGCCTCATGGCTCTAAGGGCTTGTTGAATTTAAACAAGCACATTTAAATCTTTGTCTTTAAATGAGCAAAATAAAAGTCTTAACACCTCACACAGAGTACTCTTCTATCCACCTACACTCTAAATGTGCGTGTTATAATTGTCTACCAGATCATAATGAGTATCTATCTATCCTCAAAATCAGAGAAAGGAGGACTCATTCTAGAGGTAAATTTACAATAAATGGTTTTATTCTTGATTAGCTCTGTGTGTTTGAGGACACAGAGATTGACACATGCATAATTTAACTACCTAATAAATATCAGATGATCAGGGACATCTTAGAAATAAAGGTGTGAAAAAGATAGTGAATGAAAAACAAAAGAAAAAATAACAAAATTACTAACAGAAAAAAATAAATAAATAAGACAAGTAAAGGAATTTTAAGCCTTACCTCTCATACAAAAAATTCTGCACACTTACACACACCTGCTACTCATGCACGTACATGCATATGTACACACACACACACACACACACACACACACACACACACACACAAACATTTTATAGAAATGTTAAACTATATGCCTTTCCTGGAGACTTACAGTAGGCCTGGAATCTACTACCGTTGCTGCTAACAAATCATAAATAATGTCTATGGTCTTAGTTTAGGCTTGAGTAAATGAGTGATCATGATATTTGTTCTATATTCTTAATTTATCCCAACTACTGATAAATGAGTATTGAATAAGACTTACATTCAAATACACTATCAAAAATGAAGCAAAAAGAAGTATTATAATTATGACTATGAATTATAAGAAAAGTTTCTTAGTGAAAAATGAATAGATTTTAATAGATCTTAGATGAAAAAAAGGATATTTAATCTAATGAAGGAAATATAAATTTTAAAAGTGGAATACCATTCTTTCATCTATCAAATCAATGAAAATTCTAAAAAGAAAAGAAAAATATAGTGTCGAAAAGCTGCACTGCAGTGGGGGTATAAGTTGGTACAAAGTTTTTTGAAAGAAAACTGGACACTATGTATCAAGAGACTGAATAATGATTATATGCTGCGTCAGTTTAGGTCCTCTGGTGCCAAGACCAATTGGGTTTAAGAGATATCTATTGGGAGAATAACTTGTGAATGATAAAGGAGGAGGGGCTTAGGCAAGGAAAGTGCTCAGACCATGATGCAAGTCTGACACCCATGAAAGGAAAGAGGAAAGGAAGGGTTTCACATGCAGAGGAGTTCTAAGAAAGTCTCAGCCAGGTTGGGAGGAGTCCTAGGCTAGGAGCAGCCCAGGAGAAGCACACCTTCCATGTGAATGTCTGAATGCTGAGGTGGAGCCAAAGGTGTGGCAGCTGGAGACTGTCAATCATCTATGCTCTCCACAGCCGCCTCTTTTGAAAGGAGGTCTAAAAAGGACACCTCCATGGCCACCACATAAGGCTTTATTCTAAGTCTAGGAATTTATCTCAAATACTCTAAATACTAGGAGGAAAAATGCTTTATGCACAAAGAAGCTCCTCACATTCCTTTTTAAGATAACTGAAAGCTGAAAACAATTATTGTCCAAGCATAAGGATTGAGTAACTATGTTATATCTACTCTATAGAATATGCTGTAGCTATTAAAATGGAAAAGTTACTTATATTTTAAGTAAAATTAAAAATTAATATACAACATAGTATAACCATTAAGATTAAAATATTCAAAAAGATGTATTTTTTTAAGACTGGAAGACAGTAAACCAATACGGTATTAGGAATATTTTCTTTTTTGGAGTGTTCTAAAATTTTCCAAATTTTGCTTAATAAAGTGTACAACGTTTAATTGGGAGAATGAAGTATGAAAAATATGAAAAAAAGCTTAATATTTTAAATAGTTCAGAATGGAAAGTAAGGAAAACATGAAGATATATATGGATGAAAAAGCAAGACCAAAAAAATTTGAAGAATACTGTCTTTAAGAATTCTGGAAAACAGCTTCATGGATCCAACATCCCACTAAACAGAATTGAAAGGGAAAGTTTTTAAAATTTTAATCAGGGTATTGGGTGCTTGAATGAAAATTAATGTTTCATGCACTCTTCTACGACTATTCAGTATAGGTGTTCTACAATCACTGTAAAGTGTGTCTTCTGCATATTTCTGTGTGTGTTCATTAGTGTATTCATTTTCAAGCATACTATTGAACATTTTTTGAGAGTCATCATATGTCAGGCACTGTGCAAGTAAATCAAAGGTCACAGTGTAATGTGATAAAATGTATGCTTTAGCCCTGTATTCTAAAATTGTTTATAGTAAATACATATTTCAACTATAGTGCATTTCATTGCTTTTCAGATTCTCTTCAATATGGACGTGAGTGACAGAGTCTGATTACAATTTTATTAATTCATATAAATGAAAAAAGCAGGACATTATCCATTCATTTCAGACTCTCTTTGGACTGTGGAAAGTGGCCTGAACTGCTATAGTGTGCCAAACACTTTCAGGGTAGAAACCTATTTACTCACAAGCAATGGTTTCATAGATTGCTGTCATGCTCCCTAATGATACAAATGTGTTTTCCAGGTATATTTGAATGACATCTCTGATGTAATGCATACCTATCTTCTTATTCAGCTTATGCATATTTTTTTTTCACTTAAAATCCATCAATTAATGATCTGTGAACTTCAAGTAACTAATTTAATGATTACATGAATCAAAATAATGCACACCCTTCAAAGGAGCCCATATTTTCTATGTTTATGTTACAAAATTGGCCTTGGGTGAACATCGTTCATTCCCTGAATTTCATAATGGTTCAAGGATAAACTGTTTCTTCTTCGTAATTCAGTAAGTTTGCTCCAAAGGAGACTATTGCTTCTCCACTCAACAATGAGTAAAATGCATTCAGGGACCTTAGGGGACCTATTCTTAAAAAGATAGAATCCTGTCCCAGTTTGTTAAATTCACTGAATTTATATCTCATTGTTACTGACAAAGGAATGAAGCTTGTTACTTGATTGATCTCATAAAACCCACAGATTAAATCTGGTGCCATTTTTTTAAAACATAAAATAACCAAAACAAAAGTTCAAAGGATGTGAATAAGTTATGGATAGGAAAGCAGACTTTATATTTATCATCAGGCAAACTAGAGAAAATTTGTATCAAAACTGTTTTATGCTTCTGAGCAGTGCTATAGTCATCCACTATCATCAGTACCACTAATGATGAGGAGGATAACAGTAATAATCTCCTACATTTGCATAATACTTTTACTTGCTATATACATCTTTTCATTTGATCTTCATAATGACTTTTTGAGAAAGTAAGGTAAATGCTTTAAAATGTCTCATTTTATGAAGTAGGAAATTAGAGTACAGAGAAGATACGAGACTTGCCTGACAGCAACACAAAACTGGAATTAGGTTATTGGCCACCTGACTCCTATTTTAGGGTTTGTCTTTTAATATTTTCAAATCAAAAGAATCCATGATTAGCAAAATTTTTCTGAATTTTGTATAAACCACTTAGAGCCATGAATTTCTATCAATCATAGCAGTTTAAAACACAGACAATTGTTATGCAGGTGTGTGATAAACAATTTAGAAGCTGGAAAGGAAGATACGTCTCTAATTAGCAGGGCAGAAGGGAAGATAAGTCAAAGATATCTAAGGGTTCTATAGCCCTTGGAATAATTAATTGGTACCTTTACTTATTTTCATTCTTTGTTTCAAAATGTATTCAACTTTTGAGACTTTCTTCACTATAAAATACAATGGATTATTAATAATAATAAATAAATCTCCAGTTGTCTAAATAGATATGCTTATCTAGGTACTCACTGTTCAGCTTCCATTATAACTGCTTCATTTTACCCAAGTTTCCAGTACTGGATATCCTAGGACAAACACTGATTTTTATCTGCTGCTACTGGTTTTACTAATTGAATATTACATTATATATGGTTCATCACATTATCCAGGGAGGTAAGAAAGTTCTAGGGGAAAAAAATCAGTAAATCAAAATAATTTCAAAAACTATTTATACCCCATTTACGAAACTACTTTCTATACCTATTCACTACTATTACCACAAGATACACATGAATCAGTTTTAAATAACATTGATTTCCCTTTATAAATTACTTTACCCACTATTAAAGGAACTTGGCACCAGTTTATGACACAGGAAAATATTAATCATAGTTCAGTACACAAACTGAAGAAGGATATATAGCCTACTAAAACAATTGGTATTATTTGGATTCTCAGAATGCATGTAATTACCTAAATTAGAAGATTTTCTTTGCACCAGGGAAACCAACTTTCTTTTAGAAAACAACAATTTTATTTTTGGTAATTTTTAAATTTCAGAGGAGTATAGCTCTAACTAGGGTGATTAAGGTAATCATTCAAATGGAGATTGATCAATTCGTAAAAGCCTAATGAACTTCAGTAACAAAGTCTTTTTGTACTTTTAAATACCGAAGGAATAATCTTTAGATACAAATAAACAATAAATGTAAGGAATTCATATAAAGGGGATTATAAAATATATTTGGAAGAAGAAGGATATCTTCATAAATTACTTTGTAAAGAAACAAAGTAGTTAGCTCCCACCCACCCTCAAATAACCTGTTAATCAAACAGCATTATAAGGGGGTGCCCAGTTCTACCATGATAGGATGGCTTGTATCAAAATACACCTCTTGCTGAGAAAATTATAAAAGCTGAATAAAATAAAAGTTATTTAAAAAACTGTTGGAAGGTCCAGAGATCAACCAAAGTGGTTTCAGTTTAAAATTCAAGATATTGTAAAGAAGGAAAACACACTGAAGCAAGCTCTATGATGTCCACCACCTTTGCATTCAAGGCATTTAGTGAGCCTACATATTACAGGGCTGGGAGACTGAGCACAAATCTCTGGATCAGAGCATTAAGTAGTCTACTGCAGGGGGAAAGTCAAGAATCAACTTCAGAACTGTCAAGATAGCCGAAACATGGAGAGCCAAAATCCTGGACAGAAGGTAAATGCAATGAGATGAAGCCTATATTCTTTTATACTTTTAACCCTTGAAGCATTTGCAGATTACCTTTCATGGGATGAAAAGCCCCAAAAATATAAAGCAGAAAGCATCAACCTAGATACTAGAAAATTAAACAGAATGTTCAATGCCAAGTTCTTATGTTCTTATGGTGCCAAGGAGGCAAAAACTGGAGTTTAGGGACCACTTGAAAAAATTCCATAATTTTATTCAAGCCTCTAAATGGCTATTTATAGGAGTAATGGCAGAACAGAAAGAGGTTAACCATCACAAAGATATAAACCCAACTTCAAGTTATCTCAATTCCTGATTAGATCAAGGTGAATTAACTTTAATTATCTGCAAGAAGAAAATTATATCCTCCTCTGAAAAATACAATATCATAAAAAGCCTTCTCAATTTTTCATATGCAAAGACCATCAGGCATGCCAGGAGTTATGATCAAATAACCAAAAGCCAAGAAAAAAATAAACATAAACTCAAAAAATAATAAAAATAAGAGAATTATCAGACATGGACTTTTAAATACCAATGAATTGGTTTAATAATTAATAATTTTTAATAATTATCTATTAATTTTATAATTAGAAATTAATTTAATGATTGGCTGATTAATTGATGATTAATATGGTTTAAAAAGTAAAGAAAAAGATTGAGTATTATCAGAAAGCTGGTATCTATAAAAATATCAAATAATATTTTAGAATTAAAAATAAAATAACTGATATTAAGAATTCAATAGATAGGTTTGACAGCAGATTAGACACAACAGAAAAAGGGATTCATGAACTTCAAATTAGGTTAATAGAAAATAGCCAAACTAAAACACAGAAATAAGAACGAAAAACACAAGAAGAAAGACATATGAGACAGGGTTAGAAAAAAAGTGTCCAATATACAAATAATTTTAGTTCTAGAAGGAAAGAATAGAGAGAATAGACAGAAGCAAAATTCAAGCAATAATGGTCAAGAATTTTCCAAAACTGACAAAAGATATCAAGCCACAGATTAACAAATGTTTAAGAACTCCAAGCAGAATAAACACAAAGAAATTGACACAAAACAGTGTTTTGGGTTTTTAAAAACTGCTTAGAAAATACTAATCAAAGAAGAAACATTAAAAGAGCCAGAGGAATAAAAATGCATTGCTTTCCAAGGAGTAATGAGTCTGATAGCTGATTTCTCATGGAAATCAGAGACCAAAGCCGTGATATCTTTAAATGCTTTTGAAAAGTAACTACAAACTTAGAATTCTACAACCAATGAAACTATCCTTTAGTTGAATGAAGGCAAAAGAAAAATATTTTCAGGAAGACTAAAGTGGGAAAAAATTTCACCAGTAGAATCATTCTCTAAGGAATACTAAAGGATATCATTCAGGTAGAAATTTCCATATCTCAGACAGTGATATGGAAATTCAGGGAGAAATGAAGTACACCAGAAAAGGTCAACATCTAAGTAAATATAAAAGAATATATACTCACAGGGCAAAATCCCAATAATAATAATTTCTTATAGCAATTGAGCACCCAAAGAATTATAATATAGGACAATGGCACAAATGGTCCTATATTTGGATAGGGACAAATAGAGTTTCCTTGCTGAAAAGAGATAAAAAGTATGATTTATAGTAGGCTTTATTTGGATAACCATTAAAGAATTAAAAATATACAATTAGCAAGGCAAAATGGAAGGAATGAAATAAAAAGATTGACTAATAACAAAGAAATTAAGAAAAGAGAAATGGGAAATGTAAAACAGGTAGAAAACGTAGAAAAATATAGTAAAATAATAGAATTAAATCCAAAAATATTACTAATTTTATTTAATGTAAATAGACTAAATAGTACACTTGAAAAACAAATACTGTTGAAGTGCAAGTTAAAAAAAAAACAATATGCTGTTCACAAGAAACACACCTTAATATGAGCTTACAGAAAAGTTGAAAGTTAAGGGATGGAAAAAAAAATTACCAACCAAATGTCATTTTATTTTAGAAAGCTAGGATAACTACACATTACACTATCAGTCTAGGTAGAATTTAAGACCAAATATAGTACAAGAAGAGCATTTAATAATCTACTAGAAAGAAATCAAAATTCTAAATTTGTAAAAAACTAATAATATACTCTTAAAAAGCAAAATCTAACAAAACTAAAAGGAGAAACAGACAAATCCACAACCACACAGGAAATTTTAACATAACTCTCAGCAAGTGAAAAAACATGAAGGTAGAAAATCAGTATATATAAAATATTTGAGTACCAAGATTTAACAAATTTGCCCTAATTGATATGTATAGAACCCTATACCCAACAACTACAAAATACACATTATTTCCAGATACACATAGAACATTTATCAAAACTTCCCTTAAACTGGGTCATAAACAAGTCTTATAATGTATATGATTAAATCATATAATATACCTGACCATAGTTAAACTCGAAATCAATAACAAAATGTTAACTATAAAATGCCCCAAACATTTTAAAATAAAGCAATAGATAAAATGAAGAAATCCAAAAATTGTTTTTGGAAAGACAAATAAAAATAATAACCCTGGGCTTCCCTGTTGGCGCAGTGGTTGAGAGTCTGCCTGCTAATGCAGGGGACACGGGTTCGAGCCCTTGTCTGGGAGGATCCCACATGCCACGGAGCAACTGGGCCCGTGGGCCACAAGTACTGAGTCTGCGTGTCTGGAGCCTGTGCTCCGCAACAAGAGAGGCCGCGATAGTGAGAGGCCCGCACACCGCGATGAAGAGTGGCCCCCACTTGCCGCAACTGGAGAGAGCCCTCGTGCAGAGACAAAGACCCAACGCAGCCAAAAATAAATATTAATTAATTAATTAATTTTAAAAAAACGCAAATGAGTTTTAAAAAAATAATAAAAAAAAATAATAATCCTTAAGAAATATGCATTTTAAAACAAAAAGGAAAAAGTGCAAATAACCTTAATAGGAATGAACAATGGGGCATTCCTATTGACGCTATAGACGTTAAAAATATAATGAGAGGATATGATGAACAATTTCAGATCAATAACTTTGAAAATTTAGATGAAAGGGTAGATATTACAAAGATAATAGGAGGATATGACAAACAACTTAATATCAATAAATTGGAAAAATTGTAAGAAATGGATAAATCTCTTAAAAAAACACGTAATACCAAAATGGACGAAGAAATGAGAAAAATGTATAATCCTATTTTTTAAAATAAACTGAAATTTTACTTTTAAAACCTTTCCACAAGGAAAACTTCTGGCCCAAATAGCTTCACAGGTAAATTTTTAAATTAGATAATTAATTAATTAATTATTTGTCTTTTGGCCGTGCCAGGAGGCATGCGGGATCTTAGTTCCCCAACCAGGGATTGAACCTGTGCCCCCTGCAATGGAAGTGTGGAGTCTTAACCACTGGACCACCAGGGAAGTCCCCACAGGTAAATTTTTTCAAATATTTAAAGAAAAAAGTAACACCAGTAATATACAGACTCTTTCAAGGGTAGAAAAAGAGGACTACTTTCCAACTCATTTTATGAGAATAGTATAACTATGCAACAAAACCTGACAAGAACATTAAAAAAAATATTACAGGCCAATTTCTTTCGAAAGCAGACAAATATTTTAAAGGAAATATTGGCAAACTCAATCCAGTTCCCTATTTAAAAAAAAAGGATAACATATCAACATCAAGTTTCATTTATTATAGGAATGCAAGAGTGGATTAACACTCAAAAATAAATTAATTGAATTTATGATGTTAATAGAATAAAGGGGGGAAAATCCAATTATTTCAATGGATCCAGAGAAGCATTTGGTAAAATTAAATATCCCCTCATGATGTAAACACACACACACACACACACACACACACACACACACACACACACTCATCCCAACTGAGCAAACTAAGGACTCAAGAGGAACTTTATTTAATCTGATAGAGGGCATTTACAATAAAAACAAAAACAAAAACTAAAAACCTAGATAGAGCAAACATTATGCTTCTATTCAATATTGTACTAGACATCCTAGCTAATGCAGTAAGTCAAGAAATAGAAATTAAAGGTATATGGAAGGCTCAAACTACTAGTTATAAGATAAATAAGTTCTGGGAATCTGCTACAACAATACTGTATTACATACTTAAAAGTTGCTAGGAGAGTAAATCTTAAATGTTCTCACCACAAAAGAAATAGCAATTACATGAGGTAATGGAAGTGTTAACCAACATTACTGTGGTAATCATTTTGCAACATATAAGGGTATCAAATTATCATATTTTACAACTTAAACTTATACAATGTTGTATATCAATTATCTCAGTAAAGTTGGAAAAATAAATAAAATAAAGGTATATGGAGTGTACAGGTAGAAATAAAATGGTAATTATTCACAGAAAACATGACTGTGTTCCTTAAAACTCAAAAAAAAACACAAAAAAGTCTAATACAAATAATAAGTGAATTTATCAAGATGCCTGGCACAAAGTAAATAAATTTATAAATGAATTGTTTTCTTATATACTAGCAACGGACATTTAGAAAATAAAATGAAACAATACCATTTATAAGAGCATAAAATAAAATACTCAAAATAAATCTAACAAAAAAGTATGCAAGTGTGCAAGTGCTCTGCAGGGAAAACTATAAAACATTACTGAGAGAAATTAAAGACTAGAATAAGTGGAGAATATAATGCATTAATAGGATATCAGTTTCCCCAAAATACAATCTCAATCAAAATTCCAGAAATTTCTTTTTTGTGGATATTGACACACAGATTCTAAGCTTTTTATGGAAACACAAGGCACCAAGAACAACCGAAACAATATCTAAAGAATTTACACTACCAGATATAAGACTTCTTCTAAATCTACACTAATAAGCAATGTAATATTAGTACAAAGATAGACAAATAGACCTGTTCAATGGAACAGAATAGAGAGTCCAGAGATAGACACACAAATCTGTAAGCATTTGATTTATGATAAAGTTACTGCTGAAGTACCTGGGGAAAGGTCTACCATCCCAACAAATAGCGCTTGATCAATCAGACATCGACCTCAAAAAATAAAATGAATCTTGTCCATCCCAAATCTTACTTCACATCGTACACAAAAAATGAATTTCAGATAAAATGCAGACCTGAATGTTAATGGCAAACAATAAAGCTTCTAGAAGATGACAAAGGAACATGTCTTCATGATCTTGTGTTACGCAGAGGTTTTTCTTTTTAAAACAGGATTTAAAAAACACTAACTATAAAAGAAGAGATTGATAAGTTAAAGTTCATTAAAATGAAAAACTTTTGTTTATCAAAAGACAACTAGAAGAGAATGAAAAGACAAGGTTCAGAGTAAGAGAAGATATCTGTAATATGTATATCTGACAAAGGACATACATCTAGACTATATAAAGAAACACCTACAGGTCAACAACTGGAAAATGGCAATAAACTTTAAAATGCTCATCACAAAAGAGAATATCTAAATGGAAAATAAACACATGAAAAGATGCTTAACTTCACTAGTCATTAAAGAAATGCAAATAAATATCACAATGGGCTACCCTGCCACGCATACTAGAAAAACTAAAATGAAAAAGATAATACTAAGAGTTGTCAAGAATTAGAGCAATTGGAACTCACATATACTGATATTAAGAATAGTAATTGATACAATATCTTTGGAAATTATTTGGCATTATCTACTGAAACTGAACATAAGCACATCAGAAATACCACTCTTTAGTATATTTCCAACAGAAATATTAATACTTAGACTTGTAAAGCAAAACATGTTCTAGAATGTGCACATGGTAACCACTATTCATAATGACTCTAAACTGGAAATAACTCAAATTCCATCTATAGTAGAGTAGCTAAAAAAAATTAAGTTGTGATATATTCACCCACAGGAATATTATAAAGCAATGAAAAGTTTTTAAATAATCTGCAGCTTCACAGAGATGCACCACAACATGAATGAAGAAGTGAAAGAAGATATACCACATGATTCTATTTATATTGGGTTGGACAAAAAGTTCATTTGGGTTTTTCCATAACACCTTACAGAAAAACCTGAACAAACTTTTTGGCCAACCCTATGCATTGTTTAAAAACAGTCACAACTACTCTCTTGTATTAGAAATCATGACAGTGGTTGCCCTGGAGGGGTAGGGAGTAGAAGGAGGGATGAGGAGACCTCTGTGGTCTGGTAATGCTTTGTTTCTTGGAGGGTGCCACTTACATGGGTATGTTCACTTTCTGAAAATTCACCTAGATGTATACTTATGATTTCTTCACCTTTTTATATGTAGGTTTTATTGCAGTAAAACATTTAATTTAAAAATTAGCTTGAAAAATAAGCTTATGGTCCCAAAAGGGTTGGGTGAACTCCCATTGCTTTTATTTTTCTCTCTCTGTCCTCTCACCACTTGGCCTTGAACATAAGCAGAGTCACAGAAATGTACATCAGAGCGCAGTAAATAAAGCCACAACTTGCTGGCTGAAGGACCACAAAGTGGAGCACCAGGTAACTGAAAAACACCAGTAATATCATGGAGAGAAAACTACTCAGAAAAGTAACCTAATAAAGTTGTTATTCTGGGCTCCTCTCAAGCTGCATAAAAAAGGATCTGATTTTAATCAGCATACAAAAGAAACTGAGAACTAAATAACAGATAGACCAGTGCCTAAGTCCAATACTGACCATTTTACACATACAGGACAGATCTGAAAAGCACTGAAAATAAAACTGGCATTGAAACCACAGAAGGCAGCTTGTAACTTGTGACCTCAACCTAACGAGATCAATTACCTGCTAAAACAAAAATACCAACATTCTCCATACAATTTAAATGATTCAAAATCTCATAATATTAAAAATGTCCAGGTTGCAATCCAAAATTACTAGGCATGTGAAGAACCAGGAAAATCTCAACTCACATGAGAAAAGATAATTAACAGTCACAAACACTGAAATGAGACAGATGTTGAAATTGTCTGACAATGACGTAAAAGTAGCTATTATAAAAATGCTCCAGCAAGGAACAGTCTTGAAACAGAAAAATAAAACCAACAACAATAACAACAAAATCACTCAATAACAAAATGAAGATGACAGTGAAAAGAGTCACTGAGCTTTAAGACAGATCAGATCCAATTTGAACAACAGAGAAAAATAAGTAAGAACAGGCTCAGGGACCTGTGGAACAATAACAAGAAGTCTAGCATTCTTGTCATCATAGTATCAGAAGGAAAGGAAAAAGGGTTTAGTGCTGAAAAAATATTTGGAGAAATAATGACTGGAAAGTTCCCAAATTTTGTGAAATAAATAAGTCTACAGGTTCAAGAAGTGTAGGAAACTTCAAACAGAATAGAAACAAACAAACAAACAGAAAACCCAGGTCCAGGTACATGAAAACTAAACTGTGGAAACTGAAAATAAGGAAAAATATCTTAAAATCATCTAGAGGAAATCACACATTACCAGTAAGGGAAGAATGATCCAAATGACTGTGGATTTCTCATCGGAAACCATGGAAGCCAGAAGGAAATGACATACCTTTTTTAAGGTGCTGAGAGAAAAGAACTATCAACATAGAATTCTATATCCAGTAAAAATAGCTTTACAGAAGTGAAATAAAGACATTGTCAGGGGACTTCCCTGGTGGCGCAGTGGTTAAGAATCTGCCTGCCAGGGCAGGGGACACGGGTTTGATCCCTGGTCTAGGAAGATCCCACATGCCACGGAGCAACTAAGCCCATGTGCCACAACTACTGAGCCTGCACGCCACAACTACTGAAGCCACTGAGCTGCTTCAGAACTGCTGCTTCTGCAACTACTGAGCCAGCATGCTGCAACTACTAAAACCCACGTGCCTAGAGCCCGTGCTCCACAACAAGAGAAGCCACTGCAATGAGAAGCCCGCACACCACACTGAACAGTAGCCCCCGCTCACCACAACTAGAGAAAAGCCTGTGCGCAGCAATGAAGACCCAACGCAGCCAAAAATAAAATAAAATTAAAAAAAAAAAACATTGTCAGATGAAAAAGAACTAAGAAAACTGGTCGCCAGAAGAACTGCTCCAAAAGAATTGCTAAAGGAAGTTCTCCAGACAGAAGGAAAATGATACCAGAGGAAATTTTATACATCAAGAATAAAGGAAAAGCAACAGAAATGATAAACATGCGTAAACAGAATGAACTGTTCTTCTCCTCTTGAGTTCTTTAAAACATGCTTTATAGTTGAAAGAAAAAATTGTAACATTATCTGATATGGTTTTCAGTGTATGTAAAGATAATATATGACAACAGTATTGCAAAACTGGGAGAGTAAAAGAACTTATATAGTGTCAAGATTTCTACATTCTACTTGAAGTGACAAAATACTGATTCTAAAAAGACTGTGAACCTAAATGGGAGGGAAATCCAAAAGGGAAGGGATAAATGTATATGTATGGTTGATTCATTTTGCTCTGAAGTAGAAGTTAACACAACATTGTAAAGCAACTATACTCCAATAAAAATTAATTTAAAAAAAAACAAGCAATTCCTCTTAGCACCTGAAAAAAAATAAATAAAAATTTAAAAAATAAAGACTGTGAAAAGTATACATATTGTAACCTATAGAATAACCCCTAAAAATATACAAAGATATATAGTCAAAAGCACAATAGATAAAATAAACAATAAAAATGTTCACATAACCTCAAAACAAGGCAGGAAATGGGAAATGGAGGAATGGAAAACAGAGGGAGCAAACAGGAAACAAAATATAAAATGGTAGACATAAATCCACACATATCAATAATTACAATAAATGTAAATGTAATTATTGATACACACATACATTTACAATTTCCTGGAGCCATATACAGCTGGTCCTCCATATCCACAGGTTCTGCATGTGTGGATTCAACCAACCACCCATCTAAAATATTCCAAGAAATTTCCAGAAAGTTCCAAAAAGCAAAACTTGAATTTGCCCTACACTGGAAATCACTTACATAGCATTTATATTATATTTACAATTACTTACATAGCATTTACATTGTATTAGGTATTATAAGTAATCCAGAGATGATCTAAAGTATAAAAAGGGACATATGCAGGTTATATGCAAATAATAGGCCATTTTATATAAGGGACTTGAGCATCCTGGGATTTTGATATCCTTGGGGGTTCTGGAACCAACTCCCCCACAGATACAAAGGGACGACTATATACTAAGAAGGAAAAAAACACAGTACTGTGGTATGAATTAACAGGAGCGTCCTACCTTAGACAGGATGATCTAAGAAAGTTGCTTTGGAGAAGTATCATTTAAGCTAAGATTATGGAGTGAAGAAGGACCCACCCAAGAAAAGAGTGAGTTTAAGAAGTGCCAGTTCCAGCATGCTTCAATGAGAACACTGAGAGAACATGAAAGTTGAATAGTCACAGTTCTCCTCCAAAGCAAGATAAGATTTGCAGCACCTCAAGTGCACTCAACAGCAAATACTATTAGAAGCCAAGCACTACCTGGGGGAAATACCAGAGGAATAGAAAAACTTCACTGGGTCCTGGATGGAACAACATCTTGTGGAGGTAGATAGATTTTACTCTGCTCTGGCTAATATTGGGCAACAAGGAAAAAAAAAAAAAGGTGACTGCGCTTGCAGCTGTCATTGCTGCTAACAAAGCTCCTAAAGCACTTTGATCATGGCTGCCAAGTAGAAGTCTGGAACTCTGCTTCATCCCATAGAACAATCTCACCAGATCAGGTGTGTCCTGAGGTGAACCATACTACTGCTACTATGGTTACCTAGAAGTTAGAGATCAAGCATTCAGCCCCTCATCAGCACAGGGTAACCAGCACAATGAGCCGTTCCATGACTGTGAATGAATTCTGACAACTCCAGCTCCAGCAACTCCTGGGCAAATTCCTAAATGGCAGTAACCAGTGACAAAATAGCCTCCTGCTATCTACCTGGGCACTCTAATTAACTCTCGATGTACCAAGTGGTTGAGGACCAATATAAACAAGATACAGTTTCCCAAGTTCTGTTTATACAGCTTACCCAGAAACTTCTTCTTTTTTCTCTCCATATTGCTTTGCTTCATTCCTAGCTTTTGGATTGAATTCACTTGTTAGTTGCAGCACTGTGCTTGGGTTTGTCTTCTGATCTTGGTTTCACTGACTTAATGACAACCACTCTCTAAGGACTTTGACAAAATAAAAAAATCACTCTGCTTCTTTTCATGCTGCCCAACTCAAGTGGGATATGTTTTCATTATCTTAGCTCTTGTACTCAACCCTGAAATCATCCACAGAGATGTCTCACAGGTAAGGTTTTTCTCATTGAAAGGGAAGATTAGGGCACTGGTAAGTCCCCTCATCAAATAAGAAATGATGGCTCCAAATGAAGAAAGGGAAAGAGAACTAACACTCCATCACTCCACCTCTAACTTTGGCTTTCTATGAAATCTTTTTTTTTTTCCTGGGCAAAGGTGAACAAAAAAGTTGGAAAGAAGAGGATACATTTTACTTTGTTTTGTTTGTAAAGAAATGGGTCTATTTCCACAGACGGAAAAATATGCCTGGAAAGTAACTGGGAGAGGAATCTAGTAAAAGTGAAATAAGAAAGGGCAAATTCTGTGACATACTAATTGTTAAAATCCCTTTTAAAATTTGGTGCCAAATAGTGTTGTTTTACTTTATAGATGGATCTGAAGTATCCATGTACAATGCTAAAGATTTAATACTAAATGTGTTCTACTACTGCAAATAGGACCAAGGTCTCTAAACAACCAGATAAGAGCATACCATACTGACAAAAGTGTGCAAAAATGCTAATAAACTCAGGTCATAGGAAGAGGAACTGATTGTTATGATCTCATTCCCTAAATATAAATCTCCAACTCAAGGCATTCTGCAATTGTCACTGGGTCAACACAACAAAAGCAAGGGATTAAGTTAAATCCTGCCTTTTCAGTCAAACAGATGGACAAATACTCAGGAGAACAGCACATGGACCAGGAAGATGATAGCAGAAAATTGCCCATGCTCAGCTCACCTCTGCGTGACTAAACCCTGTTCTGCAGGTCTTCTGATGACTTAAGAGAGCAGGGTAGGTATCCTGGAAATAGACAAATAATGGTCCTCTACTAGGAAGATATACTGAAATCACTAGGGGAGCTTTTTTCCCCCAAATTAACCCTTTCCCTCCTTCACCTGAGAATGACTAGATTTAATTGGTACAATCACTTTAGGTAAAGGACATGAAGAAAATGAAGGTATATGGTAGGCTTGCCATCAGCAGCTATGCCTATTAAAAATACTCTGAAAAGCCAATACTCTGACAATATTCTGAGAAGCCAATAATATTGGTTAACTTTATACAACCATGATAAATTGGACACTGCACCAAAACATGAAGGCTACTTGACTCCACATTTGCCTCAATCAACAACAGGCAAGGGAGAGGCCCAATATGCCAAGTCACCATCCCACAGCTTAGGGATGACTCACTTTGACAGGAAAAGTAGAGTGTTTTACTCTCATCTCATTGAACCCTGTTCATTTTCACATAACACCGCATGGTTCATAATATGCACCACAGAGGCAACTTTGAGTCTTTAGATCCAAATGCCATGAGTGAGCTGGGGTAGTGCTGTTTCTCTTCCCTCATTTTCATGGCAACAAAGGGGAAAGGTGGCAATCAGACTTTATACCAGGACTACTGGCGTATGGGCCCAGGCCTCTCCGCAAAAGAAATGTGGACCACAGTCACACATGGAAATTACAAGCTCTGCTTAGAATAAAAGGAAACCAAGTCATATTAAAGGCAAGTTATTTTGTCTTTTACCCTGTTCTTACTAGGAAATTTAAAGATCTCTAAAACATTGTTTTCAAACTGTCCAGTATACTATTAGTGGTCTTGAAGTTAAGAGAGTGGGTTTTAGACTTTAAAAGAAAAGGAAAAATAGAAGAGGATAGGATAGAATGAGATAAAATTGATAGAATGGAAAATACTTGTAGGTATCATGCATAGACAGGGTAAATACTGTGAAATTTTTGTTTCAATTTATAAATGCCTGCATTAGTATACTAGGTCATGATTTAAATGCATTTCTTTCTGTGGTTTATGAAAATGTTTGAAAACTACTGCCACAAGTGATACCTTTCTCATTCCCCAAATAGCATTTCGCTATAGAAATGCTACTGGTTTTGGGAGCTGGCCAAGTCTCCTTTGTAAGTAATTAGTCCACATATTGCAGAACTTAAAGTCATGTATTTTCCCTACCTACTAAATTCCAATAGTGCTTCCTGGTCACTGTAACAACCACACATTTCCAAGTGCTACCTGGGAAGTGATGTCACCCTCTATAAAGAAATATAAATCCATAGATCAAAGGTTGCTAACTCAACTCATACGTGCTGAAAAGAAAGTGTTTCCAAGTATTCTTTTGTATCCAGAGCTTGACCTCCAATGGAGATTGCTTTGTAGGCCCTTATCTGGGAAGTGTAAACTGCTCTACTTAATCTGCAGATTAAGTCTTCTGTTCCAAGCACCCATCAGTCTGATACTAAATTCATTAGCAAAATGAAATGAAAAGAACACAACATAAATTGCTACCAGGCATGTCACTCCCCACACGATGTACTAAAAATGGACTCATCTCTATTTGAGTGTCTCCACACAAGTATCTGTGCTTTTCAATACATAGCATTTCAGAAGGGAGGTTTTTCTTATGGCTACAAAGACATTTTATAAAGCTCCCTTTCAAGGCTAAACTTCAGGAATTTTCACCATCAATTTATGCTGACTGAGTATTCACTCTTTGGTGGATTCTCTCTTCTACAGACAGGATCCAATAAGGAGAAATCATGGTTTCTGGCCTAAAGAATTTAAATTGTTATATTTTTTAGAGTCCAGATATTTCTTACTTCCTGTGACTTATTTTGCATGACAGTGATAAACAGCTCATAATGCTTCATCTGCCATTCTTATTCACAGAATCGGGGAACAATATAATATATAAAATTTTAAAAATGAAGACAGAATCAGCTGGTAGCATCCTATTGCAGCACAATATTTATACTTGCACTTGTGTGGGGGAATTGTTCTTATTTGGGGTAGAGTACAATCTTTATAGATTTCTAAAAGTTAGATATTTTGAAGATACCAAGAGAAATAGTCTAAATTTATAAATTACTCAGAAATGGTAAAATTGTACTTGAATTTTTCACAAAATTTCTTATCTCTGGCTAGCTGGGGACCAAACTATGTGTAACCAAGATTTAAGTAGACCAAAACCTAAAATTCACAAATACTCTGAATTACCCAGCTATTTTCTTTCCAGGACCCCAAGAGGATCTAAATAGAATTCTCACTTCCCTCACTTCCCATAATGAGCACCAATGGACAATTAGTTAGAGATGGACAAGCAAACCCTAAAGGAGTGTTTTTAAGACAGAAAATTACACAGGTGGCTCAAGGCTTACCTTCAAATAATTTATTGGATAAAATGTGAAGAAACAAAAAAATGTACATGAAGAAAGATAAAAGTGGAAATGGGGAATATCCTACTGTATGTTTAAATGATAAAGTGAACAAAGAAATATGAGAAAAAAGACCATTTATTTTTTAAATGGAAAGACTGATCAAATGAGTAAAAGAAGGTCATGTAGTGGAAGATCTGGGGGGTAAACCCAAGTAGATTGCACATTGCAAGTGTTCAGTAAAAATTATTCAAATTGAGAAAGAAAATCCATTCGATATTGGGTAAGATAAAAAAAAAATCCATAAGAAGAAAAATGAGGCTGGCAAGGGACAGCAACACCAAAACCAAGTGAGTTTTCTTTTGTTGTTCTTGTTGTTTCAATTTTGTCTGTTCGTTTGTTTTGGTTTTTTGTATGCCAAGGGAATAAATAAGTTAGCAATATGTAGGGAAATTCAGAGATGTTTTATTAAGTTAGTAACAAAAAATGTATACACACATACTAAGCAAATGCACACCCATACACACACACACATGCACATACACTAGGAAAACATTAAGTAGATTCCCATGCCTCAGATGTATTTTGAAGCACACAAATTCAGAGGTTCTAGATTCAAAATAATGACAAATACAAAGCTTACTCTAAAATTCATTAATAAGCTAAATGTAGATGAATCACTAGCATTAAATGGGCTCTAAGAATAAAACTGTGTCCTGAATATCCAACTAACCTGTCCTTAAAGTGGCCATTTTCACAGAGACCTGAAAGTACATTGGCAATGTGACCCAATCACACGTTAAAAAAAAAAATAGGACCAAAGACAAATGAGGGGAATATGTACAAAAGGGTAAGACCCTTGAAAATCTTAAGCCCTACTTGGTTAATTGAGCTTCTCACATCCAGGCTTCCTGTGGGGTTAATTAAGCATTGGTGAGTGCAGTAACCATAATATAAAATTACTCAGATATTCAAAAGTGTTTTGATAAAATTTCATAGCAAAAACTGTGCAAAGAAATTTTAAGTAAACATGGAAGTAGGAATAGTTCCACAAGCATAGAACTATCTTAAAAATAGGAAGTAAAGTGTGAAGTGTAGATGTGGAAAAGACAGGCAAGCATTTTTATAAACTTTGACTATGTAATTCAAAGTGATAGCTGCACATCCTTTAGAGTTCACTGTCCTCTTTAGGTAGTAAAATATCAAACCATAGCATCATGGAATCCTAAAGAGCTGGTATGGCTCCTCATATACTATAGATTAAGAAACTGAGATTCAAGGGGGATTAATAATTGCCTAATATTAAAACATAAACATCAGGAAGATTTTATAAGATGTACAAATTAGAACAAAAGTTACATATGAGTTCCCCTGTGGGCATGTGTTGAGTATTATTGGGTTGGCCAAAAAGTGCCTTCGGTTTTTAAGTAAAAATAAAAGACACATTTTTCATTTTCACCAAGAGCTTTATTGAACAACGTATATTGAACAACGTATTCAATACGTTCCTTTTGTTCCACTACCTTCTGCCATTTTTCAGGCAACTTCATAATTCCATCTTCCCAAAACTTTTTATCTTTTTGAGCAAAGAACTGTTCCAGGTGCCTTTTACAGTCTGCCAGGGAACTGAAATTTTTTCCATTAAGAGAATTTTATAAAGACCTAACTAAATGGAAATCCAAAGGTGTAATGTCTGGTGAATCCAGCAGATGAATCAGAACTTCCCAGCCAAGCTGTAACAGTTTTTGCCTGGTCATCAAAGAAACACGCGGTCTTGCGGTATCCTGATGGAAGATTATGCATTTTCTGTTGATTAATTCTGGACACTTTTCGTCGAATGCTGCTTTCAGATGGTCTAATTGGGAGCAGTACTTGTTGGAATTAATCGTTTGGTTTTCCGGAAGGTGCTCATAATACAGGACTCCCTTCCAATCCCAACATATACACATCACCTTCTTTGGATGAACACTGGCCTTTACTGTGGTTGGTGGTGGTTCATTTCACTTGCCCCACGGTCTCTTCCATTCCACATTATTGCACAATATCCACTTTTGATCTCAATTTGTTTTAAAAACGGAACATTTTCATTACATTTAAGTAGAGAATCGCATGCGGAAATACAGTCAAGAAGGTGTTTTTCGCTTAACTTATGTGGAACTCAAACATCAAAGTGATGAACATAACCAAGCTGGTGCAAATGATTTTCAACGCTTGATTTGGATATTTGGAGTATGTTGGCTATCTCCCACGTGGTATAATGTTGATCGTTCTCAATTAATGTCTCAATTTCATCGCTGTCAACTTCAACTGGTTTACCCGACTGTGGAGCATCATCCAGTGAGAAATCACCAGCACAAAGCTTCGCAAAACCACTTTTGACACATTTGATCAGTCACAGCACCTTCTCCATACACTGCACAAATCTTTTTTTTTTGCGTTTTTACCTTTCTTGACGTAATAAAGCATAATATGCCGAAAACGTTGCTTTTTTTCTTCCATCTTCCATATTAAAATGGCTACATAAAAATTCACCAATTTTGATGTCTTTTTTTAAATGCACACAGATATGACAGCTGTCACATATAATCTAACAAAATTGTTTTGAATGAAGTTAAAGACAGCTAAGTGCTACTAGAGCCATCTTACGGGAAAAAATGAACCTTTTGGCCAATCCAATACGTATTACTAGTAATAAAGAATACAAGACTATGTACTTAAAAACAACCTTTGAAACATGGTCCCCAAAAAAGGATCTTAAAAGAATTATAGTACATTCTCTGAAAACATCTCAATGTGTTGTGGCTATACAGATGCCAAAAATACTGGGCATCAATAGAAGCGCTTTGGATCCAGACTTGAGGATCTCCAACATTTAACAGCTAGTTTTTGGAGAAGATGGCTGCACAGGAAACATCAAGGGAGTAACAAGGGGCATAGGAAGAAAATCAGAAGAGCATGATGGCATGGAAAATAGGGCAGAAAGCATTTCACAAAGGAGGAAGTGGTCAGCAAGATGAAACGCTCAATGAGATCTCAATAAGAGTTACTTTGGTGAAGTGACAGAGGTCTCAGAAGCAGATGGGGTGAACTGATGAATGCATTGGTGAGGGAATGGAAATACAGAGTATAAACATATCTGGTGAAATTTGAGTGTAGATAGGGAAAAGAGAGAGGGCAGTAGCTAGCTGCATTTTCTATCTTTATAAATGATCCTTTCACTCACCAAATCCAGGAAGCTGGCTTATTCATGACTCCTCCACCATCCTCCATACCCACTTGATCTTTATGTGGTATGGATTATATTTCTACACTCTTGAATATATCATCTTATATTTATCTTCCAATGACTCACCAACGGTGACAGGATAAAATCCAATCTCCTTAGTACAGGATTTAGGGCCCTTTATAATCTGACCATTACCCATCCAGCCTTACTTCTTACTTCTACCCTAAGGTGCAGCCATACTAAACCAGTTGCCATTTCTGAATGAGCCAGGCTTTCTCATTCTTCTGGGCCTTCATGCGTACTATTACTTTTTCCTAGAATGTTCTCCCCCAATGCAACCACCCCCCGCCCCTGCCTGCCCTTCACCTATCAAATCTATTCATCTTTCAAATTTCCATTCGAATATGATCTTTGTAAATCTTTCCTTGCTCTCCTAAGTAGATTTTAATGTTCCCATAGTAACATTTTAGGCCCCTCTTAAGGTATTAATACTTAGAGAATTCTTTTGTGTTTGAGACCCCAGCAGCCCATATAGGGTGTCTCTTGAGAGCATACACCCTAGACAAAGTATATCTCTTTGCTTTGCACAAAGTTAGCACTAATAATTTATTTCTTTCTTTTAGTGAATGAAAGGATGTATTTGTTACCAAAGATGTGTTATACCAAAATACAACTAGCTTTAGTTTAGGTCATAGGTGGGATATATATAGTTGGCTACTAGAGGAAACTAGTGATTTATAAGACAAAGGTGAATTTATTTCCTTGAAAACTTTATGTATTTGAAAATTAAGATGAATCACATTCTGATGCAAAAGAAGTTTCTTGAACCACTCTTCAATTTGGTGGCTCTCCTCAGTGACCTCAGCTTCTCTTCATTTAAAGCAAGAATCACCTAAAAAATGCACTGCATACCTGTAATATCCAGAGCACTAAAGAGGATATAAAGTTATAAATGACATATTGCCTGTTCCCACAGTTCATAATCTGGAGAGGATCTAAGACGCACAAATATATACTTCTTTGAAACACCTTCAAGTGCTATTTGGGCAATAAGTGCCTTATAAGTAGCAGAAAAGGTATATAGTGACCCTGTATAAAACGTATGGTTTCGTTAATGCCCCTAAAATGAGAAGACATTTCATTCTAGAGTTCAAAGCCAAGGAATATCTTGAATCTCGACAAGGATGATCTCTCCTCTTGTAAATAGGTTTTAAGTATCCCCCTACTTAGACTTAGCAGAATGGCCACAGATAAAATCACTTTGCCTATCTTTCTAGCATCCAATTAAAAACGTATAATAGAAAACATGAGAAATTAAAAAGAGACAAATAAATAATTTTTTAAAGGATTCAGTTTTAGTATTTCAAGGTACAAAACAGGTCCTATCCTATTGCTATGCAAGATAGATGGGTAATTAGGAGGAGTTTATTGATTTTTCGTGGCTCATTTAGAAAACTTGGCTTGTTTCACATGTATTTAAACACCAAACTTGGCAGCCTTTTTTTCTTCTTGAGGGTTTATGTGTTATTTTTTTGGGGGGGTTGCTTGTTTCTTCACTGAACCCCCAAACTTAGTCTCTGTTAACATAAAATAGGAAGATATGATGAGAGCAGAGGAAAATTCTGTGATTTAAAAATCTCTATACTATTTTCTACATTTAAACTTCGAAAGATTAAAAGCAGCTTAATTATCAATTGGTAAAACTGTTTCCTAGTATTTTTGGCTCTCAGACAAGTGTCTATACAAATAATTGTCAACCTGGGGAGGTTAATTTGAAAAGAAAAGACCCCACAAGTGGTAGTTTTGATCTCTACTTTCTCCACTTTGAGAATCACTGTTCTCCTTATTCAGGCAGCTGATGTATTGCAGCTGTAGTGATTCACCTATTTTCTTTTCAACAGTATTATTTTCATTCTATGGACTTAAAATTTTATCCTAAACTCTAGAAAAAATAAATATATGGCAACTGGTCAGTTTTTGAACATCCAGACCCCGTGATTTTAAGAAACAATTCAATATTACCCATAGTCAGGCTTTTTTCACCATAATTCCCAGTCACACCTATCATAAGCCTGGGAAGAACACCTCGAAAGAATTTACTTAGAGCTGTCCTTTTTTACATGGAAAAACAAAAAAGGCATCTGGCTTGCAATAGGGCTATAGACCTTGCAAGTCTTCTGCATTTTGGTTTAATCAGAGATTTTCCAAAAGTCTAAAGATGATGATACATCTTTAAAAAAAATAAGAGAACCATACAGTTAACTTAGCTCTGTAAACCATGGGAAAAACAATTATCTTAAGAGATGCCTTATGGGGTCATTGTTTCACATGATAAAGCAAGGAGATTAGGGGGCCAAGACTCGGTTAGAAGTCTTGGATCATTCGAATTGTTCTAACTAATGATTCTTCTTCAAGGAAAAAAGTGGGCTCCATTTCTGTTTTTAAAAATCCAGAGTGTCTGTAATAGTGCAACTAATGACAACCTTCCCGTTATTCTCACTTAAGAGGAAACCCTATAATAAGAGCTTCCCAAAATGTCAAATAATACTTGTCTCATAACAGGGCTTCTTTGTTCATTCACCATGTCTCTTTTGATACTCACAGATAATAAAAGTTCATGTAAAACTGAAGGTAATATAGAGCAGAAGCCAACACTAATTCTGTATAAATATGTCTGATTAATAAGAGTGCCATTGTTATGGTTACTTCGTAATGTCATGATTGTTACAAGAATGGAGGATAGAAGTACTCTTACTCTCGCTGTTTTTGTTCATCCTCTGTCATCCAACCCGTTTGTGAATTTTTCTTCAACGAGGGAAATGAAAGATAGACTTTGTCCATTAATTATTTCTGTTTCATTAGTTCATCTCATGAGCTGTGAAACTAGCTTTAAATTCAGGGGGAAAAAATTAGGGTTTTATTCTAAAATTAAACCTCGCATCCTCAAAAAAAACTGAATACATGCTCCAGGCTTAATTTCTAGGCTCCCTTTTCTACATGTACAACTACTATATCACTCCAACGATAAAATTTAGCATGATAGCACTAAGACATGGCTAGGAGCCTAACATGTTAAACCAAGGTTGTATGTGAGATTCAATTCCAAAAATTAGAAAAACCCCACCTTGTGAAGTAATAAGAAAGCCCAGAAGTGAGCATATGGTTCCTTATTGGAAAGGAAATAGAAAAGAAGTAATAGATAATAGCACACATTCATGGCAAACAGGCAGGCTCATAGATTTTGAAGATGTTATCTTAGGCTGGTAGATAAGTTTGTATTGTCATTACTTTGCTTTTCTCTTTAAATTCTTATCTCCCAGATCCTGGCCTCCCCCGTTGGGACAGCAGTATAATATAAAAACTTAACAGTTGATCTTAAACTTAGCTGACATTTTTATATCCTTCACAACATACTCTTTAGATTGCACCCAAGAAGGAGATCATTAAACAGTAGCAGGAGACCAGTTACCAGACCATTTTGACTGAACAAATAACACTGTGCCTTCTTGCTGACAAATCAAACAATATTCATACAATCATTACAATCAATTTCATAAATAAAGAGCTATTAACAACTGGAGAAAAATAGGAAAGAAATTCTATTTCACCCAAGTTCCTGCATCCTCTCCTCAAAGCTCACAAAGTTTCAGCAGTGGAGGACGCTGCGCATGAGAAAAAATGGACTTGGTTGAACTGGAGTCTCCTGTGAAGCAGATTTTGTCAGTCAGAAGGCAAGGACACATTTCTGTGATTATTTCAGCCTATTTTTTTGTAGTAATTAGCCAGAGTTCCATTTTGCTGGGGCTGGCATCGCTCACAGCTCACGTATTTTTTTTTTTTTTAATTTAGGCTTTTCTTTCCTTTTTATAAAGTAAATTTACATATTTTCAGTCTCTCAATCCCTTCTATGTTTTATTTATGAATATAGCCCTTCTTGATGGTAACTTTAATGTGAAAGTGGTAGTAATTAATGTCCCAGTCTGCTAGGTTAATCCCTTTCTACATTCTCTATAGAGAAGTTTAAGGTAAGTAACAGTTTACAGTCAATATTAGGTTTAATTATGCTTAATGAGAGTTAGTGTCTATGTTTACTAACTGCATTTAGGTGTGTGGATCCTAGATGAATTTTCCCTTGGCCTCATTCTGATTTTTTAATAGTGCCACTGTGTACTGTATACTCAATGCTTAAATCTATAAAGCTGTTCCTGGAGAACAAAGCAGGGAAGGCACCTGTTTCAGTTAGGACACCATTAAATGAGTGCAGTCTTAACACAAATGCACCTTTCTTTGGGAAGGGAGGTATTATTTTATAATGCTTTCCAAACAGATCTATTTGAGAGGCTAATTATTGCCTAAATTTCAGATCCTGAGTAAGTCTATACATATAAAAAGCTGTTTCATACTAAGTACTATCATCACTAGTGGTTAGTGTAAAATTATAGAGTATTAAACACTTCTAAGACTTTATTATATTAATCCTTCAATGTTATCATTTCAAATATTAAGATATAAAACTATTTTGACAAGTCACTGGTTTGGTCCCTCTTTTTTTTTTGCCTAAAAAATGTCTTTTGTCTTAAAATTGTATTTAAATTCATTGAAGCATATAGGACAAAACTTTTGTTTCCTTACTGAGCTATAACAATAAGCACCAAAACAAATACTCAGACCTAGAGGGAATCCTGTAGTAGTGATCCAAAGGAAATTTAGTACACTTATTTTTCTTAAAGGATTCCTTTTTGCTATGTTTGTGTTGTGGATAAATTTTGAGTAGAATTGAGTACTACAGTTAGTTTCTCTAAGTCTATTGATAGGCTAATCAATTCAATAAACATTTACTGAGAACCTGGTCTGAGCTAAACACAAAAAATGAAGAAAGCATATTTCCTTCCCTCAAGAAGCTTACTGTCTGGGAAAGGAGACATACTTGGTGAAATAAAGAATTTGTTTATAATTAGTTTGAGAAATTTCTTGTCTTTTGAAAATTCTACCTTTAGTTAGTAATAACCTGACTTTACATTTGCTTTTAGGAAAAAAAAATAGAGGCAAACATTTCCTTAAAAACCACAAACTAATGGGCTTAAAAGGAAAATAATGCAATCCAAACTATATGCTTAATCAGAAAAAGACTTTCTACTGCTTAGATCCTGTTTTAAAAGTATTTTAGAAATAACTAAACACATGGCCTATGATAAGTATTTGCCTCTTTTTGGAAAATTAATTTCCCCTTTTGGGGTTTCTATAAAGTTAAATGTTTTTTGTTTTTTTTTTTTAATCTTAAAGTAGCACACTCAAACATACAAGGGAAATATATTTTGTAGGAAAAAATTTTAGGAACAATACATTGGATCCTTTAAGAGTCACTTTTCTTAAGAGGTCTTTATTTTCAACGTCATCATCTAAATTATTAACTTTTCATATGAAATACATCATGCTAACAGCAGCCTAGAGAAGAATTTGAACAAAACCAAATTATCCATTTCTAAAATACTTGAAATACAAAGGGATGGTTATGTACTTCTAAGAAAAATATTCAGATGTTTTTAAATAATCATCTCTCCCTAATATTTTAGATTTAATTTTATGAATTTAGCAACAAAGAACATGGTTTAGTACAAAATGAGAAAAATTGCTTTAAAAGTAAAGAAATCATCTAAATATTATTAGATTTTTATTAAATAGCAACAGAAAACTGTATGCTGAACTACTGTCAGATATATGCATATCTTCTTTTTATCCTATAAAAAAACACTAAATTCCTCCATTTCAAATACTGAGGATACCAGCAAAGTGTTCACACATCTGGACGTCTTTCTGCACTTACCTAAACTGACCTTCCTGCTATGTACTTTCCATCTCAGTACCTTGAGCTATGCACATTTGCGAAAACCACTTGACCAGTTTATATTCTCCTTCATCATGCTACATTGAACCATCTTGAGAACTTTCAAATTGCTGACAGACACTGAGCATTCATAGGCACCAAGTTCTGTATCCCTGCTCAGCAAAATAAAAAAAGGGAAAAAACCTAGAATCAAATAGTAATAAAGTCCCTCTCACCCTGATAAACATCATTTAAAAAGTCAGTCTCATCCTGACACCAGTTATATAAAACAAGTATTATCTTAGTGTTAACTCACCGGTTATTATATAAAAATTTCTATAGTTATGTATAACAGGCTTAATATATAAATATGCATAAATATATTTGAATATAGCATGCATATGCAAGCCAGCTATTTATTATACTTGAATGTACATATTATACATATATATTTTTTTACACATAAACATTTATTCCTGAAATTTAAAGGGAAAATACTTAAACTATTTTCATAACACAAGTTCTAACTGAAATAAAATGTCCTTTAAAAACTGTAATTAATGGATGCTGTGTCACACAGTGAACCAAAGGGTCAAACCTTATAATTCACAGTTTGAGAGGTCATAGCTTAAATTATAACTTAAAAAAACTGATTATCTGTGAGTAATTTGACAAATCCATCTAATATACTCTGAATGCATATAAAGTCTTTTTGAGAGTAAAAAGAATGTATGTCCAAGTGGACAGCTGATGGAGGAAATGGCCTTTTTACTGAACAAGGCTGAAGTCCAGCATAATGACTTGGAATGCCTTTGAATGAGCATGCAAGGCTGGAAGGCCAAACAATACACACATCCAACGGGAGCATAATGAACAATCTAATCGGAAGACAAAAATATTCCACACACATGTCCAAAGAGAAGAAGGAAAAAATATACATTTCCATCACCTGCTCTTTCATCACTGCTACTACTACCCAATTCACAGATAAACTCAAACTCTGGACCATTAATAAACAATCTTTAAAGAAATAATTTTTGTTTTTTAAAAATACTAGAAATTCCCATGACTTTTCAATCTGAGATTGAAAATACTTATGGAAGTCACCTATATCATATATAGTAAACCAGATTTATAAAATTGTTTTCTTTATGACTTACCTTGAAAGCAAATATTGCTTCACCTATCTTCATCCCAAGGCCACCCACCCCTCAAGACATAATCTGAAATAATTTTGCCAGCCTGCATTTTCTAGATCTAGAAGTGAACCTCTATTAAGGAGGTAGTCCATTGAAGATAATTCCTCCATTATAGACCAAACTTCTTAACTCATGCCAGAATTAAGAAGTCCAGAAAAATGTCATTTAGTTATATGTCTATGTTATAATATTTACTTATATGTGTATTTTATTTTCTTCTTAGTCCTTCTTTCTTATCAGTTCCCCAAAGGGGAAAGACTATGTCTCATTTTTTCAACAGTTATATCTTAACCCCTAGGAAGTTCCTGGCACAGAGCAGATATTCAATAAATATTTGCTGGAGGACGGAAAGAAGGAAGAGAAGGAAGGCAGGAGGTCTATAGTTAGTTAATCTCTTCTAGCATTATTTATGTGATTGTAGGAAGAAAAATTTGGAAAAAAGTGTACACTTTATTTAGTCAGTTTACCTACCCAGCAATTCACTGACCCATGCATCTATTCTAGAAACTAAAAAGATTTAAAACAGCTTCCAAAAGTGCATATTACAAGATAAAATAAATTAAAATAGATGAAAAATAAAAAGGATGGAAATTAGAGTGGGAAATAAGATGTTTATGTATGTATACATGTAAAGACAATTAAATCATAGGAAAGGAAGGGAATTTGCTTTCTTAATGTCTTCAGTTTAAATCTTATTATAACCACTTATTATAATGCTCTTATTACAACAAAACACTAAGAGATATTTACCAGTTCCTCACGTGGCCATGTACTACAGCAAACATTACATAACCAGGTTTCTTATATCATAAGCCATAGAGTCTATTGTCAATTATAATAAAGTGTAATGAGTAAGTTATAACAGTAAAAACATAGATTTTTGTGAGAGAGCAAAGAATTCTTCTCTGAACCAGAAAAAATGCTTGCCTGGTAATTGCTTTACTTCGATGCTACTATGTCCTGTTACATGTGTCAGAAAGGAGACTTTTGTAAACACTGTTGGCTCTTGATGCGCAGGGAAATACATGCACTCAAATGTTACTAGTACAAAGGAGATCCGAACATGTAAATTATTATATCATAAGAAAACATATTTGAAAAACAGTCTGTTTCTTATAAGTGAAAGCCAAACTCTGATTCCACTTAGCCTGGTAATGTTTCTGTCATTCCCTTGGACCAGCCCACACATACTGGGCTCTTGATAGGTCCTGGGCTCGACCATCTGGCCCTTTATTTACTTAATTCTTTTTTAACACTGACAAGTGTATTAGTAACACTTCCTTGATCACTGGTAAATATAGAACCACCACACAACTAAGATTTTCCCTAATTCTGAAAGTCACTAATTAGTTGTGGGTAGGGGTTGGGGAGTATTACAAAGATATGTTGAGCAGTACTACAATAAGTAATCTAATTCCCAAGAAGAAAGCATGTTAATCTGCTTCCCACTTCATTAGAGGAATAAAAAAACATCTTGTCATCACTAAAGGATACAAAAAGAGACCTGGATATTTGGGGGAGTGGTAGATAGGGAGGAAGAATGAATGCAGCATTTAGTCAAGAAACACAAGTCCCCTACACATCTTGGACAATGGTCATGGTTTTTCTTGGTATCTTTTGATTGCTCTATTTATCAGTGTGTTTCATGAGCATACTTTATTCAATTAACATAAACACAAGCTTCCAGAGGAAACAAATATGGTAAATGAATCCTATTTAATAGAACTGATCATTCTACTGGTACTTAAGTTATGCATTAAGCAACTTTGGAAGCTGCATTAATATTTCCAAACCAGTAAAGTCTCGATTACTTGACCTTGCAGAATAAAATACTATAGGTTTAAAGGAGAGAATACAGTTTCCAAAGTTGCTAATAAGTCACTTAGAGAGAAGATATGGTCTAATTATAAGTACTAAAACTGGAAATTTATGTATTTTAAGTCCATTAGAAAACATATTTATTTTTAGGTGTTTTTTTTTTTCTGTTGAATGAGAGAGAGTCTAACACTGTTTAATCTCCTATAAGGTTTAGATTCTTCAAAGAATATCAGCTGATTGTTGTCTGTGTTAACTCAACTCCCTGAAGCTAAAGATCTTAGCTGTGTAAGTTTGGATCAGTTGTCCTCATTTCTAGGATCAAACAACATAACACCAAGCAAAAGCCTTTAAGAGACTATTTTGGGTTTCAGTCTATCTCCTTTGAACGTTTTGGGGAAAGGATGATGTTCTCTTTGTATTTACCCCAAATAACTATAATCTCAACTAAAAACTTATAAAACCGTGGATTGTGAGGTAGGTGTAAGTATTTCCAAATCTTATAACTAATGAATAAAATTTAATTGGCTCACATGCAGAAGTAAATTGATGAGAGGCTGAAGAATAGAATAAACAAGGGGGGGGGGAAGCACATTGTTTGCTATGTAATTTAAGAACTGTCAGAGAACTGGGGCATGTCTTATTTACTGGTATATGAAAAAAAGAAGAATGAATGCTTTTGCATACAAATAAATGCAGGTATAGAAACATAACAGAAGCTTTGTGTTACAATGGAACTTAAACTCCTCTGGGCAGTGATCAGCTAAGAAGGAACAGAGACAGTTACAACGCAGTGATAACTAGCTGACAGATTTATTATTCATGGCAGGTATGTAAGCAGTCAAGGCAGAGATGTTGGTGGCCTCTCCTCATCAAGTAGCTTTGCCAGTACAGACTGGATGCCTGGAACCAGGCAAGACACAGAAACAATAAAACCTAGAGCCAGCTAAGGGAAGATTCAGCACAATCCATCTCCAATTTTAAACAGTACTAGAAATCTCCATTGAAGAATGTTTTTCCCTTGGGATTGGCATATATTGTATTTACAGGATATTGACCAACACTCCTCTCTATTTATCTTACTGTGCTTAGCAACATACCTGAAACACCTACCCAGAAGTTCCCAGTATATTACAGAAAAAAGTGATTTTAACATTAGTTGGCAAAAATTTCTGTTGATAGGTATGTCATTACATGAACAGATGGTCAAAGTGAGTCCATTTCACTGATAGTATATTACGTGGGTCTTTTTATCTCTGAACAACCAAACCAAGCAAAAGCACAGCACAGAAGAGGTCATTGTGCCTTCCCTCATTTGGTTGGCAGCTTTATCTTTGAAACATGAAAATAAAACTAACATGGACTATAATCCTCCATAGTACCATTTCTACATAACATGTAATAGAATATGTAAGTATTCATATTTAAAAATCATCCTGATATTTGTGAAGATGGAAAAATACAAGGGATATTTTTTATCTTTCAACTCCATGATCTGCAGTAAAAGGAGAAAAAATAAAGGTCATATTTCCTGTTCTTCAGTTTTTTATCTAACCAACTGTTTATAAGAAGAAAGCAAGTTACAATTCTTTATTGGTATTCAGGTCTTTTAATGAAAGCTCAGGAAAAATATATTTAAAAAAAACAAATCTCCATAAAAAATCTATTTTCCTTAGATTATTTTTACTTAATAATTTTAAAATATAACAGCTGAAATATTCATAACCAAATGAATTAATAGTGTAGCAGATATCCAATCACCAATTACTACATTTTACACCATGAGATCTCTTGAAATACACACACACACACATACACACACACACACACAGACACACACTACTATTTGGATTCTTAGTATGATAGCTTCATCAATATAACCAACCCAAAATATAGTTTACCTTGATTTTGTAAAATAAAAATAAATAATATTATGAAGCAAAAGAAAAACTAAAAATGTATGTATATCTATAACAGCTAGCAGTCAAAACAACAGCTGAAAATCACACTGCTAAAATGCATCTACACATGTGGCTGTGAAAACTTAAGTGCAAGGAAAATTCTGGTTACCTACCTTCAAAAGGAGCTGATGAAGTATGAGATTTAAGAGTACATCTTTAGTACTTCTGTACCTTAAAATATTGCCGAGTATTAATTTTTCATCAAGTTGTCATTTTCTCTGACATTTGGTTTTATTAATCAAGGCATTTATCATTAATTTGTAGAAAATATCGTAATTAAGCCAAATAAAATAAAATCCTTAAAAGGTTAAAATTAGAAAGCAGGTGAATGAGAACTTTGACATTACCCTGTTGACATACAGGAGTTTTTTGAAAGTATGGGAATCAAGTTTTTGCAGTGAGTTTGGTGCCTCAATCTTAGGGCTGGCTGGTTTTTTAAAATGTTATAAAGATTTGATTTAAAGCTCTCTGACAGTTTTGACATTCAGGTGAAAGTACTGCTGCTGCATTTGGAAAATTTGCATATCCCACTGCTAAACGGAATGTTTGAGGTGTGCACTGGTGTAAAGAAATTAAAAACAAGCTATCACACATGCTTAAGTGTATGTATTCACAAAACTGATGGTTGGATCACACCACCCCATCTCCCTCCAATGTAATCTGTGATTTACTCTTCTATAATAAACTACCCTACCATGTTATTCTCGCTGGAAGATCTAACCATGCATGTAAGAAGCAAAGTAATTACAGTCCCCTCTTGTTTCAGAAACCTTCTTCAATCCCTATGAGCTCTTTATACACAATGCAGCAACACAAGTCTATTGTAAACTTCTTGCCTGAAATTCTGGATTTCTGACTATGAGTCGCCACTAAATCTTGTCTGCACAGTTTCACTGTCCCCCAAAAATGCATTTTTATTTCTTTTTTTTTTTTTTTTTTTTTTTTTTTTTTTTTTTTTTTTTTGCATTTTTATTTCTAATAGTTAGTTGTAAAGCTCTTGCTGAAGAGGAATTGGTACTGACTTTTTGTCTTTGAGCCAATGTGTCTATTTAAGAAAAGGGCAAGGTATAAAATCAGAAGAGTTCCAAACTGATTTAAAAAACAGGGGAGGGGCCATAATACATTCCCAAAAAGAAGGATCAAGGGGTATATAGCAACACCCAATTAGGGTGACATCTTCTGAGATGACACAAGGTTTCTTCTTTTTTTGACTTATAATTTCAGATTGTTTTAGGTAGACATAGAAAATTTTATTTAACGTGCTAAAGGGCAATAAAGAAAAGACCTGAGGCAGTAAACCCAAGGCCTTTAAAATTATGAAACTTTCCAGGAAGGTAAAAACCTATTGAAGAAAATATCATTGGATATTACCTTTAGTCTTCAGAGTCTCAAAGGGCAATTCTTAACACTTCTTTTTGTGTGACTGTAAAAGAGAAATACTTAAACTTAGTAATCTGCCAAGGAAACAATTTACATTTCCACAATACCTTTATGACTAGTCATGAGAAGTAGGTAGTTGAGTTTGTGTATGCCAACTAATATCTATAGTTTTTTGTTTGTTTTGTTTTGTTTCGGCCGCGCCATGCAGCACATAGGATCTTAGTTCCCTGACCAGGGATCGAACCCAAGCCCCCTGCACTGGAAGTGTGGAGTCTTAACCACTGGACCGCCAGAGAAGCTCCAATATCTATAGTTTTAAAAAGAAAAATAAAGGCTAACACATTAATTTGTCTATGTGCAGAACAATACTCAGTAAAATATGGCATGAATTTACAGTTTAAACCACTGTGTGTACAGGGTTTAGATGGAGAACAGAATATTTATTATAGTATTATTAGAAGCTTTATTAATTTACACAAACAGATGTTTTTACATTTATATTTTTTAAATTAAAAAAACTGATCTAAAAAAACCCACTAATCTCCAATAGTCTTTATTACATTTATGTGTTTATTCTTAATTACCAGAGATTTTGCCAAGATCTACTACCCATAATACACTGGTAAGCACTGGTAAGTTAGGAAGTATACAAAGATAAAATACAAGCCCTGTCCTCAAAATATGAGTGAGGTTGGAGAGATTTTCATAAAAAAGATAATCTAAAGAGAATAAAAAGTAAATGGGTGGAAAGAAACAGGGAGTAGAGGGTAACATGCTCAACAGAGCTTGAACCGGTCTTTAGTACCTAATGCACTGATATTAGAACATGGCTTTATGTTCCCTGTCTCAGCAAGCAAGGCTAATAGGAGGGTCCTACTCAGATTTGGAGGCAGGGATGTCAAACAAATGGATCAGTCACTTTTAAACTATCTTCTGACCAAATGCTTTTGATAGTATAGAATGAAAACTAGGACTGGGAGCAGTAAAGCAGGCAGGATGCTGAGGTGACTTTAAAGCCAATTTGGTGAGTTAAAATATAAAAAGATTTAACTAGAAACAACTCTCCTATTAAAAATTGAGTTTGATATTGTATGTCCTCGGAAAGCGATCTCTCTAAATTTGCTATGAAATCTCATTGAGGACCTTGATGTCATATTTACTAATAATCTCCAGAGATTCAGCCATTCATAATCTCAAAAGCAGTTTTACTAATGGAAATGCGCATATAAACATAAGCCAATCCTGTAAACGAGTACATCTACCGTAAAAGTCCTATTAAAATGAAGACGGTCTAAGGGTTTTAACTGACTAGATCTTTAAGATGCAGAAACAAAGGGAAAACAAAGACTCAAACAACAAAGCATACCAGCGATCCTGAGCTTATGCTGTACTAATAAATAAATGGGATCCAGAAAAGGAAGGTGATAGTTCTGCTATAGTCAGGGTACCTGAGTAATACTACACTTACTCTGCAACATCAACTTTAGAAGAGGCTCTGAAAATTAGAATCTGCTAGGAGGAGTGAGATAATAACCATTAATCATGGATAAACAGAGGATAACTAGGAATGGAAAAGAAAAAAAAATGTTCAGGTTGTAGGGATGAGGGGGGGAAGGATACTTTGGAGGAAATTAATTTGGCCATTACATGATATTTTATAAAAGTAATTTTTATTATTTATTGTCTGTCTTCCCTCCTAGAATTGAAGGGCCATGAGATCAGGCCCTGTCTCTTTCACTGTATCCCCCATTTATATGAATAGTGTCTGCTACATAGTAGGAGATCAATGAATATTTATTGAAGGAAAGAATCAACAGCCTGACCAACCTATGAAAAGGCACTAAGTCTATATCTATTTACAGATGAAACAATTTAAGCTTAAAGAAGTTAAATGTTATATATTAAACTTTGACCTTTTGCAACTGCAAACTTCTACAACCCATTTTTCATAGTCTTTCACTCAATATTCATTCTAGCAGGGGAAACAAACAATAAGCAAATAAATCATTAAACCAATAATGTCCTATAATTAATACTATGAGGACAAACAAAGCAAGGTAATAGCATTGAGAGTTACATGGGCTGATATTTTAGATAGGTCTGGACAGAAAATCTTCTCAGAGAAGGCGACAATAAGAAAATTCCTGAGTGAAGTAAGGAAAAGAGTCAAAAAAAAAATATCTGGGGCTATATGGGCTGTTATAAGGATTAAAAGAGATACACACTACCTTTCTTAGTATCGTGGCTTGCAAACAGTACTCTCAATAACTATTATTTTATTACGTTGCTATTATTTTTATAAATGGTGAACTCCCCCACTAGATTATAAATTTGTCAAAGACATCCATTTTTCTTTCCCTACAGCTCCTTAAATAGTGCCTAGAAAGAATTCAATAAACATTTATAAAATTGAAAATATGAAGACACAATTATCAGTTCAGTAATTAGAAAAACAGACCATATGAATATGAGACAGTTACCGTATTTCATATGCCTAAATCAATCTAATTCTGTTAAATCAATGTCACTTAATAATTAATCATTTATGGATTAAAAAGAAAGGAAAAAGGGAAAATATATAAAATGGTTAGAGCCAATAAGTCATAGATAAAAAAAGAGTAAGAAATAATCAGAAAAAAATGAAGGTATTGATACTAGCCCACTATCTTGACCATTCACACGCTCTTTGTCTGCCTCCATCAGATTAATACATGTTTCTAGCACAAGAACCCTACAGCGCAGGCAGCTGATTCATTTATGTGTTCCTAATACAAGCACAGGGCCTGGTGTATAGTGAACAGTCAATAAATCTTTGTTGAACTGAATTGAACTAAAATTATTTTTAGTAGTTCTGATGTTTTAAAGCTAGTTTAATTTTTTTAAGTGATAAAATAGAATAGGAGATTACAATAAAAAAAAAAAAAACAAGTATTAGGTATTGGCTCTGCAGCAAAGAAGTAGAAAACAAGGTTAGCTTTTACCAAAGACTGAAATATAAGTGACAGTGTGATAACTGTCATTGAAAGAGACAGATCTGTAGAACAGACCATAGGGACTTCAGTATGGGGTAAATATTACAGGTTGCATTTCCAGAGTGTTGAGATAGTTGACTCATTAAATGACCAAAAAAAAAAAAATTGTTCCCTACCTTTGCCATGCACCAAAACAAAAATCAGATTGATATATCTGAATACAGTAAGTAAAATAATCAAAGAGCTTTAAGAAAACTTATGTATATAATTTTCTGAACTCCAAGGTAAGAAGGCCTTTTGAAGCACATAAGTAATAGTATGTAACATAAGCACAAAGATTTATGAATTTGACTACTTAAAATTAAAACTTTTATAAATCCAAAAGTATCTTGAACAAAATTAAGATGTCTACAACAAATAAAGACAAATATTTTTAACTTATATGATATTCATAGCGTTAATAGTCTTTATCTAGAAAGAAAGAAAGAAAGAAAGAAAGAAAGAAAGAAAGAAAATATCTGTTTTTCAAATGAACAAGTAATTCACAACAGAAAAAACTTAAGATATATATGAAACAATATTAATCTGTAATTGCAATGAAAGAAATGCAAATTAAAATAACTTAAATACTCCATAATAGTGAACTGGTTAAATAAATTTTATGTGATATAATGATAAGCTTCCATTAAATAAGGCAAGTAAAAATTTATAATACACCATTAAGCTCAAAATTCAGGTTGTAAAATGGTAATGATATTAAGATAGCAATTTTTAATAATTTGTGTATATATAATATACATAAACTATGCAAATTTTTGGTCATATGCATATATAAATGTTGATCTATATGTATGTGTGAGTACATATGTATTAGAAAAAAATATATGTATTATAAAAAGCATGTAAGCACCTATATACTAAATTATTCCCAGTACTTATCTCAGATATTAAGATATAATAGGTATTTTTCTTTTTACAATTTCCTTCCAAATATTCTACAATACATACAAATTACTTTTCATAAAGACAAAAGAGCACTAAAACAAGACACTTAGTCTATGGTGCAGAAAAAAAATTAGATGATATATCATAAGATTTCCTGAATGTTAAGAAAGCCATTTGAAAATGTCTATCTGTCCTATTTTTGGTGAAGGCCACCTCCATTAAGTGCATAGATTTTTAAAAAAGAGGTAAAGAAGGGAAGAAGATGGAGTGAGGGAGGGAAGAAATAGAACAACAAAGCAAAAAAAAGAAAGTAAAAGGAAAGAAAAATAAGATTTGTTAAAAAAAAAATAAAACAGCAATCACAAATAATGGTACCTATCAGATTCCTAGAAGCCAAATTTTAATTGTCCACATATTTGATCAAATTTTCAAAGAAAGGCACAGCCTGGAATGTAGAAAATTTAAGAGGTTTGAGGTTATATTTATACAGTAAGCATACTATTATAAGAGAAAACAGTTAAAACATGTATCAATTTCAGCAATAGGACCACTACAGAGAGACAAACAAAATTCACCATGAGAACAAATGAAGCATCAGTTTTAGAGGCAGGAGGAGTATAATTTCAAATAAGTAAAAATTCAAACTAAGCAAATGACAGGCTGGGACAAAATGAATAGAAACTGTTAAAGACTATTTGTTATCAATAATTACAGAAAATGTCTTCATCATTAAATAAAGATTTAAATACAAACTTTGGTTGTATCTGATCAAAGATGTCAAATGAAAACCAATTTACAATCCTTAAAGAACATCAGAAAGAAAGAACCTGTACATACATGGTCAAGAGGATAAGACATATTTTAAGACTAGAAAAGACTAATTTAGTTCTAGTTCATCCATAATGGTGCTTCTGAAGGTGGAGGTATTCATTCTGGCTTTGGGTATTATCAAAGTTTTTGAAACACCAGAGAAATCTGATAAGTTCTACGGTAGACTTCTCCAAGAATCCATAAAAGTGACCTGGCTAAACCCTACACTAAAGCCATCTAAAATCAAATCAAATTCCATTGAGCCAGAGCTCTAGGGCAACAGAAGACCATTCACTTGACTCAATTATCCTTTCTGTTAGGTATTTCAGTTTCCCTTCCAAATAGAGGGGAAAAGTTCAGAAAGATTATGTACTAAATACTGCCTTTAACCTTAAAATCCAATCAATTCCTTTTTTTTTCTCACTTGTCTCTTTAACAGTAACCCAAGCCATTTCCTTTATAATGTGCAGCTTTACTCAGTTTATTTTTATTTCCCAATAGCAGAATGCCTTAAATAAAATCTTAAAAACCAACACACCAACAAATAAATAAATTAAAACACCATGACTATAAAAAGTACATGGTCTAACCTGCTTAATTATTAACAGGTAAACAGAATGCATTTCTGAATTATTTACTTAATCTCCTTCAATTAAAAACTTTAAATAAAGTTTTTGAGCTTGGAATGTGTACCCTTTCTGAGGATCCATAAAACAATTATTTAAAAATATTCTATTAAGACATGTTAATAAAAGCAACTAAAAACACCAAAGTAAATGTGAATTTAAACATTTGCATAAGTGCATAAGAAATACAACACATTTTTAAGATTTCAGAGTTCAGTAAAATTCCCTTTCTTCCAACTTCCCCTTGTCCTCTTTCAGATACTTTATTCCACAGTGCCTTTGGACAGAATGAGTAGAAATATTCTGTACTAAATTATATTAATGAGATTGATACAATAATGGTTTTGAAGCAAGCATTTATATAATGCTTTTACTCCTAAGCATATCATAAGAAACATACAATTATGAAACTATTGCAAATGTTAATAATTCTGAAACTAGGACAAGAAAGAATGAACAGTAGACAATAATCACCATTTTCTCTGGACAAAATACCAACTCAGCTAATATACTGAAGAATGATTGCTGCTTGACATAAGTAAGCATTGATTACCTGGAATGCTGGCTAATTAAATTTTCTGGCTAGCTAAGTGTTCACCAGGGAGAATAAAATTTTCATTTTGATCCTTTTAACTAAAAACCTAAAATATACTATTCGATTTTTCTGCCTTGGTATATAGGGTATTATACTTTTATCTTCACTGAAGACAAAAAATTTATATTGTTTCAGAGGATGGTTCTTACTCTTTTGGGGGATCATAATTCTCTCTGAGAAGATGATAAAAACCAAGAATCTCTTTCTCTAGGAAAGTGTACATGTTCACAAAATTTTGAATAAAATTTCCAGGAGTCCACGAACCCATGTAAAGACCACTTGTCTTCTAATTTTACAGAATTCTAAGTAGGTAGACATAGGAGACTGTACTGACTACACAGTGATCTCAAGACATAACAAGGATGTTTAAAGTTGCTTTTTGAAGACGCCCCTAATAAGGAACTATCACCTTATGATTTGTCTCTTTTTTTTCAAAAAGAGGGGTATAAAAACAATTCTGTTTAATTTAACCTTAATCTAAATGTTAAATAATGTCTCCTTTTAGGACAATTGTACTACCATTGCTTTGAGTTTTAAAACAAAATAGTGCTGTTTTCAAATCATTCCACATTCTAGAAGTGGCAACAATTTTCTCATACATTTGTAACTCTTAGAGAAGGCAGGGTCAGAGAGAGAGCTACTTAATTTTTACCTTTACTTCTAAAGATTATCAGAAAATAGCAAATACATAAGCATTTCCTGTATTCAGGTTTTGTTCTAAGTACTTTTATGTATACTTAATGTAAAATTAAAAAACAAAAAAACTCTAAGAGGTAGTTACCTCAAAATCAGATATCATTATCCCTATTTTATTGATGTGTAAACTGAAGCACAAACAGATTAGGAACTTTGCCAAAGATCACGTCTCTACTGAGTGGCAAAACCAGGATTCACACCCATTCAATCTTCCTGCAGAGTCTATACTCCTACAAACCATACTACATTTCCAGTTTCAATCCATCATGAGGTGATGGGTTTTCTTGCATGGTTTTATATTTAACACAAGTCCACCTCTTCACTACCATACAAGCGATATTCATAGTGTTGTGCTCAGACATAGCCATTTGGGGAGTTGTTCATAAGTTACTGACAAAACTAACACCACCTTTGTGACAGTTATATACCCTTGTAAATTTCCCAGAGTCAACTACTCAGAGGAAAATCCTATGATAAAAGCTGACCCCTCATTTCCTTTTCGGAAATAGCTCTGATGAGATAAAAAATTGAATGATTATATATTATTGTGAGGGCCAACCAAGGTAAGTGGGCCATATTGTCATAATAACAGCTCCCAAAGGTAAGACTGTCTGTTATTCCTAATTTGTCTGAAGAAAGGAACAAACCAGATTATATGATTTTTACTTTCTAGTCTGAAATAGTTTCTATGAAATAGAAATATTAAAGTAAAATGTATATTTAGTGAGGGCAGGCCAGTTGCTTCAGTGACTAAACCTGCCACAACATGAAAATTTTCTTGGCATATCTTTCTCACTGACAGATTGAGTGTTCACGGAGATAGCAACCAATTTGTTGCTCAGGATTTGCTTTCAGTGTACCAACCTTTACATTTGGAGTAGTCCCATTAAGAGTAAAGTTTGATGAAAGAAAGAAAGAGAGAAAGAAAGAAGAAAGAAAGAAAGAAAGAAAGAAAGAAAGAAAGAAAGAAAGAAAGAAAGGAAAGAGAGAAAGAAAAGAAGGAAGAAAGGAAGGGAAAGAGAGGAAGGAAGGAAGGAAGGGAGGGAGGGAGGGAGGAAGAGAAAGAAAGAAAGACGGGAAGGAAGGGAGGGAAAGAGGGAGGGAGGGAGGAAGGAAGGAAGGAAATCCCATCCTTACAGTTTGCATAGGAAAGCTTTCCATTTTAAACTTGTTCCATTTAATTTTTATTGAATTACTCCCTACATGTAATACAATCAAGGAGGTACCAGTGAGAGACAAATATAAAAAGGCAAAATAAAGCAGAATGTTCAGAGTCCTGAAAAATTGTTAAAGATCACTTAGACAGGAAAGAAAGTACAGCAAAAGTCAAATACAAATACAGATGCAAGACTACAGAACAAAAAGGACCTTGGTAATGGAGACAGCTTTCCTTTATTAGACCCAGGGACTGTTATGAAGTAATTGATTGCAATGTAGCCAAACCAGGCTGAGAATGAGAACCTGGTTAAAATAGAAAGTATGCCTGGAATAAAACATCATCCTTGGCTCCTTCTGTCTTTAAATCATCCTACAAACCACAATAAAACAAATATTTGGAAATCATCAAGTTATTGTCTTATTCCCTATAATGATTCCCAACCACTTACAATATCAAATCCTTTGTGCTTGGTTTTCAGGGTCCTCCATAATCTGGTTCCATTATGTATCCTCTCTTCAAATAATGCAGAAATTGTACCCTCCAATCCAATCAGGTAAGATTTCAAACCAATATACACTGATTCAGCAAACGTTTTTTTGAGCCTACAGTGTGTCTAGGAGTGTTCATGTAACTGAAATCTACACAGTCTTAGAGCCAAAGAACCAAGTGTTAACCTCCAATTTCTCTAAAACTCTATGTGAATTCTTTCTCCCTTCCCACTCTTCTCTTATTCCTATCCAGACACCTATTCATGACCTTCTCTTGGATTCAACAAAAATTGATTCAAATAAAATTAATTCAATCACTCTCATTTGACTTCAAAAACCTACATATCTGTTTAAAAACTATTGATTCTTTGGGTACCTAAGAAAACAAACAGAGGGTCACCCTGTTACTAACACTCTCCCACAGACACAAAACATGGTGGATCCTAAATTAACACAACACACACATACACACAAACTCTTTCACTAGGATCTAGATACACTGGTCTTCTTTCTGTTCCTTTGTGAGGCCACAACTGGTTGGGGTTTTTTAACTTGTTCTTCTAAAGTCTCTTCTCCCAGATCATTTCATGGTGGCTTCCACTTCTCGTCATTCAATCTTAGCTCAAATGGTACCTTGTTACCTTTATCCCATTATCCACCCTTTCTGACACAAATCACTCTTTATCACTCTCTGCAATCATTATGTTTTAAATTTATGAACTCATTCATTGCCCATCTTCCTACATTAGGGAGAGCTATACACTATCCACTGCCAAATCACTTGTTTCTGGGCATTATGCCTGGCACGCAGTGAGCACTCATATATCTGAGGAATGAATAAACAAACACAAAAAAGTAATTATGAAGTTAATATTCAAGCCATAAATATTTATCAAGCACCTACCATGCACAGGTGATTTTTTTTAGTTGAATCGCAGGCTGAGGAATGCTCTGCTCCTAATATAAGTACTTTGGGAGAAAGGTCCAAGATAAATTTGATGATGCTTATTTTGAAAGATTTCTAAACAAAATAGATTGTTACAGAATAAGACCTAAAATGCCTCCATATTTAAGACTAACAACACTGTTTTTCTCAGTCACAGTTCCCTTCACATTTCCCCCATTAAACCTATTGATATATCATCATCAACTTTTATGATGTCAAGGACAGCTGAATGGAACTGAGTGAAGGCAGTGACAGTGTCACATATGTCATTTTGGACCTTTATTGCTGAAACGGATGGGTCAGTCCCCATGAAACACAGAAGATTTAGCTTAAGACTAAACCCTAAGAGTAGTAACATGTACAAATTCACTCCCTCCTTTATACAGTGTACAAATATTCTACCTATGCCCAGACTTGATAACAATTCTAATGCTTCTAAAGGTTAAAAAAATTCATGTAAACCAGGGATCAGCAAACTATCTGTAAAGGGCCATATGATAAATATTTTAGGTTTTGTAGGTCATGTGGTTTCTATCTCAAATACTCAACTCTGCCATTGTAGCAGGAAAGCAGCCAAAGGCAATAAATACATAAACAAGGATGCCTGTATTTCAAAAAAAAACTTTATTTAAAAAATAGAGAGTGGGATCATCAGGTAAATGCAAATCAAAACTACAATGACATTCTGAGGTGGTGCCCACCAGCACCAATGTCCACGTGATGGGAGAAGCTCCCAGGAATGGCTGCTGCCAGGGTCTACGTCCCCAGGGTGAGCTGCAGTTGCCTCCTGCTTCTCTGGGAGACTCTCTAAGACCAGCAGGAACTAAGGGCCCTACTCAGGTGGAGGATAGTGACATCATGCTGAGACCCCAGACTTGTGAGAAGCAGAGGTTGATGACTGAGATTGCTGGAACACCACCCTTGTTACCTTATCACCAACCAATCAGAAGAAAGTCATAAACCCTGAAGTCATCACCCCAAATGTTGCCTTTAAAAACTCTTCCCTGAAAACCATCAGGGAGTTCAGGTGTTTGGAGAACGAGCTGCCTGTTCTCCCTGCTTGGCCCTTGCAATAAACCTTTCTCTGCTCCAAAAGAAACAAACAAAAAAATCACAATGAAATATCATGTCGCAACTGTCAAAATGGCTATTATGAAAAAGGCAAGAAATAACAAGTGTTGAAGAAAAGGGATATTTTATGCACTGTTGGTAGAAATGTAAATTGGTGCAGCCACTATGAAAAACACATGTAGGCTTCTCAAAAAATTAAACAGAACTACCATATAATCCAGCAATTCCATTTCTGGTAATTTATCCATAGGAAATGAAAACACTACCTTGAAGAGATATCTGCACCCCCATGTTCATTGTAGCATTATTTACAATAGTCAAGACTTGGAAACAACCTGAATACCCATCCATGGATGAATGGATTTTTTAAAAAACTGTTTTATATATACAATGGAATATTATTCAGCCATAAAAAGAAGGAAATCTTGCCACTTGTGACAACATGAATGGACCCTGAGGCCATGATGCCAAACGAAACAGGTCAGACAGAGAAAGACAAATACCATATGATCTCTCTTATATATAATGGAATCTTATGGAATCTACAAAAAAAAAAATGTACTGTAGATACAGAGAAGAGATTGGTAGTTGCCAGAGCTGGGGGCGGGGGGAGTGGGCAAAATGGGTGAATGTGGTCAAAAGATACAAACTTGCAGCTATAAAATAAATAAGTCCTGGGAATGTAATGTACATCATAGTGACTATATAGTTAATAATACTGTATTGTATACTTGAAAGTTGCCAAGAGAATAGATCTTAAAAGTACAAGGAAAAAAACTGTAACTATGTGGGGTAATGGGTGTTAATTAGACTTACTGTGGTGATCATTTTGCAATATATACATATACAGTATCAAACAATTATGTTGTATACTTGAAACTAATATAACGTTATATGTCAACTATACCTCAATTAAAAACAAACAAAACAGAGAGTAAGACAGATTTGTTGACCATTGATCTAAATCCATCAATAAAGCCTATGGAATTTCTATATAGGGCAAACAGAGCAACAAAATATGATTAGAAGGGGTACTAGGAGAACTTGTATTAGAAGCCATCTTTATGTGATATGCATGTTGCTTTTTCATGAATTGCATGAGTATTTAGGGGGATCAATAGAGATTATGGGGGACCCAAACCTCTCAGGTCACCCTTGTCACTGCCACCTAATCCCAATTTGGGTATATTTTTGGCACTATATTTTGGTCTTAAGTAGATTCATTGTCTTTCCATAAATATTCAATCCATTAGATTATTTGTATCCTAATTTTTAAATTATTTTTGAAAAGCTACAACAAATACTCAGTTGAAGTTAAAAAATGCATTCCCTTTATCCATGCTAATTCTGCAATTCTATTTTAAACAACTATTAATTTTGTCAGACATGATTTGTTTGTAATAAACTCATCTTGTTCATTGGTCATGATTCCTTTGTCTTCAAGATATTTACTGATTTTTCTTCCAGTATTTTATTGAAAATGTTGTCAAGCCATTTCAAGCTACATTTTCATTACACTCATTACAAGAATTGTTTCTTCCTCAAAATCTTTTAGGTCTTCTAAATTTCCCAATTAAAATAAACCTTCCTATATCTGAAGTACTAAATACTCCTTTACCTGATTCAGGTTGATAACCATCTTAAAAGGTATTTTAAGCTTTTCAAAATTGTATCCCAACACCAAAATAGCTACACAATTAAATAAAACTTGGCTGGTAAAGATTCTAAATGATAGTACATTGATCCACATTGTCATGAGATGCATTATTTATTAATTAGTAATATTATCATTTTCTATTCTCTGTATTACAGTTGCTATGATAAATCCTACTGCCAATCAGCTTTCATTAAGTTATCAGGCCTTCTATTTGTGGTAACCAATAAACTGTACTCTACCTTTCCAACATGAAATTCTGCTTTATCTGTTCTGGCCACATAAATCTCCAGAACCTATGGTGTCAAAATATTTTTTAAGCTTCAACTAGGCTTTTGCACAAACGCTAAAGCTGTAACATCTAAATGTAAAGTTTACAATTAAGCTACATCAGCATGTCATACAACCATGAATTTTAAAATAAAATAAGAAAATATAAGATTTTAGACAATATTATAAAAGCTGCTTCAATTGGATTCAGTATTCAATAAATGAAAACACTTGAGAATCCTAGTAAAAGTAAACCTTGAGATGGTTGAAATATCCATTCTAAATAATGGGAACATTTAGGTAATTATCTATACAAAACAAGGATCAGGCTTTTTGAGGTCATAAAATGCTTGACCTTCCCAGGTAAGATGAATGTGGAAAGCTTACCACTAAATTACACAATAGGAATAAGACTGTTGAATCTATCTGAAAAATAACATTTTCAAAAGTTTCATAAAGTAACTGATTCATTAAATAAATAATTGGAAAGATTTTTTTCTCTTTTCTGATATGAAGGAGAATCACAAAATTTTGCAATATTTGCAAAAGAGAATGAAGTGTTCACGTCCCACTTGTGAGACTTGAATACCTTTATTACCTATGCTCTTGCTACGTATAGAGAATGTTAAAGAAAAGCAGTTCCAAAAGAACACAGGTTTGCTGATACTGGGTTCCTGTTAATATCACATGATAGATTAGGAGCTTTCACACACAATCAAGCTGACAGTCACTTACTCTGTACTCAGAGGGACCAATTTTCCCCTGTAGACATGAGTACTGTACAAATCATAAAGTGCCAAAAATTGAATGTAAGTGCAAACCTCTCAACTTCACTCAGGTGTCAGCAAAAAGCACCAGTTTAGCTATATGTGAAAAGAAGTCAGATTTAAGGAGTTGAAGGGGAGGGCAGATTGTAATTAGAATAGTTTATTGTCTCTGCTACAGTTCATCTGCCTCACTGAAAAGAATTAAACCAACCTTGCCAAAGATTTGTCTTGTTTAGGTACAAGCTATCTTATCAATGCAATCTCGCCCACTCCCCATGCTCTCTCTATCTCCCTTCCTCTCCTAAACTGTCTTTTTCTTCATAATAGTCTAATAGTCTCTTTTTCCACCTAAACTCTTTAACCTCTCTGTCTCCCTCTTCCTTGCTCCCACCACACACACACACACACACACACACACAAATACTCATTGCATGATGTTAACTGTTAAAGGATATTTTCTTTGAAAAAAATCTGATACGATTTTTGATATGACACAGAAATATGACAGCCACTGAAGAATTAGGGCAACATGATCCAAATCAAGTGCTAGATACATTAATATACTTACTGTGCATCTTCTGTAAGGGGATTACCATGCTATAAACACCCTTAATAAAGATTCGTGTAAAGATCCTATTGGACATACTAGAAGTAAAGACAGTTTATTATGAAATGCTAATCATTTCAGTAACTACAGCAGATTCCACTGATGTGATTTTATCTCTCACTTCAAATACACAGGTACTTAGGATAATTTTGATAATTAAAAACTGATCTAAATTAGAATGAAAGACAGAAAAGGAAATCTCTGAGTATCAGAAAAGAACAGATAACTCAAAGCTAGAGCCCAGGGTGGGGCTCAAACCTTGTTGAACCCTAGGGTATCATACCCACATATACCCAAATATTTGGGATGATTTATAGAGTATTAACGTCAATGTGTGGACAACAGACAAGACCTAAAGCCAGTGAGAGGGGTGGAGGAGCATCTCCATGCATATTAATGGATGTACTACCCATAAGCTTAGGAGTAGGAAAAAATCTATAGACTGGCTTGAAGAAGCAGTAAGAAAAATTATTCTTAGTGCTCTGGGTGGTTATAAATAATAATAATCACATAAAAGAAATATGAAAGCCAGATATGTTCCATGGTCACCTTAGGAATCAGCATTTATACTATATTATGGGGACAGAAAATCCAAGCTTAAAAATTAACACAAAAACAATCAGGATTTCCTTAGACTCTCATGGGCACAGATCTTAAGTCATGGGATAGAAGAAAATGCTAAATCATTGGAAGGACCATCAGAACTCTCATAGAAAACAACCTCGTTCAACTGAAAATGAGGTCACCTTAATATCAGAAACTGCTATTCTTTTGTTCATTCATTCAACAACTATATATTAAATGCCTCTTTTATGCAGGTACTATTTTAGACTCAGAACATACAGTAGTAAATAAAACATAGTTCCTGTCTTCAGCAGTTTACGTTCTAGTAAAGGAGACAGTGAACACATAAATATAAAATATAATATCCGGTACTAATAAATGCCACAAGGAAAAAGCAGGATAGGGAAAAAGAGACTGAAGATATGGAGAAGTAGATATTGCATTAAACAATGTTGACAGAAAGGCTTTCTAAGAATGTGAAATTCCAGCGGAACACTGAACAAAGTGAAGGAGTCAACCATGAGGCAGAAAATACTTCAAGAAGTAAGGAAAAAAAACCAGTAAAGATAAAGAAAATTTAAACAATATAATTAATAATTTTGGACTAACTTATGTGTAGGAACTTCTCCCCTCAAGGACTACATATTTTTTTCAAGCTATTGTGTAGTATTTATAAAATTCAATAATTATTGATCCATAAAAGAAGACTCAACAAACACCAAAGAATTCATATCATAAAAACCATGTTATCTGACCACAATGCAATAAAATCAGAAATTAAAACAAAACATACAGATTAAAAACCCATATATATTTGGAAACTAGAAAACTCAGTTATAATCAAATAAGCCATGAATCAAAGAAAAAATCAAAATGGAAATATTAAATATTTAAAACCGAACAACAACGAAGACACTACATATCAAAACCTGTGGGATGCAGCTAAAGTGATACTTAGTGGAAAATTTATGGCCTTTAATGCATATATATGATATTAAAGAATTGTAAAACTAACTAGGTAAGGATCTAACTTAGCAAGTTAAAAATATAATAATAGCAGAATAAAGCCAAATAAATAAGGAAATAAATAATAAAGATTAGAACAAAAATTAATGACATAGAACAAATATATAATAGATCCAAAACTGGTTCTTTAAAAAGACAAATAAAATATTAGGTTAAACCATATGAAATTGCCAAAATTCAACCTGATAATAAAACTTATACTGATCAAAATAATATTAATTATAAACTATGAAGCAAGAAAAAAGGCACAAATTAGAAACTTTAGAAATGAAAGAATGTATCTCTAAGATACAGGAAACATTAAAATATCTAAGAGAATATACTGAACAACTAAAGGACAACTTACAAAATCAAATGAGATGGGAAATTACCTGGAAAACTGTAACATACTGAAATCAATACAATAAGAAATAGAAACACTGAATAATGTTATGATCAATAATTGATAATGAAATTGATACTAAAAGTAGAGAGCATGAAAAAGGAAAAGTATATCTTGATCCCACTTAGGAACTTAGATGCAAAAACTCTAAATAAAATAAGAGCAAACCAAATAAAGCAATGTGCATATGTATATGTGTATGTATAAACATAAATACATAATAACTACAGAGAATTGACCCCAGGAATGTAACAACTGTCCAACATCAGAAAATATATTAAGTGATACACACCATATTCAGAGATTAAATCAATAAAACCTTTGTTATCTCAATATAAGCATAAACCAAAAAACCAATACAAAACAAAACCCAAACACTATAAATATGGATAAAAGACATGCAATAGACTAGGAAAATACATACATCCTCGGTGAATCACTTCTATTTAGAATATATAACAAGCTACAACAAATCAATAAAAAATAAGCATTATAATTGTAAAAACTGTTGAGAGAATACAAATGAAAAAAAAAATCAGAGAAAATAAAACTTGATTGGCCAATAAGAATATGAAGAGAAGCTCAACTTTATGCAAAAGATAAAATTAAAGTAGCAAATACAGTTTTACTCTTATCTTTTTATAAAAAATTTAAAAGTCTGTCAATACCTAGAGTTGGAGAGGATATGGAGAAAGGGGAACTCAGAAACATTTGGAGAACAATTTTTCATTACCTTGTAAAGTTAAAAAAGTTTATTCCCTAAACCTATCAATTAAAATATAGAAATCCTCTCACATGTACACAAGGAGATATTAACAAAGATGTTTAGTGCAACACTGACTGTAATAGAAAACTAAAAAAGGAAAAAAAAAGAACAAAAGAAAGGAAGGAAGTAAGGCAGGGAGGGAGGAAAGAAGGAAGGAAGGAAAGAGGGACAACATAAAGAAAAGAATGATGGTAAGTGTAGTAAAGGGGAAGGGAAGAAACACTTAAATGTGCATCAATAAATTGTGTTACTGAGTCACATATAAATTGTGACTCAGTAATGCAATAGAACAATACACAGTACTATACACAGCAACTAAAATGCCTTGGGTCTATATGTACCAACACAGATAACCATGAATGAACATAATGTCAAGTGGGACCAAAATGTGTTGCAGAATGACACATAATTTTTCAGTTGACGTGAGCCCTCAGTGTTTCATAATTATTTTTTCTGGAGCCCTTAGTGTCTTAGTAATGTTTTATCAGCAAACTTCACCTAAAATATTACCTAACAGATCCATTTATTGAGTAGTTTAGGTCTAAACAACTCAATAAGTATTTATGTCCCAATAACATAGTGGTCATAAAAAAATAATAAACATACATTGAAAGAAAAATATTTTCTTAATTCCATTCTTATATAACCATTCTTAAATTACTTATTATTGGTATGTGTATGCCTGTGGAGTACTGCACAACTTCTCAAAACTTTAAGTCATATTGGATACTGTCATTCTTATTTCCTGTACTATATTGATTTTCACACACTTCTATATTGATTTTCACATCCACTTTCTATGACAGCAACTGCCAAAAACCCAGCTTCTCAAAGACATGGTACCATCAAGAAGAATGTACTGAATGTTAAATGTGTATTCTGAAACTTTACTGAATTCATTTATTAGTTCTAATAGGTTTTGGTGGGGTCTTTTGGGTTTTTTATATGTAATATCATGTCATCTGCATATAGTAACTGTTTTACTTCTTCCTTGCCAATTTGGATGATTTTCATTTCTTTTTTTTGTCTGATTGTTGTGGCTAGGAATTCCAATAGTATGGTGAATAAAAGTGGCAAGAGTGGGCATCCTTGTCTGGTTCTCAATCTTAGAGAAAAATCTTTCAGCTTTTCTCCATTGAGTATGATGTTAGCTGTGGGTTTGACATATACGGCACTTATTATGTTGAGATATGTTCCCTCTGTACCCACATTGTTGAGAATTTTATCATACATGGATATTCAATGTTGTCACATCCTTTTTCTACATCTATTGAGATGACCATATGATTTTTATTCTTCAGTGTGTTAATGTGATGTATCACACTGATTGATTTGTGGATATTGAATCATCCTTGCATCCCTGAGATTAATTCCACTTGATCATGGTATATGATCCTTTTAATGCATTGTTGAATTTGGTTTGCTAGTATTTTGTTGAGGATTTTTGCATCTATGTTCATTAGGGGTTTGGCTTGTAACTTTCTTTTTTTGTAGTGTCTTTGGTATCAGGGTAATGCTTGTCTTGAAGAATGAATATAAGACCTGTTGCATTTCTATACACTAATAATGGACTATCAGAAGGAGAAATTAGGAAAACAATCCCATTTGCAATTGAATCGAAAAGAATGAAACACCTAGAAACAAATTCAGCCAAGAAGGTGAAAGACCTGTACTCTGAAAACTGTAAGACACTGATGGAAGAAACTGAAGAAGTCACAGATAAATGGAAAGATATACCACGCTCGTGTATTGGAATAATTAATATTGTTAAAATGTCCATACTACCTAAAGCAATCGAGAGATCGAATGCAATCCTTATCAAAATACCAATGGCATTTTTCACAGAACTAGAACAAATAAGCCTAAAATTTGCATGGAAGCACAAAAGACCCAGAATAGCCAAAGCAATCCTGAGAAGGAAGAATAAAGCTGGAGTTATCACATTCCCTGATTTCAAATTATACTGCAAAGCTATAGTAATCAAAACAGTATGGTACTACCACAAAAACAGACACATAGATCAGTGGAGCACAATAGAAAACCCAGAAATAAATCCACACTTACATGGTCAATTAGTCTGTGACTAAAGAGGCAAGAATATAAGATTGGGAAAAGGCAATCTCTTCAATAAATGCTGTTGGGAAAACTAGATAGATATATGCAAAAGAATGGAACTGGGCCAACTTCTTACACCATATACAAAAATAAACTCAAAATAGATTAATGACTTAAATGTAAGACCTGAAACCATAAAATTCCTGGGAGAAAACATAGGCAGTATGCTCCTTGACGTTGGCCTTTGCAATATTTTTTTGGATTATGTCTCATTAGGTAAGGGAAACAAAAGCAAAAATAAACAAATAGAAGTACATCAAAATTAAGAATAGAACTACCATACAATCCAACAATTCTACCTTTGAGTATCTATCCAAAGAACACAAATATAATAATTTAAAGAGATATATACACCCCTATGTTCATTGCAGCATTATTTAAAATACCCAATATATGGAAGCAACCTAAGTGCCCACCAATAGATGAATGGATAAAAGAAAATCTGGTATATACATACATACACACATGCATACATATATACAATTAAAATATTACTCAGCCATAAAGAGAATGAAGTCTTGCCCTTTGCAACAACATGAATAGATCTGGAAGGTATTATGCTGAGTGAAGTAAGACCGAGAAAGACAAATACCATATGATTGCACTCATATGTGGAATCTAAAAAACAAACAAACAAACAAAATGAAACAGACTCATAGATAAAGAGAACAAACTGGTGGTTGCTAGAGTGGAGAGGGGTGGAGAATAAATGAAATAGGTAAAGGAGATTAAGAGATACAAACTTCCAGTCATAAAATAAGTCATTAGGATGGATGTAATGCACAGCATAGGGGATATAGCCAACAATATGTAATAACTTTGTAGGGTGACAGCTGGTTACTAGATTTACCATGGTGAACATTTCATAATGTATAAAGATGTCAAAATACCATGCTGTAAACCTGAAACTAAAACTGATATAATACTGTACGTAAACTATATTTCAATTAAAAAAAAAAAAGAATAAAATTGAATGTTGAAACTGTGAACTACCACCAGCTAGTAGTTGACCTGGCTTCTGACAGATGTTGGATACTGCCATGTTTCTCTTGAAAATTTAAAATATCCCACAGCACATCAACAAGTTCACTGTGGTACTCCAGGAGCACCTTGATACCTAGATTGGAAACCATGGCATTATAGTGAGATATGATTTATGTAAATTTGTAAATTTTTAAAACTATGCTAAATGTTCATGGACATACACACAAACACTATAGCTATATATTATTATATAGAGTAAAAATATAAACTTAAAACGTATTCACTAATCTCAGGAGAGTCGTTACCTCTGGGGGAAAAACGATAAAGAAATATAAACAGGGACTTCAACGATTTCTCTATGATGATTAATTTCTGTAAAAGTTTTCTTAAGCAAATATGGTTAATGCTAACATTTTAAAAATAAGTGATGGGTATTTGATATTTATATTAATTCTGTGCCTTACTAATTTTTTAAAATAGTTCATTAAAATAATAAGAAAGGACTTACATTGTAAGGCTTCAAAAGCTTTACATAGGCTTCTACTTTTAGCATACCATTTAAAATCCCAGGACATCTGTTTACTGTTAGACCTGCTTTTCCAGAGTTCCACATAGAATCATTAAACTAATCCACTGGAAGTAGTCTAACATTTAATGAAAAAAAAAAAAAAATTCAGTGCAAAGACCTCTATTTTGAAAGCTCCACCCTAAGTCACAAATATTGCTTTCATTTAGTAACTTTGGTAAAACTCTCAGCATACATGAAATATAAGCATTTTTTATCCCCTTCCTTCATAATATAACTATTTGCTCATTTTACTTCCTGAAGATAATGTCACAGTATGACAGAACATAGCATTTATTTATTTGGTGCTATCACAAACTCCACAAATGTTTGGTCCATTTCAAGAAACATACCTATTCCCAGCCTTAATCTTAATCTATTTATTTTTTAGGACTAGCAAAGTTAGAAGTGCCAACTACAGTGAATCAACTGATGTTTTATAGTTATGTTAGGTATACATTAAGTTTGTGTTAGTCATGTGTGCCAATTCTCCATATTCATCCCTTTGCCCTCTCCCAGCTCCAGTATATTTTTTTAAAATTATTATTACCTTCATTAGAAGAAGGAAACTACAGATGTTGTGGGATTGTTGGTAACATTGTTGGTAATACTGGACAGATTTCAGGATTTCTATGTATCAGTCAAGGCCTTATGATCAATAATATCAGTTACAATAATAAAGAAGATAGCAATTATCCCATGTGCACTGGTCAAGCCACAGCCTGTGTCTTACTTTAGACACTCCATTTTGATAAGGACATTGCCATATCAAAAAACCTATAAAGAAAAACATGCAGAATGGTGAGAAGTCTTGAAGTAGTGGGGTCAGTTGATGCAACTAGGGAGGGATGGCTTGAAAAAGGGAAGACCAAGAGAGATCTCCAGCATCAACATATTCTTCATAGACTATTAGGTAGCTAAAGGATCAGGTATTTAAAAAATCACTGTACAGGCTGGATCTCTAGGAATGACCGCTAGGACCACACTGTAGAATCTTTGGGGTAATGAAAATATTCTAGAATTAGATCATGGTGATGTTTGCACAATCTTCTGAACATATTAAAAGACACAAAAATTGTATTCTTTAAATGGCTGAAATTTTATGGTATGTGAATTATATCTTAATTTTTCAAAAAACTATTTGTTAGATGTAGTATAGTATAATCATAAGTGAAAGGTCAAGAAAAAGGAACAATAAAAACTGTGGTTTCAAACAGGGAGAAAAGAAATAAGGTAATAGAGTCCTATCAATACTATCAGTGACATAATTATATCTACACTTAAGTGAACTAGCATAAACTTTCTCTTATATTGATATGTACCCGACCCTTGATTGTTTCTAGGAAGAAATGATATCTAGAGTGGCCCTTTCTAACCCTGATGTCATTTCCCACAAATCAAAAAACCACAAGAGCCTATGTTCCAAAATATCACAAGTGCGGTAGGATTCTGGAAAAAAAAATTATACACTTCAGTGTTTTACAGGGTTTTTTTAAAATGAGTACTTTAAAAAATTAATAAAGTATTACAAAATAAATTATAGCCCTCCAATTAAAAAAAGTGAGAACTACTCTTTTATTTCCAATGGAATACATGAATGAAACAACGTGGTTGGAAACACTTCATGCCATATTTGACACAGATTCCAGAATAAAGTTAAATATGAGAATAAAAATATGATCTTGTGACCAACAGCAGTATTATAAATTTATTATGGGAGGCTGTTCATTTTCTAAGCTCATATGGAAAAGAACAATTGGGAACCATATGGAAGCAAAGAGTAATTTAAAGTATTTACACTAGTTTAGGTTTTTGTTGTTTTTGTTTTTGTTTTTTTTGTTTTTGTTTTTGAGAAAACAAGAGTCAGGCATTACAACTATACAAAATGCAATTGCTTTCTCATATATCACCAATTAACCACTGAAATTTGAAATTATAACAGGATACTATTTACATTAGCACAAAAATATTAAATAAATTCTTAAGTATAAAGCTAATAAAATATACACATTATCCATATGAGAAAAACTAGAACGCTGATGAAAGACATCAAAGAACTAAATAAATGAAGAGATATCCCATGTTCATGTATAGGAAGATTCAGCATCATCAAGATGTCTGTTCTTCTCAACTTGATCTACCTATTCAATGTAATCTCAGTCAAAATCCCAGCAAATTATTTTTTAGATATCAACGAACTGATTCTAAAGATTACGTGGAGAGGCATACTAGTCAACTCTATATTGAAGGAAAATAACAACATTGGAGGACTGACACTACCTGACTTCAAGACTTCCTATAAAGCTACGGTAATTAAGACACTGTGGTATTGGTACAAAAATAGACAAATAGGTCAGTGGAACAGAAAAGACAGTACAGAAATAGACCCACATAAATATAGTCAACTAATCTTTCACAAAGGAGCAAAGGAAGTACAATGGCGCAAAGAAAATCTATTCAACAAGTGGTGCTAAAACAACTGGACATCCACATGCAATCAATCAATCAATCAATTTATCTAGACATTGACATTGTACTGTTCATAAAAATTATCTCAAAATGGATTACTGAACTAAATGTAACACTATAAAACTTCTAGAATATAATATGGGACAAAATCTAGGTGATACTGAGTTTGGCAATGAGATTTTTGATATAAAAACAAAAGCATGACCTATGAAAGACATAATTGATAAGTTGTATTTTATTAAAATTAAAACCTTCCATTCTGTCAAAGATAACTCATAGACTAGGAGAAAATATTTGCAAATCACATTTCTGATAAAGGACTGGTATCCAAAACATAAAAAGAACTCTTAAAGCTCAACAATAAGAAAAACAACTCAAAAAATGGGCAAAAGATCTGAACAAACACCTCACCAAAGAAAACATACAGACAGCAAATAAGCACATTGAAAGATGTTCCACATCATAAGCCAATAGGGAACTATAAGTTAAAACAACAATGAGATACCAGTACACACCTATTAGAATGGCTGAACTCCAAAACAACTGACACCACCAAGTGCTAGTAAGGATGTGGAGCAACAAGAACTCTCATTCACTGCTGGTGGGAATGCAAAATATAATAGCACAGCCACTTTGGAATACAGTTTTGGCAATTCGTTGCAAAGCTAGATATAGTGTTACCACATGATCCAGCAATCACACTCCTTGGCTTTTACCCAAATTAGTTGAAACTTATGTCCACACAAAATCCTGCACATGAATGTTTATAGCAGATTTATTTATAAATGCCAAACATTGGAAGTAACCAGGGTGTCTGTCTTTCAACAGGTGAATGGATAAACAAACAATGGCACATCCATACAATGGAATATTATTTAGCATTAAAAAATGAGCTATCAAGCAATAAAAAGAGATGGAGGAATCCTAAATGCATATTGCTATATGGAAGAAGTCAATCTGAAAGGCTACATACTGTACGATTCCAATTATATGACATTCTGGAAAAGGTAAAACTATAGAGACAGTAAATAGGTCTCCAAGGGTTTGGAGGTAGGAGAGAGAGTAGTGTAGGGGAGAAGGATAAATAGGTAGACCACGGAGAATTTTTAATTTTTAGGTGGACACATGACACTATGCATTTTTCAAAACCCATAGAGCTGTACCACACACAATGAACCCTAAGGCAAACTATGTATTTGAGCTAATAATAATGTAGCAATATTGGCTCATTGATTGTAACAAATATACCAGGCCAGCATGAAGCTAGTTAATAACAGAGAAAACTGGGGGTGGGGTGGGAGGGTAGGAGTGGGTACCTGAGGACTCTGTACAGTCTGCTCAATATTTTTTTGTAAACCTAAAACTGCTCTAAAAAATAAAGTCGATTTATTTTTAAAAAAAGAGTTAAAACCACCTATTTCTAAAATTAAGAACAGGAAACATAAAACTACTATGTTTAACAGATCTATTTCAATTCCAGTGACAGACAATCAAAATGGAAGGAAGACTATGACAAGGGAATGGAAGAGACAGGGAAGGTGAGAAAGAGATAAAGAGGAAAGGAAGGAGACAGAGCAAGAGAAAGACAGGGGCGTGACCACTAAGAAAAGACATACAGGGCACACACACACAGAGAAGGACAAAAAAAAAGAGTGTTTGTGAGACTCGACTGCATTAAATTGAGGCATATCTTATAGTGCTGATAAAGTTGAAAATAGCACAGTTTTTACAGCGAAATCTGTCATTAGAAAGTAAAATGTTCATTTTTAAAAGACATAAACCCCACTCTACAATTGAACAAGTTACTTTCTCTTCCCAGAATGTCCCTTCTATCCCCACCTGTCAAGGTTACAAGCTATGTACTTCTAGGTTCAGCTTGACTGTCATGCCCCAGTTACAATGAATCCCTCCCTCTCCTGTATTTATATAGTGTTTTTTAACTCCAAGAACTCTTAAACCTGTCTTGTAGTCCAGTCATTGAAGGGTATTCCCCTCCCTCACTATGTGTCCATGAGTCGGAGCTGGACATATTATTTCTTCATCTTTGCATTTTGCATTATTGCCTGCTACAGTGTTTTGCATAATACACGTACTCAATAAATACTTAACTGCACTGAATTGAAGATACATATCACATATCCAAAAGTTAAGGATTCCAATACCCTTTATCACAATAGAAGTAATATCTTTCTTCCAATGATTCTATCATTCTTGAAGTACTATAAGTTACATCTTTTGAAATTGCCTTTAGAGACTGCACAAAACCACACAAGATAAATGGCATTACTATGTCCATAATGTTAAAAAAAATACCCTTTTTGATCACCCCAAACTGAGAGGCATAGCCTTAGAAAGAGTAGTCTGAATGAAGTGGATGGGACAAGGGCACCAAATTGGAGTAGGCTGAAGAGTTGGAGGTGAGGAAATGAAGATACGGGATTTAGAGAACTGTATTAGTCAGAACAGGCCAGGTTTTGCTATGGCAATAAACTTGTAAACATGGCTCTAATTTACCCTGAAATATTTTTTTACAAATAAATCAAAGGGTCTTTGTCAGTGAAAATATTCAAAAGGATCTGTCGTTGACTCTGAAGGCAATTCCAACACAGTACAATATTTAGAGCAACGGCTGTACTTCTTAAATGAAGAAATATCTCACAAGGTGACTACTTTACAAAGACTAATACTCATTTGGATGCATAAAAGTCCATTACATAATACACAATATTTATCTTAAAAATATGAGTTTTAGAATATGGAGTTAATTCTTTTTATATGATAAACAAGTATAAATCAAAATTTGTGAATAGTACTTTTAAAATATTTTGCAAAATGTAATTCTTCCATGTATCAAACCAACATTCCTTAATTTGTCTCTTTTCTCAAATCCTAAATTTTCATCAATTAGGTTCTTAAAAGTGGAGATCACTTGAATTATCACGTGAACAGATTCTAATCTAGGTAACAAATGTCTCAATTTTTATTAAAAATATTTTGAATAATGAGCCATAAAGGCCAAAATACTGCTATTATTCAGAAAAAAAATCAAAATGCAATGAATTCCTAAAATCATTATACTAGTGTGTAAATTGCATATTTATTTTGATCCAAAAGTCCAGCCACTTTCAAAATGTCTCTACTCATTTTTTAATGAGAACAGCATTCTCTGTATAAATGTGTGAAATATTTTAACATAATATTTAGTTTGACAAAGATACAAACATTCCACTGTTAGAATACACTATTTTTTCCAGTTTTATTGAGATATAATTCACATACAGCACTGTGTAAGTTTAAGGTGTACAACATAATGACTTACATACATCATGAAATGATTACCACAATAGGTTTAGTGAACATCCATCATACATATATATAGAACATTAAAGAGGTAAAAAAAAACAACAAAAAACTAGTTTTTCCTTGTGATGAGAACTCTTAGGATCTATTCTTCTAATGACCTTCATTTATAACATATGTCAGTGCTAATTATCTTTATCATATGTACATTACATCTTTAGTACTTATTTATGTTATGACTGCAAGTTTGTACTTTTTGACCACCTTCATCAAATTCCTCCTCCCCCCCCCATCCCACCCCCCCACTTCTGGTAACCACAGATCTGATCTCTTTTCCTATGAGTTTGTTTGCTTATTTTTTAAGTATAATTGATCTACAACACTAAGTTAGCTCCTGGTACACAAAATGATCACCATAAGTCTAGTTGTCCTCTGTCAAAATTACAAAGATATTACATAATTATTCACTACATGTCCCACAGTGTACATCTCATACCTGTGACTCATTTATTTTGTAACTGAAAGTTTGTACCTCTTAATCCCCATTACCTATTTCTCTCCCCTCCCCACTCCCCTCTGCTCTGGGAACAACCTGCTTGTTCTTTGTATATATGACTCTGTTTCTGTTTGTTTATGTTTGTTAATTTTTTTTTTAGGATATACCTATTTTAAGTGATGGTGACTTTTTGAGTAAGGAGGAGAGTGGATTTTTTGATTTGTAGAAGTAGACCTTGATGGCAGAACAAGGATAATAGCATTATCCTTCAAACAGACCTCCTCAGTTTGTATAGAACATGTGTAAATTTGTTTACTTTAATAGGGAGTCATGTTTGACAGTGACTCAAGTGCACTCATTTTACAAAAAATTTTAAATAAATTTTCACTTTGTAGGACATCATTGAAAAGAACAGCTTCATTACACAGAAACTTTATTTAGTAATGTTTTTAATTTTGCATAAGTGTAGGGTTTTTCTTTAACAAACTTTCGTGTATGTGCACATATACATATATGCTATTTATATGAAATATTAGAAAATATATATATACATTTACAGTAAGCTTGTTAGAGAAAGATAGTGCTTTTTGAGTGAGTAAGGTTGCTTTTGTCTTTGCTGCTAACCTTCATAGGTTTAAGCCTGATTTTAATGAGAAATCAGGATGATTATATCTGAAATTCAAACATCAAGTTCTTTGTACTATTGCAAGCTATTATCCTAGAAAAAACAGCTAACTATTTCTCTTAAAAATACTCTAAATTAATAATGGTATTCCAGGGAATTCCCTGGCAGTCCAGTGGTTAGGACTCGGAGCTTTTACTGCCCGTGGCCTGGGTTCGATCCCTCGTTGGGGAACTGAGATCCCGCAAGCTGCACGGCATGGCCAAATAAATAAATAAATAAAATTAAAATGGCATTCCAAATATATGAAGGAAAAATCGAATAGCACACACATATAATGTTCACTTTTGTAACACGATAAAAATTGACCATTAATGTAAGGTACAAATTATAGAAATAAATAAGGGATGAAAAATCTGCAGTCCATGACTGCGACTTGCCCTTTACTCCATCTAACAGCCTGTAAAAATTTCAATTAAGTTCTACAACTAATAGGACATCCAACCATACAAAGTTATACTGTAGCAATACAGTTCTGCCTCAATTTAGTGTTAAAAGAAGCTTCCATGTAATAGACGGTAAGTCTTTCATTTGTAATAAAACTATCTGATATAAAATCCGCCCTAAATAATTATTTCAATAAATGTTTTAAAAGACTCACTAAATGAACATAAGTGGAAGAGAGTATGCACATGTTTGTATATGTACATATAGAAAGACTAATATATATTATACATACATGTTTATTTAAAGAAGATGAATAAGCATGAAGAAGAAAAACAGATTTATGTATGGAGAAGAGAGAATATAATGAGTATAGAACAATGAAGTCCTAAGATTTCATCTTTTCTTTATCAGCCTTAAAAAAGACGATTAAATGTTTTAAAAAGAAAAAGGAAAGAAAGAAATATTTCTTCGTTGAACTGCTTTTAAGATTCCTTTGCACTAAGTTAAAGACTGTGGCTGCCATCAACTACTTGGGTCACTAGTTTATCTAAATCTGTCTAGGCCTGACTACACTGTTTCTCATTATATATCTCCGAGTTCATTATCATTTGCAAGGGTCTGAAACGTTTGTCACTGAAATCACTTTCATGGAATTTAACAAAATATTTTGAAGGGTTTTTTAAATACTGAGGCTAAACTGACTCTGCTGATAGACTGTTATTCGTTATTATTTTTGGTAATCCATAGGGGTAGCATAAGTATGTTCACACACATATAAATTTTAAAATTATATTTGTCTTTTTGTATAAGCCATCAAACACTAAAGGTAAATGTGTTACGTAAGACCCTGGGTACTTCAGGTGGCTGAAGGCATTCGCCTTTCGGCTTTTTACTTCAAAATTCATTTGAGAAAGTGCAACTAATCCTAGTGCAGAGTTGTGTTGCTCAGGAATATCTTGCTCTTCAACTCTTACAGGAAAGAGCAAGTACTTCACTTCCATTCACGTTGTCTGCTTTTTACACACAAAATTTTAAAATCCTTTTCTGTTGGCCGGGCTACTCTGCATTAACATCCCTGAATTTTTGCTGTTCCTATTTCTGTTGAGACATTTTTCTTTTCTAATTATTTCTAACTCCTCGCTGCATTTTTTTGTTTGCTCAGTTTTTCATTTTACTGCTTCACTGCCACCTCTTCAGAGCTCTCTGTCTGACCAGAAGTTTCACTGCAGTTTTACAGAACCACATTGACTCTTCCTGTCACTTTTGGATGCCTGGACCTTCGTAGGAAGAGACTGCACTTTTTTCCATAAATGTTCTTCAAACATCTTCCACCTGCATGCAGTATATATCCAGACTTCATTTAACCTTTCTCTAAATTCTCTTTCTGCCCTTAGTCCATTAATTTTGTAATATAACTTTTATATGAAACGAATGTTCCTAGGCACACTGAAGACTAAAATAATGAATAAGGTACTCACATATCCTCTAATTTTCCATGGGTCTAATGTTAACATTGAGACCATTTCAATTTCTATTAAGTCTGTAACTTGTTTTTATTATATGTACAGTATGAATATTTGAGTTTTGGAGAACTAAAAAAATAGAGCATGCACTAAGTGCCTCAGGGCAGCCCGTATTAGATAATTCAGTTCACTAAATGCCAAGCAATTCTCAGCCTTCATTGTGTTTCAAATACAGTCATTTCTTTTGGTGCATCAGAATTCTCTTCTTAAAATACAATCCCCAAATATGATCATTAATCATTCAACAACAAACTATTTAAGTTCCAAATTAATACATCTCAAATTGTTTTCTCCATCAAGAAGAAGGACAGATTTAAACTATCTTACATAGACAAAGGTAACAAAAGAACTGGGAAAAATTAGATTTTTCTTTCTTTGCAGCCGTACTTAAAAAAATATTTAGTCAGAGTAGGTGAAGTGAAGTGAGTAAACTGCTGAAGTCCAAACTAACTATAATTTGACCTCAGCTCAAAGGACAAAAATCATACAATTTGGAGGCGAGAAAAGTTAACACTATACTAAAATTGTCAAGCAACTTCTAAACTAGATCAATTGCCTTCATAATATTCTCAGAACAAAATGTTCTCTAAGAGCAGATCTGATATGAAGAGCCAAAAAATGGAAAATATTCACTATCAATTTACTGCAGTCACCCATAAACTATTACAAGAACATTATGTATCGGGGTTCAAGCCAGCAAGCTATTAAAGCAGACTGCTCTGGTGTCTTTTTATATTACTTCAATGCTACTGAAGCATTAATAAGGCCTCAGGGAATTGAAGTTATATTGAAACAGTCTTATCATGTAATCAATTTTTCAAATAATCCAAGTCTCTTAAAATAAGCTCTATTTCTTTTCTGTTACTTGTTGGTCAATGTCATTCCACCTTCACAAATGCCATCATCATTTTTGTTTGTCTGGTCCCAGTCATGCTTTCATCTTGGAAATATATCAATCTAAATAGTGCTAATTGCCATAGTTAATGAGTGCCAAGACATTGAGCACCCTTGGCTCCATTACCACTTTATGTGCTTCTGCTCATGAAGAGATCAAAGAACAAAGGATGGAAAGAATCATCTTCAAAAAATGAGAAGATGCCACATACACAATTTTTTTGGTCTGTTTGTTTGTTTGTTTAAAAACTTTGATTGAGGGCATAAATAATTCTGCTAAAATTACTTTCCTTTATAGTCCCTGGTTAATTTTAACTTGTTAAAATTTTTCTAACTTAATTTTTTTCTTATTTAAAGGATAGTAATGATACTCTGTCAAAACATGATTAACCCAATGATCTAATGCTTTTAATTCACTATTCACTGTTTTCCCTTGGTGACATAAATTCCAGGCAATTGAGGCATCTGTCAATCTATTGTACTAATGGAAAATATTCGTGCGTATAAACTTCCTACAAAATAAGAAGTCTCAGTAACTTTCATGGATACAAATCAGCAATGATTCAGTTTGTAATTGAAACTGTAGGTGAAAAGAAAACTAGGCATAAGCAAGTTTAAATCTGGAAAAAGTTACTGAAATATAAATCTCAGCAAACGAGATATTTCTTACCAGTACAAAATTAACCACAATTTAGTAGCATTAACTGAAGGTGAATATTCATATATTTGTGTGATTATTTAATATGCTTATGTGGGTGAGATATGTGTATATGTGTGTGTAGATACACATATCTATCTCAATTAGGCTGTAAGATCCATAAGCCATGCTTCTTTTCATCACCACTGCATCTCCAAATTCCAACACAATACCTATAACACAGCATTTCCTCAACATATATTTGTATAAGTAGGTGATAATATGAATATAGTAGTACGAGATTTAAAATTTTAAAACCTTTAATATAAAAGAAATCTGGGAAAGCATTAGTGATCACATATTTCCTCAATGTGTAGTTCAATTTACATCTCTTTGTGATAGCTTATTTTTTGTTTTTTTCTTTGCCTGCTGCAATGAAGATTGCTATCTTAAGTATTAATTTACACCATAAACTTTTCTTGAAGAGATTTATTGACAATTGAGCCCAAAATAATTTTATCAACCTTATCATATAGTAATGAAAGAATATGTTTCTTTAGTTGTGCACAAACCATACCTTATTTTTACTTCATACTGCTTATCTTAATTAGCAGATCTAGAATATCCCTGTTTTATGTTTCTTGTATAAGCCTCTTATGTAATTAGTCACATTCCAATCAAACCTACATTAAAATAATAAGCAACTATTTCTACCTGAAATAGTATATAGGTCATTTGAGACCTATCACACAGTAGGTAAACAAACATAGCCCTAGCTAAACTTCTCCCCATTACTTCCATTCTGTCTTCCTCATAAAAAGACTACAAGAAGTGATGTCATTAAAACAGTCAATAAGGTTTTCATTGAAATTGTTTCCTCAGATTCTTATCAAGTGACATCTTTATAAGCTTATACGTGAGATCATACAGTAAAGAGCTAGTTTGTTTTGTCTTGTTTTGTTTTACTTTGTTTCACCAGACTTCGTGACAAGATGCTTAAGCCAATGTTTTAATGAGAAATGTTTTAATTACTCAAACAAAAAACAAAAAATAAAAAGACAATAAAAACACTGAGAAACATTCTTTGATAAACAGACACTGACTTTTAGAGCCACCTCTCAAAGCTAACACCAGACTATAGACCCCATGACAGTACTTTTTTGGTTCACTGCAATATCTGCAGTACCTAGGAAACTGTGTGATTCACAGTAAAACCTCTATAAATATTTACTGAATTGATTTGCATACATACTTTAATGAAAAAAAAATACAACACACCAGGGCTAAATGAGGCAAGCAGTTTGAAACTATAAATGCTCTGTGTTCCTCTACCTTTCTGGATATACTTTTTTGGTTTTTTTTGTATTTCATTTTATTTTTCTACAGCATGTTCTTATTAGTTATGTATTTTATACATATTAGTGTATATATGTCAATCCCAATCTCCCAATTCATCCCACCACCACCCCCCCCCCCCCGCCACTTTCACCTTTGGTGACTATACGTTTATTCTCTACATCTGTGTCTCTATTTCTGCCCTGCAAATCGGTTCATCTGTGCCAATTTCCTAGGTTCCACATATATGTGTTAATATATGATATTTGTTTTTCTCTTTCTGACTTACTTCACTCTGTATGACAGCCTCTAGATCCAATCACGTCTCTACAAATGACCCAATTTCATTTCTCTCTATGGCTGAGTAACATTCCATTGTATGTATGTACCACATCTTCTTTATCCATTCGTCTGTTGATGGGCATTTAGGTTGCTTCCATGACCTGGCTATTGTAAATAGTGCTGCAATCAACACTGGGGTGCATGTGTCTTTTTAAATCATGGTTTTCTCTGGGTATATGCCCAGTAGTGGGATTGCTGGGTCATATGGTAATTCCATTTTTAGTTTTGTAAGGAACCTCCACACTGTTCTCCATAACACTATATCAATTTACATTCCCACCAACAATTCACGAGGGTTCCCTTTTCTCCACACCCTCTCCAGCATTTGTTGTTTGTAGATTTTCTGATGATGCCCATTCTAACTGGTGTGAGGGGATACCTCATTGTAGTTTTTATTCGCATTTCTCTAATAATTAGTGATGTTGAGCAGCTTTTCATGTGCTTCTTGGCCATCTGTATGTCTTCTTTGGAGAAATGTCTATTTAGGTCTTCTGCTCATTTTTGGATTGGCTTGTTTGTTTTTTTAATATTGAGCTGCATGAGCTGTTTATATACTTTGGAGATTAATCCTTGGCCCGTTGATTCGTTTGCAAATATTTTCCCCCATTCTGAGGGTTGTCTTTTCATCTTGTTTATGGTTTCCTTTGCTGTGCAAAAGCTTTTAAGTTTCATTAGGTCCCATTTGTTTATTTTTGTTTTTATTTCCATTACTCCAGGAGGTGGATCAAAAAGATCTTGCTGTGATTTATGTTAAAGAGTGTCCTTCCTATGTTTTCCTCTAACAGTTTTATAGTGTCTGGTCTTACATTTAGGTCTCTAATACATTTTGAGTTTATTTTTGTGTATGGTGTTAGGGTGTGTTCTAAATTCATTCTTTTACATGTAGCTGTCCAGTTTTCCCAGCACCACTTATTGAAGAGACTGTCTTTTCTCCATTGTATATCCTTGCCTCCTTTGTCATAGATTAGTTGACCATAGGTGTGTGGGTTTATCTCTGGGCTTTCTATCTTCTTCCATTGATCTATGTTTCTGTTTTTGTGGCAGTACCATATCGTCTTGATTACTGTGGCTTTATAGTATAGTCTGAAGTCAGGGAGCCTGATTCCCCCAGCTCCGTTTTTTTCCCTCAAGACTGCTTTGGCTATTCGGGGTCTTTGTGTCTCCATACACATTTTAAGATTTTTTGTTCTAGTTCCATAAAAAATGCCATTGGTAATTTGATAGGGATTGCATTGAATCTGTAGATTGCTTTGGGTAGTATTGTCATTTTCACAAAATTGATTCTTCCAATCCAAAAACATGGTATATCTCTCCATCTGTTGGTATCATCTTTAATTTCTTTCATCAGTGTCCTATAGTTTTCTGCATACAGGTCTTTTGTCTCCCTAGGTAGGTTTATTCCCACTTCTTTTATTCTTTTTGTTGCAATGGTAAATCGGAGTGTTTCCTTAATTTCTCTTTCAGACTTTTCATCATTAGTGTATAGGAATGCAAGAGATTTCTGTGCATTCATTTTGTACCCTGCTACTTTACCAAATTCATTGATTAGCTCCAGTAGTTTTCTGGTAGAGACTTTAGGATTCTCTATGTATAGTATCATGTCATCTGCAAACAGTGACACTTTCACTTCTTTTCCAATTTGTATTCGTTTTATTTCTTTTTCTTCTCTGATTGCCATGGCTAGGACTTCCAAAACTATGTTGAATAATAGTGGTGAGAGTGGACATCTTTGTCTTGTTCCTGATCTTAGAGGAAATGCTTTCAGTTTTTCACCATTGAGAATGATGTTTGCTGTGGGTTTGTCGTACATGGCCTTTATTATCTTGAGGTAGGTTCCCTCTATGCCCACTTTCCGGAGAGTTTTTATCATAAATGGGTGTTGAATCTTGTCAAAAGCTTTTTCTGCATCTATTGAGATCATCATATGGCTTTTCTTCTTCAATTTGTTAATATGGTGTATCACATTGATTGATTTGCGTATATTGAAGAATTCTTGAATCCCTGGGATAAATCCCACTGGATCATGGTGTATGATCCTTTTAATGTGTTGTTGGATTCTGTTTGCTAGTATTTTGTTGAGGATTTTTGCATCTATATTCACCAGTGATATTGGTCTGTAATTTTCTTTTTTTGTACTATCTTTGTCTGGGTGGGTATCAGGGTGACGGTGCCCTCATAGAAGGAGTTTGGCAGTGTTCCTTCCTCTGTACTTTTTTGGAACACTTTGAGAAGGATGAGTGTTAGCTCTTCTCTAAATGTTCGATAGAATTAACCTGTGAAGCCATCTGGTCCTGGACCTTTTCTGCTGAAAGATTTTTAATCACAGTTTCAATTTCATTACTTCTGATTGGTCTGTTCATATTTTCTATCTTTTCCTGGGTCAGCCGTGGTAGGTTATACCTCTCTAAGAATTTGCCCATTTCTTCCAGGTTGTCCATTTTGTTGGCATAGATTTGCTGGTAGTAGACTTTTAGGATGCTTTGTATTTCTGCGGTATCTGTTGTAACTTCTCACTTTTCATTTCTAATTTTATTGATTTGAGTCCTCTCCCTCCTTTTCTTGATGAGTCTGGCTAAAGGTTTATCAATTTTGTTTATCTTCTCAAAGAACTAGCTTTTAGTTTTATTGATCTTTGCTATTATTTCTTTGTTTCTATTTCATTTATTTCTGCTCTGATCTTTATGATTTCTTTCCTCCTAATTTTGGGTTTTGTTTGTTCATCTTTCTCTAGTTCCTTTAGGTGTAAGGTTAGATTTTTTAATTGAAATTTTTCTTGTTTCTTGAGAAAGGCTTGTATTGCTATAAACTTCCCTCTTAGAACTGCTTTTGCTGCATCCCATAGGTTTTGGGTTGTCGTGTTTTTGTTGTAATTTGTCTCTAGATATTTTTTGATTTCCTCTTCGATTTCTTTGGTGAGCTCTTGGTTATTTAGTAACATATTGTTTAGCTTCCATGTGTTTGTGTTTTTTACGTTTTTTTCCCTGTAATTGATTTCTGATCTCATAGCATTGTGATCGGAAAAGATGCCTGATATGATTTCAATTTTCTTAAATTTACTGAGGCTTGATTTGTGACCCAAGATGTGATCTATCCTGGATGCTGTGTGCGCACTTGAGAAGCAAGTGTAATCTGCTGTTTTTGGATGGAATGTCCTATAAATATCAATTAAATCTATCTGGTCTATTGTGTCATTTAAAGCTTGTGTTTCCTTATTAATTTTCTGTCTGGAGGATCTGTCCATTGGTGTAAGTGAGGTGTTAAAGTCCCCCACTATTATTGTGTTACTGTTGCTTTCCTCTTTTATAGCTGCTAGCAGTGGCCTTACGTATTGAGGTGCTCCTATGTTGCGTATATATATATATATATATGTATAATTGTTATATCTTCTTCTTGGATTGATCCCTTGATCATTATGTAGTGTCCTTCCTTGTCTCTTGTAACATTCTTTATTTTAAAGTCTATTTTATCTGATATGAGTATTGCTACTCCAGCTTTCTTTTGATTTCCATTTGCATGGAATACCTTTTTCCATCCCTTCACTTTCAGTCTGTATGTATCCCTAGGTCTGCAGTGGGTCTCTTGTAGACAGCATATATATGGGTCCTGTTTTTGTATCCATTCAGCGAGCCTCTGTCTTTTGGTTGGAGCATTTAATCCATTTTTATTTAAGGTAATTATCGATATGTATGTTTCTGTGACCATTTTCTTAATTGTTATGGGTTTGTTTTTGTAGGTCCTTTTCTTTTCTTGTGTTTCCCACTTAGAGAAGTTCCTTTAGCATTTGTTGTAGAGTTGGTTTGGTGGTGCTGAATTCTCTTAGCTTTTGCCTGTCTGTAAAGCTTTTGATTTCTCCATCGAATCTGAATGAGATCCTTGGTGGGTAGAGTAATCTTGGTTGTAGGTTCTTCCCTTTCATCACTTTAAGTATATCATGCCACTCCCTTCTGGCTTGTAGAGTTTCTGCTGAGAAATCAGCTGTTAACCTTATGGGAGTTCCCTTGTATGTTATTTGTTGTCTTTCCCTTGTTGCTTTCAATAATTTTTCTCTGTCTTTAATTTCTGTCAATTTGATTACTCTGTGTCTTGGCATGTTTCTCCTTGGGTTTATCCTGCCGGGGACTCTCTGTGCTTCCTGGACTTGGGTGGTTATTTCCTTTCCCATGTTAGGGAAGTTTTTGACTATAATCTCTTCAAACATTTTCTCGGGTCCTTTCTCTCTCTCTTCTCCTTCTGCCACCCTATAATGTGTATGTTGTTGCGTTTAATGTTGTCCCAGAGGTCTCTTAGGCTGTCTTCATTTCTTTTCATTCTTTTTTCTTTATTCTGTTCCATGGCAGTTAATTCCACCATTTTGTCTTCCAGGTCACTTATCTGTTCTTCTGCCTCAGTTTCTGCTATTTATTCCTTCTAGTGTATTTTTCATTTCATTTATTGTATTGTTCATCTTTGTTCGTTTGTTCTTTAATTCTTCTAGGTGTTTGTTTGTTGTTTTATTCTTCTAGGTCTTTGTTAAACATTTCTTACATCTTCTCAATCTTTTCCTCCATTCTTTTTCCGAGGTCCTGGATCACCTTCCCTATCATTATTCTGAATTCTTTTTCTGGAAGGTTGCCTATCTCTACTTCATTTAGTTCTTTTTCTGGGGTTTTATCTTGTTCCTTCATCTGGTGCAAAGTCCTCTGCCTTTTCATTTTGTCTATCTTTCTGTGAATGTGGTTTTCTTTCCACAGGCTGCAGAATTGTAGTTCTTCTTGCTTCTGCTCTCTGCCCTCTGGTGGATGAGGCTATCTAAGAGACTTGTGCAAGTTTCCTGATGGGAGGGACTGGTGGTGGGTAGAGCTGGGTGTTGCTCTGGTAGGCAGAGCTCAGTAAAACTTTAATCCGCTTGTCTGCTGATGGGTAGGGCTGTTCCCTCCCTATTGGTTGTTTGGCCTGAGGTGATCCAGCACTGGAGCCTACCTGGCTCTTTGGTGGGGCTAATGGCGGACTCTGGGAGGGCTCACGCTAACGAGTACTTTCCAGAACTTCTGCTGCGAGTGTCCTTGTCCCCACGGTGAGTCACAGACACCCCCCACCTCTGCAGGAGATCCTCCAACACTAGCAGGTAGGTCTTGTTCAGTCTCCTCTGGGGTCACTGCTCCTTCCCCTGGTTCCCAATGAGCGCATTACTTTGTGTGTGCCCTCTAAGTGGAGTCTCTGTCTCCCCCAATCCTGTCAAAGTCCTGCAATCAAATCCCACTAGCCTTCAAAGTCTGATTCTCTAGGAATTCCTCCTCCCGTTGCCGGACCCCCAGGTTGGGAAGCCTGATGTGGGGCTCAGAACCTTCACTCCAGTGAGTGGACTTCTGTGGTATAAGTGTTTTCCACTTTGTGAGTCACCCACCCAGCAGTTATGGGATTTGATTTTATTGTGATTGCGCCCCTCCTACCATCTCATTGCGGCTTCTCCTTTGTCTTTGGATGTGGGCTATCTTTTTTGGTGAATTCCAGTGTCTTCCTGTCAATGACTGTTCAGCAGTTAGTTGTAATTCCGGTGCTCTCGCAAGAGGGAGTGAGCGCATGTACTTCTACTCTGCCATCTTGAACCAATCAACGTCAATATTCTGGTTGTGATATTGCATTAGAGTTCTGCAAAATGTGAGCTGGTGCCCCACCTTCATGCATGACTGTGGGTGACTGCTACTTCAACGTGGGCTATCTGTGCCTCTGTCCCTTTCTGAACTCCTGGCACCCTCCCTAGGTATTCTGATTAGACAAAGTCATAAAATAGGCTACAGATGAATCAGGGTGTTAATTTAATTTAAAGAAAGCCTACAAAGAGGATTTCTCTAGAAAACTCTTTTTAGGACCAAGAAAGAACTTTAAAAGCTGTATCTGAAATACTGACATCTTTATGAATGAAATTTTATGATATCTTAGATTTGCTTTAAAATAATTGAGTGTTGATGTGGTTTATTGACCACTTATTGATATTGAAGCTAGGGATTTATTATATCATACTGTCTTCTTTTGTGTAAGCTTGAGATTTTCCATAATATTTTTTTAATGAGAATACACACATACATTACATATTTTCTTCTTTCCAAAAAAAAATGTTTTTAATTTGGAGGCTTCTGACAGCTTTTCTCACCTATCCCCCCCCCCTCAAAATACTACTAGTAACAATTAATAAAAGGAAGGGATACAACTTACTTCCATAATTTTAGAAAAGTGGAAGCCAAGAAAAGAGAGACAACTGATATAGCTCCTGATTTGCAACATTCTCTCCCACCAGAAATAGTTTTTTAAAAATTGAGTGGAAAAAGTCCTGAAACAAACTTCATTAATAGCCCCCAATTTAGAAAAACATTCACTGAGAAGTGTGACAATCTTAAGATGGGAGTAGGGGTATTAAAAAAAAAGACAAGGCTAGAAAGCCCTCCTTTAGGAAGGCTTTGCTTAGGAATCTAAGCAAACTTCCTTAGCTGGGAAAGGTAAATGGTCAATGCTCACCATTTTGTTTTTTCTTTACTGGGAGGAAAGTAGGAAAGGAAAGACAAAATCATGTTAGTTTCTCAAAACTAATTACCTTTAGTAATAAATTGGCACTTAGTACAATGTAAAGCAGAAGAGAAAAATAAAAAACACACAGTCCTTGGAGGAAGGAGGAGTCTGGAGGGAAAAGCCACATCAGTAGGCACAAACATAATCCCTAGTTGTCAATTCTAGACTATCATGGACTGAATGTCTGTGTCTCCCCCAAATTCATATGTTGAAATCTTAACCCCCACTATGGTGATATTAGAATGTGAGGGGGGGAGACTTGGAAGGTAACTGGGTCATGAGGATGGAGCCCTCATGAATGGGATAAGGCCAGTGAGCTAGGTAGGTCTTCCCCCACTCCCTGTGAGGATACAATGCAAAGTCAGCTGCTTGCAACCTGGAAGACAGTTCTCACCAGAACCTGAGCATGCTGACACCATGATTTCAGACTTCCAGCCTCTAAATTTCCTGGTTGATAAGCTACTCCATTTATGGTATTTTTGTTATAGCAGCCCAAGCTAAGATATAGTCTAATGTTGTAATAGTAAAACCCAACAATTTTTACCTGATTCGTCCTCACTGCCTGAAAAAGGATGAGAAGTATGGTGGAGAGAACTGGTAAATAGGAGAATCTATGCACCTGGACTGATTGGCTGTTAGAGTAAAATTTTAGTTCTCCAACAAAAGTTCAGAAGATAAGTCATTAAGTTTGGATTCAGGTGGCGTGGGAAGAAAACCAAGGAGTTTTTACTCACATAGTTTTCAAGCATAGAGATTAAGGGCTATACAGTAATTTGGACATTTCCTATTAAATGAAACAATTACATAAAAACAGTACAGGAAAAATTATGTAGCATGAAAAAATATATCTGAAGAATGCATTCCAGAAGAAAACCTAACCCAAGTAACAAACAAAAAAAGTCAAGAAGAAAAATGCAAATAACCAAGTAGAAAAATGGTCCAAGGAAATGGAAACATGTCTTAAGGAAAAAATATATAAATATCCAAGAAACATAGGAAAAGATGTTCAATCTTACAATACACACATACCATTTTCCCTTATCAGGTTGACAAACTTCTTAAAATTGGATAATATTCAGGGTTGGTGATCATATAAGAAAATGATATCACACATAGTGCATGGGGGAGTAAATTTTTTGGAGGGCAACTTAGAAATAACTCTTAAATTTTTAAATTTATGGTAAATTCCACTGCCTCCTATACTCTTACGCCCTGATTTATCCCCTACCAAAAAAAAGTTTGCCATCACATACATTGGGGACAAAGAGGAAAATCAGTTGTTTCTAATAACAAAGAGATACAAACATTACTGAAGTGACTCTCCATTTTAATCCATGCTCTCTCATTAACTTGTCTTTATATTAGATATTCATCTCCCCTTTCTAGGACTGTTTCTTCACATATAAGATCAATATTTGGGATTTTTGGAATGTTCAAGGACCGTTCCACCTCTCAAATGTTCAATGTAACTTAAAAAGAAGTTTTTCTTTTTATTTTACCTACTCATCATCAGGAACATTGTCATAGTTATTCTTCCAATATTGGTGAGGTATTGATGATAGATTTCCTCTAATAGAAACATACATTCTCTCCTAGCCCTGGCTTTAAACCCAGCATAACAAATCTACAGGGAAACTGTAGGGGAATAAAGGTTTTTCCAAGACATCTTGGTGGATGATACTGACATTCAAAGATATGGGAAGAAGAGAAGAATTATCACATTTTAGAGTGAAGATAAAATTTGCAGTTTGAACCATGTTAAGTTTAAAGTGCCTATGGAGGTCTCGGCTGAAGATATCCAGCAGCCAGCTGTATGTATAAGTTTGGAGAGAGATGGAAGTGCTAAGATATGTGCTGAGATCTGAGAGTCATCAAAATAAAGATGATGAGTGAAACAAAAGATGTGAATATAATCACCTAAAGAAGAAGAGGTGTGATGTGAGGGCAAGAGAGGGAAGAAGAAAGAGAAGGAGGAGGAGAAGGGAGAAGAATAAGAAGTAGAAGGCAAAGAAGATAAGGGAGAGGGAGAAGAAAAGAAGAAAGAGGAGGAAGAGAAGGAGGAGGAGAAAGAAAAGGAGAGAAAAAAGGAGGAGGAGAAGGAGAAGGAAGAGAGGGGGAGGGGAGGAGGAAGAAGAAACATACAGGGACAGGAAGAAGAAGAAGCCTACAAAGGAAACTTAAGAGAGGCCAGAGAGGGCCAGGAGAAAAATCAAAATGTATCGTGAAACCAATGGGAAGACAGAGTTTCAAAAGAAAGGAGCCGTCAAAAATGTTAAAAACATCCAAGATATAAAATAAGGTCAAGACTGAATATATTCTTTTGAATTTGACATTTTTATGACTTTTTATCTCGCTGGGAATAATTTAAATTACAGTCTAAGGACAGAAGTCAGTTTTCAGTGGACTGTAGAGAGAATGTGAAGTGAGGAATTAAAAATTCCTTCCTGAAGGTTTGAATAGAAATGAGAGAGAAGAAAATGGTAACAGCAAATCTTTTAAAAAAGGATTTTCTTTCTTTTTGTTGTTGTTTGCTTATTTTTTGTGTATATTTGATAGAAGATGCTTGCACAAGTCTATATGCTAAGAAGAAAAGGTTGAGTATACAGCTGAGAAAACGGGATTAGCAGTAGAACACATAGCAAGTTTTGAATAAGTATTTACTCAACAGCTAATTGTGAGTTAGCAAAGTCCTGGGCGTTGAAAGTGTGATGGCATTCAGAACACACATAGTACACTTTATTTAAAATACTCTGATTTTCTCTTCTTTTCCGTTTCTTTCTTTTTTTTTTTTAATTTCAGAAAATGGTATCCCTACATTATTCAAAATCAGCAGGCATTATTTGGGAAATTAAATAATGAAACATATTAGAAAAATATCTTAAGAAGTTGCAGTCATAAATTACATTTTACTCGATTTTCTCAATAAAATTAATGTGTTTTCCAGAGGAATCAAGAAAAAAATACATTTAGTTCAGAATTTTACTTGAAACATAACACTGATTATGATCTGAATACAGTGACTGACTGATCTGGCACAATGAGAAATGGAAGCAAATATAGATGGAACTATTTTGCAGGAAATTTTCAAATACTCTTACTCTCCTCATTAAGTTTACTAACAAGCTAAAAGTCTGAACCACTCCCCCACCCCGCCAAAAAAATAACTATACTAATTCAGGGGAAAAAATTGCCTTAATTGAGTTTTAAAATAAAAAGAAATAACAAAATTAGGTCAAACTGAAAAAAATTCAAATTAATATAAGGGCATAAACAGTGAAAATTTAATAGGAGAAACTTGGAATATATTAATGCCTAAAACTCTAAACATAAATGTCAGGCTATTAAAACAGATTAAAAATTAGATGGGTTGGACTTCCCTGGTGGCGCAGTGGTTAAAAGTCCACCTGCCAATCAGGGGACATGGGTTTGAGCCCTGGTCCAGGAAGATCCCACATGCCATGGAACAACTAAGCCCGTGAGCCACAACTACTGAGCCCGTATGCCACAACTACTGAAGCCTGTGCACCTACAGCCCATGCTCCACAACAAGAGAAGCCACCACAATGAGAAGCACACGTACCACAATGAGGAGTAGCCCCCGCTTGCCACAACTAGAGAAAGCCCACGCACAGCAACGAAGACCCAATGTAGCCAAAAATAAATAAATAAAATGAAAAATTTAAAAAAAAATTAGATGGGTTGTCTTAAAAGGTACTTAGTTCCTTGAGCCTGGTGATGTCCAAGCACTGTCTCCAGGACCACTTGCTGGAGGATCTGCAGAGGAGGCTCAGGCTCCAAAGAGGTGATGGGAATAGACGGGGTTTAAGGTGTCCTTCAGCTAATGACACTATAATGTATGGTTCTTTTAGATATTTTGCTAAAACATAAAGCCACAATATATTTTGTGTTGGCCAAGCAGGAAGATAACATGTTCTGATCAAGGAATAATATTCAAAGGAAATAAAAGAAGTGCCATCATTTTACATATTCCAAACTTTGCTAAAGGACAACAGAAATACCCAAAGAGGTAAAGAATAAAATATACATTACCAAAAGGATAAATTTTATGACTACTTTAATTAATATGAAAACACATTAGAGTGGAGAATGTATGTATGTATATGTATGTATGTATGTATATATTTATTTAGTTATATATTCTTCTGGCAAATATTTACTGAGTGCCTACAGTGCTGGACACTGTACAAGAGCAACAAATAAAATAGAATATTTCTGTCCTCATAGAGATTTCAGTGTACTATGAGAAGAGGGAAGGATATACGGTAAACAAACAAAACAGTTAATTACAAATTAAGAAGGTCCTCTGACAATAACTAGCAAAGATCCAGGCAAGGCGGAAGGGTGACTATTTAAAAAAGTAGTATCTTAGGATGAGAGGCATCCAAAGATGCAGAAAGCCAGGGCAGGTAACAGTATGTATGAATGCTCCAAAGAAGAAAAGCACCTGACATTGCCTAGGAACAAAAACGACATCAATGTGGCTAGAATGTTGTAAGTTATAATGAGAGTACTTCTGAGATGAGGTTAAAGAGAAATGGAGAGATAGACCTTACAAAATTTTACTCTAAGTGAAATGGGAAGTCACTGAAGCATACTTCTTGGACATAATCCAAGAATAAACCTGTTTCTCATGCAGAACGGATTGCAAGCAGCAAGGCAGTTAGTGAGAAGACCAGTTAGGGGACTAATCCAGTGGTCCATGATAAAGATCATGGTAACCTCTACTAAGAAGGCAGCCGTGGAAATGGAGAGAAGTGGATAGAGATTTGTAATTAGGACCTGAATCACCTTAGTTCTTACCTACTCTCTTTGGGCCTCAATTTCATCTTCTATAAACTTGAATTTACAGAAGCAAGTTTATAGAATGCAAAGAGATGTTCAGAGCACTATGTGAGACAAGATATAAGTACCTGGTATAAGGGAAGTTGCAATAAATCTCAGTTCTTTAAGAATACTTATTTAAAAATAATATTCATTCCAAGTTCATACTAGTGATAAGCAACTAAAATCCAGTATGATATGAACCGTTTGTCTTTCAAATGTGTATAATTTCTGAGGTAACAAAGGAAAATGTTTAAATTTTTGATTTATGAAATATTTGGGGTTATACAAAAGTTACACAGATATTAATCCAATGCCCAACTGATTACAACAGAAAATAAATCAAAAAGGTGAAAATTTCTATTTAAATTAGTTTCAATCACATTGTAACAAACATTTTAAAAACCTATTAATTTAAAAGTGAAGAATTGAAAACAAATTCTTTGGAATAAAATCCCTCTCCCTAGAAATGGGCCTATTGGCTGGAATACAGTGACTGCTCGATTTCCCTCTGTCTCTACTTCTCCTCCATTAAAACACACACACACACACACACACACACACACACACACACACAGCTTTTTAGCAACCCTGTTTAACATTTAGAAAGAAATAAATGACATGACAGAATAGGGATAAGTAAACATGTTGCATGGGCTCTATATAATTGAACATTCTTCAAATTCTGTAAACAGAAATTTCAGTGCCATGGAGATCCTTAAAATGAAGACAGATAAATGTGACCAAATATCAAATATCTCTTGTCAAAAATTTAGAGAGATCTTCCATGAAAATGATAAATAAAAATCTCACTTTAAAATTATATTATAAATGTGTCCCTCAGTTCAAGAAATATTATACCCTTTAAAATAGAACAAAAGAAAAACTGGCTGTGTTCAGTGTGAGAAGAATACACAGAATCTTCATCTCTGAACAAAGAAAGAAATGGCACCCAAGGAAGTGGACTATGGCAAATGAAAGACCCTCTTGTGTTTTGTCTTTCCTTTGTTCATGTATAAAACCAAAAAAAAAAAAAAAAAAGTAAAGAAAAGAAAGAAAGAGAGAAAAAGGCACAAACCCTAGGGCTAATTGCACTACACAGAAACTCATTTCCAAGAGTTGGTGTCAAATCTTGCAGTCTAAATCTCCAAATAGCTATCCTCTAATAAAATCGATATACCCTGCTTCCTGAAAAGAGAAAAAAAGGGAAAAAAAGTAAGGAAGGAAACAAGGGAGGAAGGGATGGAGGGAGGGAGGGAGAGGAAGGAAGGAAGGAGAAAAAGAATAAGGCGCTTGATCACAGAATACTTCCATATAATGGAGTGTTCAGTCCTGTATATACAGAAATTATAGGCAAGGCATTGTTTCAGTCATTTTCAACCATGGTAATGCTGCATATATAGATAGCCCTCCACACTCTGTTCAGGACTAACCCCAAACTGGATAAACTCTTACAATATGAAGTTTTCAACAATTACTTTCTCTTTGTACTTCTTTCTTTCCTTTTTAATTTTTCTTCTCTTCCACTTCATTTCTTTGTACTATCTCCAACCTTTACAGTTTTTTCCCCTTTCTCCTTTTTCTCTCTCTCTTTCCTAATTTTACATCACACTGCTGATGGACTTGGTTGGGGGAGGTGGTGGGAATGATGCTAAAATAAAGCAAATTTTCTTTCCTGTCAGAACATTACTAAACAATACTTCCAAGCACTGCTAATTCAATCATGCAAGCTCAGTTAGGATTTTAATGATGATTCCAAGTTATATCTCCTTTCTGAATCAAATACTAAAAGACTACTAATTTAGAGATAAAAGTATTTTATTAAATTATTTTTTAAGAGAACTAGTCATTTATATGTGTTATCTACATCCTATTTCCCAACTATGCTACACAGTCTAATTTGTAGTACACAAAAAACTTCTATAGTTGTCCACTTCTTGCAGGACTAAATCAGAGATCTACTGCTGGCATAAGGCAAAGTTGGTCAAGGCAAAAAAATGTACCTGATAGTGTTTGTCTTCAGATTCTCCCTTTTTCTTCCTTGCAATAAACCTGATCTCCTAGATTCTCCTTTTTTCCTTTAGTCATTCAATAAATATTTACTGAACCCTAATTATTTGCCAGGAACTATGGTAGATGTTATTGACAAACACATGAAATAGGCCTTCTCTGACATGGAAAACTTTATAACCTAGGTGGAGAGGCAGGAATGTAACTGCAATGTAATTTGATAAGGCCCTTAATGGAAGTAAGAACAGATTGCAATCCTCATTACACATCCGGCTACTTAGACTCCTCTACTGTGTTCCTTAGATTTTCCTGTACTTGGAATCTACTTCTCTATCCTCCTCATTAAAACTTACCTACTGGGGAGGAGCTTCAGGATGGCAGAAGAGTAAGAAGTGGAGATCACCTTCCTCCCCACAGATACATCAGAAATACATCTACATGTGGAACAACTCCTACAGAACACCTACTGAACGTTGGCAGAAGACCTCAGACCTCCCAAAAGGCAAGAAACTCCCTATGTACCTGGGTAGGGCAAAGGAAAAAAGAAAAAAACAGAGATGAAAGAATAGGGATGGGACCTGCACCAGTGGGAGGGAGCTGTGAAGGAGGAAAGGTTTCCACACACTAGGAAGCCCCTTCGCGGGTGGAGACTGCGGGTGGCAGAGGGGGGAAGCTTCGGAGCCACGGAGGAGAGCGCAGCCACAGGGGTGCGGAAGGCAAAGCGGAGAGATTCCCGCACAGAGGATCGGTGCCAACCAGCACTCACCTGCCCGAGAGGCTTGTCTGCTTACCCGCCAGGGCAGGCGGGGGCTGGGAGCTGAGGCTCCGGCTTCGGAGGTCAGATCTCAGGGAGAGGACTGGGGTTGGCTGTGTGAACACAGCCTGAACGGGGCTCGTGCGCAACAGCTAGCCGGGAGGGATTCTGGGAAAAAGTCTGGAGATGCCAAAGAGGCAAGAGGCTTTTTCTGGCCTGTTTCCTAGTGCAGGAGGAGAGGGGATTAAGAGCTCTGCTTAAAGGAGCTCCAGAGATGAGCGCGAGTCACGGCTATCAGCGCAGACCCCAGAGATGGGCATGAGACGCTAAGGCTGCGGCTGCAGCCACCAAGAAACCTGTGTGCAAGCACAGGTCACTATCCACACCTCCCCTCCCGGGAGCCTGTGCAGCCCACCAATGCCAGGGTCTCGTGATCCATGGACAACTTCCCCGCAAGAATGCACGGCACGCCTCAGGCTGATGCAACGTCATGCCGGCCTCTGCTGCCACAGGCTCGCCCCGCACCCGTACCCCCCCCACCCCCCAGACTGAGTGAGCCAGAGCTGCCGAATCAGCTGCTCCTTTAACCCCATCCTGTCTGAGCGAAGAACAAATGCCCTCAAGGGATCTACATGCAGAGGTGGGGCCAAATCCAAAGCTGAACCCCGGATTAAAACCCTACAATCAACTTGATGTACCCTGCATCTGTGGCACCTAAATAGACAACGAATCATCCCAAATTGAGGAGGTGGACTTTGGGAGCAACGATATATATATATATATTTTTCCTTTTCCTCTTTTTGTGAGTGTCTATGTGTATGCATCTGCGTGTGATTTTGTCTGTATAGCTTTGCTTTTACCATTTGTCCTAGGGTTCTGTATCTCCGTTTTTTTGTTTTTGTTTTTTGTATAGTTTTAAATGCTTGTTATCATTGGTGGATTTGTTTTTTGGTTTGGTTGCTTCTTTCTTTCTTTCTTTTATATTTTTTAATACTTTAAAAAAGTTTTTTTAATAATTATTTCTTATTTTTTATTTTAATAACTTTATTTTAAAATAAACTTATTTTATTTTATTTATTTTATCTTCTTCTTTCTTTCTCTCTTTTTTTCTCCCTTTTATTCTGAGCCATGTGGTTAACAGGCTCTTGGTGCTCCAGCCAGGCATCAGGGCTGTGCCTCTAAGGTGGGAGAGTCAAGTTCAGGACATTGGTACACAAGAGAACTCCCAGCTCCACGTAATCTCGAAGGAGGAAAACCTCCCACAGATCTCCATCTCAACGCCAAGACCCAGCTCCACTCAAAGACCAGCAAGCTGCAGTGCTGGACACCCTATGACAAACAACTAGCAAGACAGGAACACAACCCCATCCATTAGCAGAGAGGTTGCCTAAAATCATAATAAGGCCACAGACACCCCAAAACACACCGCCAGATGTGGACCTGCCCACCAGGAACACAAGATCCAGCCTCATCCACCAGAACACAGGCACTAGTTCCCTCCACTGAGAGGCCTACACAACTCACTGAACCAACCTTAGCCACTGGGGGCAGACACCAAAAACAATGGGAACTACAAACCTGCAGCCTGTGAAAAGGAGACACCAAACACAGTAAGTTAAGCAAAATGAGAAGACAGAGGAACACACAGCAGTTGAAGGAGCAAGGTAAAAACCCACCAGAACTAACAAATGAGAAGGAAATAGGCAGTCTACCTGAAAAAGAATTCAGAATAATGATAGTAAAAATGATCCAAAATCTTGGAAATAGACTGGAGAAAATACAAGAAACGTTTAACAAGCACATAGAAGAACTAAAGAGCAAACAAACAGTGATGAAAAACACAATAAATGAAATTAAAAATACTCTAGAAGGGATCAATAGCACAATAACTGAGTCAGAAGAACGGATAAGCGACCTGGAAGATAAAATAGAGGAAATAACTACTGCAAAGCAGAATAAAGAAAACAAAATGAAAAGAATTGAGGACAGTCTGAAGAGACTTCTGGGACAACATTAAACGCACCAACATTCAAATTATAGGGGTCCCAGAAAAAGAAGAGAAAAAGAAAGGGACTGAGAAAATATTTGAAGAGATTATAGTTGAAAACTTCCCTAATATGGGAAAGGAAATAGTTAATCAAGTCCAGGAAGCACAGAGAGTCCCATACAGGATAAATCCAAGGAGAAACACGCCAAGACAAATATTAATCAAACAATCAAAAATAAAATACAAAGAAAAAATATTAAAAGCACCAAGGGAAAAACAACAAATAACATACAAAGGGATCACCGTAAGGTTAACAGCTGATGTTTCAGCAGAAACTCTGCAAGCCAGAAGGGTGTGGCAGGACATATTTAAAGTGCTGAAGGGGAAAAAATTACAACAAAGATTACTCTACCCAGCAAGGATCTCATTCAGATTTGACGGAGAAATTAAAATCTTTACAGACAAGCAAAAGCTAAGAGAATTCAGCACCACCAAACCAGCTTCACAACAAATGCTAAAGGAACTTCTCTAGGTAGGAAACACGAGAGAAGGAAAAGACCTACAATAACAAACCCAAAACAATTAAGAAAATGGTAATAGCAACATACATATCGATAATTACCTTAAAAGTAAATGGATTAAATGCTCCAACCAAAAGACATAGACTGGCTGAATGGATACAAAAATAAGACCCCTATATATGCTATCTACAAGAGACCCACTTCATACCTAGGGACACATACAGACTGAAAGTGAGGGGATGGAAAAAGATATTCCATGTAAATGGAAATCAAAAGAAAGAGTAGCAATATTCATATCAGACAAAATAGACTTCAAAACAAAGACTATTACAAGAGACAAAGAAGGACACTACATAATGATCAAGGGATCAATCCAAGAAGAAGATATAACAATTGTAAATATTTATGCACGCAACATAGGAGCACCTCAATACATAAGGCAAATACTAACAGCCATAAAAGGGGAAATCGACAGTAACATAATCATAGTAGGGGACTTTAACACTCCACTTTTACCAATGGACAGACCATCCAAAGTGAAAAAAAATAAAGAAACACCAGCTTTAAATGATACATTAAACAAGATGGATTTAATTGATATTTATAGGACATTCCATCCAAAAACAACAGAATACACTTTCTTCTCAAGTGCTCATGGAACATTCTCCAGGATAGATCATATCCTGGGTCACAAATCAAGCCTTGATAAATTTAAGAAAATTAAAATCTTATCAAGTATCTTTTCTGACCACAACACTATGAGACTAGATATCAATTACAGGAAAAAATCTGTAAAAAATACAAACTCATGGAGGCTAAACAATACACTACTTCATAACCAAGAGATCACTGAAGAAATCAAGGGGGAAATCAAAAAATACCTAGAAACAAATGACAATGAAAACACGACAACCCAAAACCTATCGGATGCAGCAAAAGCAGTTCTAAGAGGAAGTGTATGGCAATACAGTCCTACCTCAAGAAACAAGAAACATCTCAAATAAACAACCTAACCTTACACCTAAAGCAATTAGAGAAAGAAGAACAAAAAAACACCAAAGTTAGCAGAAGGAAAGAAATCATAAAGATCAGATTAGAAATAAATGAAAAAGAAATGAAGGAAACTATAGCAAAGATCAATAAAACTAAAAGCTGGTTCTTTGAGAAGATATACAAAATTGATAAACCATTAGCCAGACTCATCAAGAAAAAAAGGGAGAAGACTCAAATCAATAGAATTAAAAATGAAAAAGGAGAAGTAACAACTGACACTGCAGAAATACAAACAATCATGAGAGATTACTACAAGCAACTCTATGCCAATAAAATGGACAACCTGGAAGAAATGGACACATTCTTAGAAAAGCACAACCTTCCAAGACTGAACCAGGAAGAAAGAGAAAATATAAACAAACCAATCCCAAGCACTGAAATTGAGACTGTGATTAAAAATCTTCCAACAAACAAAACCCAGGACCAGATGGTTTCACAGGCGAATTCTATCAAACATTTAGAGAAGAGCTAACACCTGTCCTTCTCAAACTCTTCCAGAATACAGCAGAGGAAGGAACACTCCCAAACTCATTCTATGAGGCCACCATCACCCTGACATGAAAACCAGACAAAGATGTCACAAAGAAAGAAAACTACAGGCCAATATCATTGATGAACATAGATGCAAATGTCCTCAACAAAATACTAGCAAACAGAATCCAACAGCACATTAAAAGGATCATACACCATGATCAAGTAGGGTTTATCCCAGGAATGCAAGGATTCTTCAATATACGCAAATCAATCAATGTGATACACCATATTAACAAATGGAAGGAGAAAAACCATATGATCATCTCAATAGATGTAGAGAAAGCTTTCAATAAAATTCAACACCCATTTATGATATAAACCCTCCAGAAAGTAGGCATACCAGGAACTTACCTCAACATAATAAAGGCCATATATGACAAACCCACAGCCAACATTGTCCTCAATGGTGAAAAACTGAAACCATTTCCACTAAGATCAGGAACAAGACAAGGTTGTCCACTCTCACCACTATTATTCAACATAGTTTTGGAAGTTTTAGCCACAGCAGTCAGAAAAGAAAAAAAAAAAATAAAAGGAGTCCAAATCGGAAAAGAAGAAGTAAAGCTGTCACTGTTTGCAGATAACATGATACTATACATAGAGAATCCTAAAGATGCTACCAGAAAACTACTAGAGCTAATCAATGAATTTGGTAAAGTAGCAGGTACAAAATGAATGCACAGAAATCTCTTGCATTCCTATACACTAATGATGAAAAATCTGAAAGTGAAATTAAGAAAACACTCCCATTTACCATTGCAACAAAAAGAATCAAATATCTAGGAATGAACCTACCTAAGGAGACAAAAGACCTGTATGCAGAAAATTATAAGACACTGATGAAAGAAATTAAAGATGGTACAAATAGATGGCAAAATATACCATGTTCTTGGATTGGAAGAATCAACATTGTGGAAATGACTATACTACCCAGAGCAATCTACAGATTCAATGCAATCCTTATCAAACTACCAATGGCATTTTTCACAGAACTAGAACAAAAAATTTCACAATTTTTATGGAAACACAGAAGACCTCGAATAGCCAAAGCAATCTTGAGAAAGAAAAATGGAGCTGGAGGAATCAGGCTGCCTGGCTTCAGACTATACTACAAAGCTACAGTAATCAAGACAGTATTGTACTGGCACAAAAACAGAAATATAGATCAATGGAACAGGACAGAAAGCCCAGAGATAAACCCATGCACATATGGTCACCTTATCTTTGATAAAGGAGGCAAGAATATACAGTGGAGAAAAGACAGCTCTTCAATTAGTCGTGCTGGGAAAACTGGACAGCTACATGTAAAAGAATGAAATTAACACTCCCTAATACCACACACAAAAATAAACTCAAAATGGATTAAAGACCTAAATGGAAGGTCAGACACTATTAAACTCTTAGAGGAAAACATAGGCAGAACACTCTTTGACATAAATCACAGCAAGATCGTTTTTGACCCACCTCCTACAGAAATGGAAATAAAAACTAAAATAAACAAATGGGACCTAATGAAACTTAAAAGCTTTTGCACAGCAAAGGAAACCATAAACAAGACCAAAAGACAACCCTCAGAATGGGAGAAAATATTTGCCAATGAAGCAACTCACAAAGGATTAATCTCCATAATTTACAAGCAGCTCATGCTGTTCAATATCAAGAAAACAAACAACCTAATACAAAAATGGGCAGAAGACCTAAACAGACATTTCTCCAAAGAAGATATACAGATTGCCAAGAAACACATGAAAGAATGCTCAACATCATTAATCATTAGAGAAATGCAAATCAAAACTACAATGAGATATCATCTCACACTGGTCAGAATGGCCATCATCAAAAAATTTACAAACAATAAATGCTGGAGAGGGTGTGGAGAAAACGGAACCCTCTTGCACTGTTGGTGGGAATGTAAATTGATACAGCCACTATGGAGAACAGTATGGAGGTTCCTTAAAAAACTAAAAATAGAACTACCATATGACCCAGCAATCCCACTACTGGGCATATACCCTGAGAAAACCATAATTCAAAAAGAGGCATGTACCACAATGTTCATTGCATCTCTATCTACAATAGCCAGGACATGGAAGCAACCTAAGTGTCCACGGACAGATGAATGGATAAAGAAGATGTGGCACATATATACAATGGAATATTACTCAGACATAAAAAGAAACAAAATTGAGTTACTTGTTGTGAGGCGGATGGACCTAGAGTCTCTCATACAGAGTGAAGTAAGTCAGGAAGAGAAAAATAAATACCATATACTAACACATATATATGGAATCTAAAAAAAAATGGTCATGAAGAACCTAGGGGCAAGACGGGAATAAAGACTCAGACCTACTAGAGAATGTACTTGAGGATATGGGGAGGGGAAAGGTAAGCTGGGACAAAGTGAGAGAGTGGCATGGACATATATACACTACCAAATGTAAAATAGATAGCTAGTGGGAAGCAGCTGCATAGCACAGGGAGATCAGCTCTGTGCTTTGTGACCACCTAGAGGGGTGGGATAGGGAGGGTGGGAGGCAGGGAGATGCAAGAGGGAAGAGATATGGGGATATATGTATATGTATAACTGATTCACTTTGCTATAAAGCAGAAACTAACACACCATTGTAAAGCAATTATACTCCAATAAAGATGTTAAAAAAAAAAACTTACCTATTGGTTAATCCCATCTTTCCCCTCAAGACACACCTTCTGGATAGGTGTCTTGTGAAAACAGTCTCACAAATTAAGTCACACTGGATATTAAAAGAGTAAAGCATGTACATCACATCTCTTTTGCGTATTAATGTCATTCTATTTGAAAGGAACTGTTGCTAATGCTGGGAATTTTAACTGTATAGTAAGTTGTTATGAAAGAAATTTTAAGAAGAACTTCCTCATACACTTCAATCACAACAGCAAGGGGTTAACAATTCCACATAAAACGTGCCTTTATATGCCTTGACATTATTATTTTTAAACAAAACAGCATGCTGCATATTTATTCACTTAGGAAATACAATTAAATCTAATTATTATTGTTAGTAGTAGTAGTAGTTACTGTTAGTAGCTACTGTTACTAAAAGGGACTATACTGATTTAAAATTATAAAAGTTTGCCTTATTGTTTGATGTTATTATGAAGGTTTACTTCAGATACAAAATTTAGCACAGGACTGTTTTTTAATTGGAAATGCATGATTCTCACAATAATAAGAGTAAAATAAAATCAGACATATTTAAATATATCAAGAAAAATGATTCATTCAATCACATAATCAAAATTGTACGTATCAAGGAAAACAGAGATTATTTAATGTAATTCTTATAGGAAAAAATAATTTAATATCTGTGAACTTAGGTTTTCTCCCCTGTAAAATGAAGGGTTTAAATCAGAATAAGCTCTGTGTTTGCTCCCAGGCTTGATACTTATGTGAATATTTTGCATAAATATTTCCCGATTCTCCTATGACATGAAATTTTACAGATTCTGCAATATCATAATGAAGGAGTCTGCATTAATAGTTGAAACCTCTTCTATATTTGTGTCCCCAATGTTAACAATGCCTAACCCAAAGTAATTGGCATAATAAATTTAAGTGGATAGATTGAAGATTTGTATAAACAGAAAAAAGCATTGATGTAAAGGAATGTTACAAAGTCAGGGATATATCTAAATATCTAGAGACATTTAATGAGAGACATGGAAGACACAGGAATGAGTATTTTTACAGATTTCAAGCCTCAATGGGAAGCTTAAGAAATAACTAATGTTTAGGTTGGGGGTCAAGGCAAGATATTTTAAAATGGAGAAAATTGAAGTAAGTTAAATAAGGTCCATTCTCACTAGGACTATTTATGACGATTCTCCCTCATCCACCTTCTGCTGTTCACTGTACTGTGCTTACTGACAATCTATCCCAAATAACTCCTGGTAGTTTGAAATCATTTCATCATTAATATATAAATGTCTCACTTACTTCAATTGTATGAATCTCAGATCTCATCTCACCAAAGTTTACTGAAAATTAATTGTTCTTCACCTAATATCTTTAGAACTCAATTTCCTCATCCGTAGAACAATAATACCTAATCATAGAGTTATTGTGATAATCAGATAGACTCAATGCATGTTGTATTTTCATTTATTTATCTTCCAACCCACTATCATTATCCTTCTACTTGAGGTCAATCCCTCCACTTGTATACTTGATTTTTATACCCTCCTAAAATCTCTGAGACTTTGCTCTATCAATTATCACTTCTCTCCCCTTATCTTCAGTATCTTCTTTACTGGCTCCTTATTTTTCAGAACATGTAAATCACCTTCATCCTAATGCAAGTCCCCTTGACCTTGTGCCTCCCTTTAGCAATATCTCTCCCTTCTTTTCTCACTTCTGTTCATTGATTAGGTAAACAAAAAAATTTAAAGAATTTATTTTTCAACATAAAAAACACATGTGGGTTTATAAAAAGAAAAATACAGAAAATAAAAAGCAAAAATAACAAGAGCAAAAAAAAAATCCCCAAACCAAAACAATAACAACAAAAAACACCTGTTGTCAAACACAGGCATTTCTTTACAGGTGTAATGTATAGTCACTATAACTAAAATGGACCCTTCACCTAAAGTTTCAATTCTAGTTTTTCGACCTAACAAACCTATATGTCAGTTCTCCCCAAAAGAACTCATAAATATAGTGCAACCTCTATTAGAAGTCCAATGAAATTAAAGTTGGGCAGGAGGTGTAGGGGGGTGGGGTGGGGGGACCATGATTAAGTTATTCTAAAGTTCTTATGGAAGATTAACTGGATGAAAATAGTCAATAATCTTATAAAATGAAAAAATAATAAAAGGGGACTCTCATTAACAGGTTTAAACTGTATTGTAAAAGCCACAATTGTTAAAATAGCATAGTCCAAGTAAAGAATACAAAAACTGAAAGAACTGAAGAGAAAAAATAGAAAGGCTGGAAATGGAATAGAAAGGCATGAAACAAACCCATTTGTAAATTAAGTATTTAGCATATGATAAATAATGCATTTCAAATCAACGGGGAAAACATAGATTTTTCAATTGATGGTGCTGGGACAACTGGTTAAATATTTAGAACAGAGTAAATTTAGAGCCTATCTCACACTGTATATCAAAATAAAATTCCAGATGGTTTAAAGAGTTATATGTAAACAATGAAACCATAAAAGAACTAGAAGCAAATATAGGAGGATTTTTAATCTAAGTTGGAGAGGTCTTTCTAAGCATAAGAGCAAAGGCAGAAGCCATTAGGAAAATATAGCAGGTTTTTAAAAAAATAGTAGATTTGAACGTATAAAAAATGAAAAGTTCTATATATATAGCAAAAACAAAACACATTAAAAGGCAAATAATAAATTCAGAAAAAACTATTTGCAACATGTGACAGAATACCATGTAGCAATATTTTTAAAGTCCTGTGAAAATAATTAAAAATCTGGGAAAAAATGATCAGTGTATGCTATTAAATGAAGAAAATGTTACAAAACAGTATATATGTTATGAGCCCAACTTTGTAACATATATGTTTGTTTGGGTATAATGGCTTCCCACACACACCATGTTTATAATCTCCATGCTTTTACTCACACAGTTCCCTCTGACCTAAGAGAATTCCCTCTCTCATCTAGTCATCTATTCATTTTTCAAGGATCATTTCCTATATCTCTACAGATACCAAGAAGTTTTCCCTGAATTTCCAGGCTGCAATAGGTGCCTTCCTTTGTTTACCAGTAGCACACTGTTGCATACCATCAAGTTATTATTACATAATATTAATATCTGTGTGTGCATATATCATTCCACTCCTATGAGTAAAGTTCCTCAAGAGAAAGGACTATATTTACTTCTCTCTTATTCCTAGTGCCTATCACTATAACTAACATGTACCACACATTCAAAATATATGATTTTGAAATATTGCTGAAATCTCTTTTAATCAGGATTATTCAAAAATAGAGCTAATGTCAATTGGGAGTCAAACAGTATAAGAAGGATCAAACAGTATAAAAAGGCTGAAAGAAAAAAAAAAAAAAAACTTAGCTACTTAATGAGAGTTTAGTCTGTCCTTCTTGCCAAGACAGACCAGAAGCTTCCTTCAGTATAGAACTCAATGATTCACCCTAGAGCACCTTCAGTACATATTGATCTTTTAAAAAATCTAAAGACATACACTACTTACATACCGTGTCCCACAATTTATCACTTAAAGTTTATTGTTATTTAATTATTTCTCATTTGCGAATATTTTCTCTCTCATCAGATGTTGAGCTCTATTACAGGAAGAGGCCATGCCCTATTCTAATTAGGCATCTTATTATGTATTTGGCTAAATAGCTTAGTATTTGAATAAACTTTCAATATACAGTTATTTTATTTATAGCTTTGAATAATTTTCTATGTTTTTATATACATCTCTTCCTTATTCTCTAGGACACGGCGAGTGAACTCCAATTTCCTTCCTTCCCCATCACCATCCAAAATGGGAGATATGTACTGAGTAACACAGAAATACTTGCACTTGCTGAGTAAACCTGATATTATCTCATCAGAAGAACAGCTTCATCTGTGTTAACCTAGTTGCGCTAGGCCATGAATCTTTCTGAATTTTCATGAATTAGTGAAGGTAATATTGCCTCATTTTTCTAATAATAGGATATTTAAATGACCTCATCTCTATTCAATAATAGGTCTTCTTGAGCTAAATCATGAAAGGAGGTACTAGTAAGAATTTTTTTGTTAGTCAAAACATTTTTCTACATATAGCCTAGTATATACAATGTCCCAAAACATACAGTACTATTTACTGTTAATGCCAATTTACTGCAACATTGCTTGATATATTCCAAAGTTTTCCAATAAGCTATTGACCTCCTATAGGTTAGAAATAAAATCATTATATTTAAATTATTAAATGCCAAGGAAGAAAGTCATCTTTTTCTCCTTCTTATGTCTTTGTTTCACAAAACTATTGTCATACGGGACATGAAAACAACTAAAAACAAAAAATTATATGGTGTAGTTAATTGAAAAAATGCTTTTGCTGCACACAGAAATTGACTCTAAGTGCTGTATTAGCAGGAAATCAGTGATTTTCAATTGACATTGCACAGGAAATCGTTTAGTGTCAATTGATATTAAATGGGCAAAATTGTACTGAATTAGTACAAAATGATTCGGTAGAAAGAAATGTGCCTCCATTAGGTGACTTGATATTAAGTGGGCTCAAATGTAGTAAGTTTTAGAGGTCACTAGTCAACAAAAATTAGGGCATGGTATCCAACCCTGAATACATCAGACTGGTTGCTTTTAACATATTTATCAAAAGATAAGTTAGTGTCATACTATCAAGACAAAATTGTCTCCCTTTGAGCTTTCAAGAGAAGTGGGAAAATTCAATTGTTTTAAATGAGTTAAATTAACCAGTGGTAAGAATCATGACTTCTTGGGCCTATTTGGTGGTCCTAATCCTTTTAAAAATATATTTTATAGAATTTTTCATGTGAAATAAAAGGCAAAATAATAGCATGTTTTATGTAATAAGGTCCAGATTGAGTTCTTTCTATAAAATTGCTTTGACAGTAAGCACACAATAAATTATTGGTTGAATGAGTGATATGATTGGATATTATGAAGAAATCACTTTATAGGTCTTTAAAGAAACCTGTGATTTTTTAAACCTGAGTAATTGGGAAAGGAAAGTATGTAGATGCCGGAGATATGGGGAGGGGGAAGAGGCAAGAGGAGACAAGTTATATAGTAGCTACAAAGAGAACAAGTTGCATAAATATTTTAGATATTTGCTGGGGATAGAAGTGCAGATGTTTGATGTATAAAAAACCATAAAAATCACATGTTATTCATCATACAAAAACAATTATGGGGGGCTTCCCTGGTGGCGCAGTGGTTGAGAATCCGCCTGCTAATGCAGGGGACACGGGTTCGAGCCCTGGTCTGGGAAGATCCCACATGCCGCGGAGCAACTGGGCCCGTGAGCCACAACTACTGAGCCTGCGTGTCTGGAGCCTGTGCTCCGCAACAAGAGAGGCCATGACAGTGAGAGGCCCACGCACAGCGATGAAGAGTGGCCCCTGCTTGCCACAACTAGAGAAAGCCCTCGCACAGAAACAAAGACCCAACACAGCCATAAATAAATAAATAAATAAATTTATAAAAAAAAAAAAAACAATTATGGGGTAAAAGACAAATACACAATATTCCTGAATAGCCAAAACAATCCTGAAAAAGAAGAACGAAGCTGGAAGACTCATATCTCCTGATTTCAAAACTTACTAAAACGTTATAGTATTCAAAACAGTGTGGTAGAACATAAAGAAAGATACATGGAACCATAAAATAGACTAGAGTCCAGAAATAAATTCTCACATATTATAGTCACATGATTTTCATTAAGAGTGCCAAGACCATTCAATGGGAAAGACAGTCTTTTCAACAAATGGTGCTAGGAAAACTGGATATCCCTATACAAAAGAATGAAATTGGACCCTTACCAAACACCATATACAAAAATTACTTAAAATGGATCCATGACCTAAATGCAAGACCTAAAACTATAAAACATTAGAAGAAAACACAGCATAAAAGCTTGACAACATTGGATTTAGCAATGGTTTCTTGGATATGACACCAAAGGCACAGGCAACAAAAGAAAAAGTAGACAAATTGGACTTCATAAAAATTTTTTTTAAAATCTGTGCATCAAAAGACACTATCAACAGTGTAAAAAAGGAACATATAGGAGTAAACATTTGCAAATCATATATCTGGTAAGGGATTGGTATCAAGAATACACAAAGAACACCTAAAACTCAACAACAACAAATAAACAAACACCCTGATTCAAAAATAGGCAAAAGACTTGAATAGACATTTCTCAAAAGAAGATATACAAATGGCCAAATAACATATGAAAAGATGCTCAACATCACTAATTATTAGGGAAATACAAATCAAAACTACAATGAGATACTACCTCGTACTCATTAGGATGACTACTATCAAAACATACAAAAAAAACAAAACAAAACAAAACCAAACCCTCCAGAAAATAACAAGTGTTGACAGGATGTGGAGAATGTAGAACGCTTGTACACAATTGGTGGGAATGTAAAATGTTACAGCCACTGTGGAAAACCACATGGCAGTTCCTCCAAAAGTTAAAAACAGAATTACCATATGATCCAGCAATTCCATTTCTGGGTATATACTAAAAAGAATGGAAAGCCAGGTCTCAAAGAGGTATTTGTACACCCATGTTCATAATAGCATTATTCACAATAGCTAAAACACAGGAGAAACCCAAGTGTCCACGGATGGATGAATGAATAAGCAAAATGTAATATATACATACAGTGCAATATTAGCCTTAAAAAGGAGGGAAATTCTCACATATGCTACAACATGGATGAACCTTGAGGATATTATGCTAAGTGAAATAAGCCAAGCAAAAAAAGACAAATACTGTATGATTCCACTTATTTGAGGTGCTTAGAGAAGTCAAAATCATAGAGTCAGAAAGTAGAATGATGGTTTCCAGGGGATGGGGGGAGACAGGAGAATGTGGAGTTATTATTTAATGTGTATAGTTTCAATTTTTCAAAATCAAAAAAGTTCTTGAGATGGGTGGTGGTGATGGTTGCACAGCAATATGAGTGCCACTTAAAAATGGTTGAAGATGGTAAATATTATATTATGTTTATTTTACCACAATAAAAATAAAATGGGTAAAAATGGTAGGAGAGCTTTGTAACTTTTTACTTGCTCTTGCCCCTCCAAAAAAAGAACAAACAAAAAAATTAATGGGGAAATCACCCTGCTAGGCATTGGGCTGAAGAAATAGTATGACTTTCTTTTTCTAATTTGGTCAAGAGAATGAAAAAATAATCCTTCGAAAGAATTCTAATCCCTCAGAGAACTTATCATGAAGGTACAAAAAGTAAACCAAGAATATTCCCTAAGATGAGCAGGAAGCAATCCAAAATAAAACTCAGTTTCATCCCTGAAGGAATGAAATTAGTTTTACAATGAAGCGAGAGCTACATTCAGGACAATCTTTAAGAGACAGGGGAGTTATTAATTCAAATGGGTGATACAGAGAAAACTGATAGGATAATGATAATAAGTTATGATAATTATTATTTACTGAGCTCTTACTAATGACAAGCACAATATTCAGCATTCTTCATAAAATATCACAATTCTTTCCTTAACAATCTGATGCGGTTCACCTAGTTTAGAAACAAAGACCATGAGATTAAGAAAACTGACCAAAGTCACAAACACAGAGTAGTGTAGTTGTTAAACCTACATCTATCCAAAGTCTTGAATTTTAACTAAGTAAGTAGGACTTTCAAAACTTAGATATAGTTGGTAGTTTAAAACAAAAATCCTCTTACAAAATACCTGAATCTAAACTATTCTAAAAAACAATTGGAGCTGAGACACATAAGAGCTAGCAGGCTGTGAGTAGAAGTATGAATATACTGGATGACTTAATCTGTGGTGGGAAGGGGTTTTAAGCAGTGATTGACAGGAGATTAATATAAAAAACACATAACTGAACCTAGATATGGCTATTCCTTTAAATCTTGCTTTGAGTGCTATTTTTTAAATAAAAATAACCACTAGAAACACTTATTCTTTATTATTTTAATGTACAGAATTTCATTTTAATTTCTAAACAGTGCAAATGAGTTGAAAATTGTGATTAAATAATTAACTCAGTTATCCTAACTATAGAAAATTTAGCTATATTCTAACAATGAAGTTTCACACAGGTGCCACTACCATCTACGTAGTCACACATGACTAAGCTATAGTCAAATGTATAAAAAAGAAATAAGCAGCTTTTCAGGATTAAACTTCCAATCTAAAGCCTACATATGATGATAAATGTCACAGGCTCAAAGACCTACAAGGAAAATCTATATAAGTTTGAAGGGAGGTTAACCAATACACATTAATCCAAAACGCATTTGTGAAGAGAGCAAAGCAAGCACTCACAAACCCAGTTAACAATCTTCAATGACAAAGCTTGTTCCTTGAGTACATAATAACACAATAAAACACTAAAAGAGCAAATACAACACAAGAAGAAAACTGACTTGGCCTTATAGGGCTTAAAATCTAAACAGAAAGTTAAAAATTACAAACAAATAGATGAAACACAACCAGTCACATCAGTAAATGTACTGCACATACTTAGTAAATTCCTAAGTATTCAAGAAAGTAAGAAGTGAAAATAACATTCATTACTTATTTACTGGACTAAACTCATCCCAGGGAAGTTATCTTAAGATATTTTTTGCTATATAAATCATATTTTTCCTTGAATTTTTATGATAAAATTGAGGGTATATTTTCCTGAAACAAGTTTATCTCTAAATATAGGAATGTATCCAAACTTAGAGAAATCACAAATTCCATAAAAAATATATGCTTTTATAAATTATTAACATTGTTGTGCTATATTCAATGGAAATGCTAAAAATACTGAAATTTAAATTATATTGTAGTTCTAAAAACTACTAAATACTTTGCTTAATATGTCTGCAATATGAAAGTGGCAAAATCTAAAAATTTAGCATTTTAGCATAATATTTTCAATAGTTTTTAGCCAGTGCATGGTGTCTATATTTAATTCACACAATTGTTGCCCTTTTGTTTAATTTTTTCTCCTTCTTTACTGAAGATTACTTGGCTTCTTCTCTAACATTATTATTAGATAATATCTCAGTGAACTGTTACTGTATCCTTAGAAAGAGATAATATCTCCAGTAAGGTCAATACGAGTCAACTGTGTGACACGAACATTTTAAAAAAATCAGATTAAATCTTAAACTGTGCTAACAGAATAACAGTATCTAGAATGAGAGAGATAACATTCCCACTCTCGTCAACAATGATCAGATGACATGATCAATGTTGTGATACAGAGTGACCCAGAACTACTATAATATTTGAAGAAAAGGGACAAAAATGGTGCAAGACTAGAATCACAACAGACAAGAGACAGTTGAAAGAATCAAGGGAACTGCATGTTACTACTTATGGGATTGGGGGAATAATTAGAGTAAGAAAGGTTCCAAATATTTGAAAACTTCATATTAGATTTACTCTGCATGGCCTCAAGGGATATACTAAAATAATGGGTTGAGAATACTAGATATAGATTTCAACTCAAAGTAAATAAGAACTTCTTAACATAAGAATTGCTCACACACAATATGATATCTCACCTGAGATATTAATGAGAATATGGAAACTGGAGGTGTCTGTTCACAATGTGGGGAGTTGGACTAGATTACCCTTAACAGCAATTTTACCATATGATTCTTCTCAAAGCTAAGAACTGAAATATTTAATCTTGCTGAGCCATGGATGTTTTTCTCATGGTGCCTGAAATCTGCAGTTATCAATCTATTATTGTCTGATTTTTATTAGCAAAATATTAAAAAGTTGTTCTTTTTCCCATTTAATAAGTAGTTTGTGCAATGGTGATTGCTTTTCAAGAGCTGTCGTTGATTTTTTTTATTTCTAAACATTTTTTTATAGGAGTATAGTTGCTTTACAATGTTGTGTTAATTTCTACTGTATAGCAAAGTGAATCAGCTATATGTATACATATATCCTCTCTTTTTTGGATTTCCTTCCCATTTAGGTCACCACAGAGAACTGAGTAGAGTTCCCTGTGCTATACAGTAGGATTTCATTAGTTATCTATTTTATACATAGTATCAATAGTGTATATATGTCAATCCCAATCTCCCAATTTATCCCACCTCCCCCCCTTTCTCCCTTGGTATCCATACGTTGGTTCTCTACGTCTGCGTCTCTATTTCTGTTTTGTAAATAAGATCATCTATACCAATTTTTTTAGATTCCACATATATGTGTTAATATACAATATTTGTTTTTCTCTTTCTGACTTACTTCACTCTGTATGACAGTCTCTAGGTTCATCCACGTCTTCATTGTTGAATTTTTACTTCAAGTAGTGTGGCCTGACAAAATGTTAAATGACTCCCTGACTGAATCATTCAATCATTCATTCAGCAAATATTTATTCAGAGCCTGATATGTGCCAGAGACTGCAAGGTGGCAGACAAAAAGAGAGAACAAGATAGGGCCTCTGCTTACAATCTGTTGGAATAAGTAGACACACACACAAATTGTCATTTTACAGAGTATTGGGTCTTATTCTAGAAGCATGTGCTCTGAGAGCATACTGAAATGATGTTTAACTTTCCCAGGAGAATCAGGCAAGATTTCACAGAGGAATTGATATTTGAGCTGGATTTTTTAAAAATTACTAGAATTTCACTAGGTAATAAGAGAAGAGAATGACATTTTAGGCAGAGGAAGCATCATGTTCTCTGAGGAATGGAAGTACATGATGTGTTTAGGAGAAATGGCAAAAAATTTGATAAGGCTAAGTGTAAAACACGTAGTGAGGAGATAATGAAAATAAGATTGATGAAGTAGTTTGTGGTTAAATACCTGAGGCCAATATAAGGATTTGTGTTTACCTTGAGCACAAAAAGATGTTTCCAGGTAGAAGGGTGTCATGATCAGATTTGCATTTTAAAAAATTTATGAGTGACAGTGTAAGAAATTCATTTCTTTCAAATATTTTTTTTTCTTTGAAACATATTTCAGGGGGAGTTGAATTCTCCAAATACTGGCATCAGCAAGGGTAAGTTAATAGGCACCAGACGGCAGAATAGAGTGTCCAATTATTTATAATATCAGTTATTATTTCTGAGCCTCTATTTTTGACTTAAATAATTCTTATACTCAAAAGTTCCATTAAAAGAATGAATCTTATTTGGACTGATTGGTATGAAGTATATTACTGTAAAGGGAATAAGCACTTTTAAAGAGTTAAAGACCATGTTGATGCATAAAGGGGAAAAGGCATTTAACTCAAGGAGGATAAAGATATCTAGATCAAACTAAAAGTACAACCTTTAGTTCATTGGGCTTTTTAATTTCTCTTGTAGAAGTTGTCATTTTTTTTGAAATAATAATAAATACATGTGTACACCCCCTAAAATTTGTAAAGCCATTTTGTATTCATCACGTCTCCTCTCTGTCTTGATACCCATCATGACTATATCAACAAACACCACTATTCTCATTTTAGCAGGAATGAAACAGGCTCATATAAATTAGATTACATGCTCAGTTTATGTTACAGTTAATAAATGATAGTGCCAAAGCCAAACCTCTTGTTTCTGATTATAAGTCCAGTCCTTGGTTCACTTTGTCATGTTTCACAACTGAAAACAGTTGCAGAACTAGGACAAAGTTAAGATAAGAAGATGACAGAACCAAATGACTCTATGCAATTCTATGGAAAATAGAGAAAAAGAGAATGCAAATAGTATAAATTGGATTGCACCCTTTTCTGAGATTTATTTTGGAAGAATTTTCATGCCAAAGAAAATGACGACCAATATTGAAGTCTACCAGGAAATTTACATTGAAGAAATTCTTTACATTTTTTTTGGTTGGAGTTGATAATTTATTGATGAGATGATTGACAAGACACACAGAAATGATTTGTAACTTAGGACCTAAAAAATTTCAAGTGGCTATATACTCCTTATGGAGAAATCAGTTCTGCCTGCCCTGCATCATCATACCTTTAAAAATAGGCACAAAAATTTGAATACTTAATAGTGAAATCGTATATTTAGTAGTACAGAAGGTCTTCCTCTATTTTCTAAGGGAATATCTATAATAACTCATCCTAGATTATGACAATAAAAAGTTTTTTTTTACTCAGAGAGTTTATTCTATAAGTGAGAGGTAACTTTTTTTGAAAATTTGAAAAATGTTCATGAGATCTACATCAAGAAGCTACATATTTCTCATACTTTATCATCATACTACATTTCTGCAACCAAACTAAAAAAAAAGTTATGCAAAGAATAGGGCCTAATACCTTTGATCATAAGTGTTGTAATCCAAAGGTAAATCTAACTTTTTGATTTAACACAAAGGGAGAAAATAATTATCTACAGATATGTCACTTGAAACTTTTTCAGTAACTTCTATCTCTAGAAATTCTGATTTTTCCAGATTCTCGCTACATCTTTCTAGAAATATACATCCATTTCCTTGCTTTACCCTGGAGATATTGTTTTTACTCATAAAGTCCCATGTTGACAATATTTCAAATCTTGACTTATAATTTATATGATACCAGAATGAATCAGCACATTTCATATGTGATAACTTAAAAAAATAGTTTAACCCTGAAAATATATTCTCTGAAAGAGTTTATAACTTCCATAAACGAATTATAAAAAGGTAGCTGGAGCCAAGAAAGAGTTCATCAACTACATAAGAGCAGTTTTGAGGTATGGTTTTACTTTACATTTTCTGTGTCTCTTTCTTCATCCTCTATTATTTCTACTTCCTTGAATTTATAAGCCCTATTTTCAGGATTTACTCTCCAAGAGGTTTCAAATCATATAAGACTAAACATTGGCATGTTGCTGCCACTGAGCCTACTTCTGCCCTCTTTTATTTCCGAGCGAGAAAAACAAATCACTTAATCCACAGCACTGATTTTGATTTACAGAGGTAAGCAGTAAATCATTTTGTTTCTAGGTGTCACACATACTTTTCTCCAAGCTTCAGACCTTAAATGTGAAGTTAAAGCCTAATGTAGCTCAGTCCTATTACCTGGGTAACCTGAAGGTGAAATAAACACTAAAATTTTTAAAAATAATTTTAAAAAACAGACAGCTAAATCACATCATATTAGTTTGTGGACTTTAATGGCTATTTACTAAAATTCTGCAAAAGATGAAACTACTTTGGCCATTATCTATGTCAGTAATATCTAATCATGGCTATCCATAAGAATCACTTTGAACTTTTAGAAACATACCAATGCTGGTGTGGCTAAGATGACACAGTAGAAAGACCCTAAGCTTACCTCTTCACACAGGCACATCAAAATTACAACTACTAAAAGAGCAACCATCTACAAGAACAACCTGAAGAGTGGCAGAAAAGATTTTCCATAACAGAAGGTATAAAGAAGGAACCACAACAAGATGAGTAGGATAGGCAGAGAGGCGGTGTAGTCAAGATCCAAATCCCTGAGTAGGAGACACACAAATGGGAGGATAATCACAATTGCAGAGGTTCTCCCCAAGAAGCGAGGGGTCTGAGACCCACACTGGGCTCCTCAGTCTGTGAGTTTTGCACTGAGGCCCCAGAATGTGACTTTGTCAGTAGACCTTGAGTACAGGAGAGAAAGAGGGCTGTACGAAACAAAGACTCTGCTCTTAAATGGTGTGTACAAAATTTCACATGCTATGAGTTCCAGAGGCAACAATTGAAAGGAGCCTAGGTCAGAAAAACTTGCTCATATTGGAGAGCCTCCCAGAGAGGAGGAGGCAATTGAGACTCCCTATGGGGACACAGCCCTTTCTACCACAAGGATACTGGTGCTGGCAAGTGTCATTCTGGAGTCCTTCCTTTACCTTGTTAGTGCTGGGGGCTTATCTGTCCACCAGCAAGCTGCCACCAACCCTTGGCCCCCTGGCTCTGTAGCCAGCTGCCTGGGACCTGGAACCACCCACCAGTAGGCTGGCACCAGCCCCAGAGCCAGATGTGCTGGGACCTGGCTCTGCCCACTAGCAGACCATCATTAGCCCTGACCCAGTGAAACCCCACAGCCAGCATACTGGGACCTGGCCTGACCCACACTGAGCTGGCAGCCACTGCAGGTGGCAGGGCCTGGCAGCCAACTGGGTTGGGTACCACACTGCCTACCAGCACTTCCACAGTAGTTGACCTCACCACAACAAAAAGGCCCATGAAGGCCACACAGGGAGCATCCCTAGAGCACATAGCTCTGGTGACCAGAGAGGAGTGTGCTACTGGGTCCCATAGGACACCTCCTATACAAGGCCACATTTACAACATCAGGAAATGTAACTAACTTACTGAATACCTGGAAATAAACACAGAGAATTAGGAAAAACGAGGAGGCAGAGGAATATATTCCAAATGAAGGAACAAAACAAAACTCCAGAAGAAGAACTAAGTGAAGTAGAGATAAGCAATCTACCTGATAAAGAGTTCAAGGTAGTGATCATAAAGACGTTCATGAACTCAGGAGAAAGAATGGATGAACAGCTTTTCACCACAGAGCATGATGTTAGCTCTGCGTTTGTCATATATAACCTTTATTATGTTGAGGTATGTTCCCTCTATGCCCACTTTCTGGAGAGTTTTCATCATAAATCGATGTTGAATTTGGTCAAAAGCTTTTTCTGCATCTGTTAAGATAATCATATGGTTTTTATTCTTCAGTTTCTTAATGTGGTGTACCATATTGATTGATTTGCGGACACAAAAATTCTTGCATCCCTGGGATAAATCCCACTTGCTCATGGTGTATTATCCTTTTAATTGGATTTGGTTTGCGAATATTTTGTTGAGGATTCTCACATCTATGTTCATCAGTGATATTGGCCTGTAATTTGCTTTTTGGTGTGCATATTATCTTTGACTTGTTTTGGTATCAGGGTGATGCTGGCCTCATAGAATGAGTTCAGAAGCATTCCTTCCTCTGCAGTTTTTTGGGATACTTTAAGAAGGATACGTGTTAACTCTTCTCTAAATGTTTGGATGCTCACTCTCACTACTTTTATTCAAAGTAATTTTGGAAGTCCTAGGCACAGCAATCAGAGAAGAAAAAGAAATAGAAATGAAAACTGGAAAGGAAGAGGTTAAAACTGTCACTGTTTGCAGATGACATGACACTATACATAGAATATCCTAAGGATGTCACCAGAAAACTACTAGAGCTCATCAATGAATTTGGTAAACTTGCACGATACAAAATTAATATACAGAAATCTGTTGCATTTATATATACTAACAACAAACTGTCAGAAAGAGAAATTAAGGACACAACTCCATTTATCATCTCATCAAAAGAATAAAATACCTAGGAATCAACTTACCTAAGGAGGTAAAAACCAGTACTCAGAAAACTATAAGACACTGATGAAAGAAATTAAGACAACACAAACAGATGGAAAGATATACCACGTTCTTGGATTGAAAGAATTAATATTGTTAAAATGAACACACAACACAAGGCAACCTACAGATTCAATGTAATCTCCTTCAAAATACCAATGATATTTTTCACAGAACTAGAACAAATAACTTTAAAATTTGTATGGAAATACAAAAGACCCCAAAAAGCCAAAATAATCTTGAGAAAGAAGAACAGAGCTGGAGGAATCACACTCCCTGACTTAAGACTACTACAAAGCTAAGTAATCAAAAGAGTATGGTACTGGCACAAAAACAGATCATGGAACAGAACAGAGAGCCCATAAATACACCCAGGCTTATATGGTCAATTAATCTATGACAAAGGAGAGAAGAATATACAATGGAGGAAAGGCAGCCTCTTCAATAAAAGGTGTGGGAAAACTGGAGAGCTACATGCAAAATAATCAAACGGGACTACTTTCTCAGACCATATATAAAAATAAATTCAAAATAGATTATAGACTTAACTGTAAGACCTGCAATCATTAAACTCCTAGAGGAAAACAAGCAGTATGCCCTTGACATCAGTTAGTAATATTTTTTTGGAAATGTCTCTTCAGGCAAGGGAAACCAAAGCAAAAATAAACAAATGGGACTATATCAAACTAAAAAGCTTTTGCACAGTGAAGGGAACAGGAAGCCTACTTAATGGGAGAGGATATTTGCAAATGACATATCTGATAAAAGGTTAATATCCAAAATATACCAAGAACTCATATAACTCAACAACAACAGCAGCAGCAACAAAAACCTGATTAAAAAATGGGCAGAGGACCTGAATGTCTTCCAAAGAAGACATACAGATGGCCAAAAGACACATGAAAAGATGCTCAACATCACTGATCATCAGGGAAATGCAAACCAAAACACAGTAAGATATGATCTCATACCTGTCAGAATGGTTATTATCAAAAAGACAACAAATGACAAATGTTGGCAAGGATGTGGAGAAGAGGGAGCCTTTGTGCGCTGAAGGTGGGGATGTAAATTGGTACAGCCAGTATGGAAAACAGTATGGAGGTTCCTTGAAAAATTAAAAAAAGAACTACCATACGATCTAGCAATTCCATTTCCGGGTATTTTTCTGAAGAAAACAAAAACACTAATTTGAAAAGATATATGCACCCCTATGTTCACAGAAGCATCATTTACAATAGCTGAGATATGGAAGCCACCTAAGTGTCTACGAATAGATGAATGGATAAAGAAGATGTGGGGGATATACATTTATAGGTGTATAATAGAGATATAATAAAGGAACATTACTCAGCCTTAAAAAGGAATAAAATCTTTCCATTTGCAACAACATGGATGGGCTGAGAGGGTATTATGCTGAGTGAAATGTCAGACAGAGAAAGACAAATACCAAATGATTTCACTTATATGTGGAATCTAAAAAACAGAACATCAAGTAAACATAACAAAGCATAAACAGACTCACAGATACAGAGAACAAGCTGGTGGTTGCTAGAAGCAGGGGGGTGGGAGGATGAGTGAAATAGGTGAGGGAGATTATGTAGTACAAATTTCTAGTTATAAAATAAATTAGTCACAGGGATCTACTGTACAACATCAGGAATATAGTCAATAATATCGACTTTCTACGGTGACAGTTGGTAACTAGACTGGTGATCATTCAGCAATGTATAAAAATATCCAATCACTATAAGTTGTACATATGAACCAAATATAATATTGTAAGTCAATTATACATCAATGAAAGAGGGGATTAGGTCAGAGACAGGGTGATCTGGGGATGTCAGTGTGGACAGTATGAGAAATAGGAAGGCATGGGGCATAGGGTGCAGAGAGAGTGGAAGAGCAGAGAAACTCTCAGGTGAAGGGGTATTAGCAGGGAAAGAGGGAATCAGCTCCCCAAACCAGAATTGGTCCTTGAAAATTCGGACTCAGAAACAGTCAAAGTCAAATCTTAATTATTTGGTATATTCCACAATGTGAATGATTTCTTCTAAGATCCACCCCCCTTTTCCCCATTTACTATATATCATCACTTTAACTAGAGGAGCAGAGTTAAGAGAAGACAGGCAAGAGAGAAGTATAAGTCTGTTTCAAAATCATGTACATTTTTTTAACATCTTTATTGGAGTATAATTGCTTTACAATGGTGTGTTAGTTTCTGCTTTATAACAAAGTGAATCAGTTATACATATACATATGTTCCCATATCTCTTCCCTCTTGCATCTCCCTCCCTCCCACTCTCCCTATCCCACCCCTCTAGGTGGTCACAAAGCACCAAGCTGATCTCCCTGTGCTATGTGGTTGCTCCCCACTAGCTATCTATTTTACGTTTGGTAGTGTATATATGTCCATGCCACTCTCTCACTTTGTCACATCTTACCCTTCCCCCTCCCCATATCCTCAAGTCCATTCTCTAGTAGGTCTGTGTCTTTATTCCCGTCTTGCCACTAGGTTCTTCATGACCTTTTTTTTTTTTTCTCTTAGATTCCATATATATGTGTTAGCATACAGTATTTGTTTTTCTCTTTCTGACTTACTTCACTCTGTATGACAGACTCTAACTCCACCCACCTCACTACAAATAACTCCATTTCGTTTCTTTTTATGGCTGAGTAATATTCCATTGTATATATGTGCCACATCTTCTTTATCCATTCATCTGATGATGCACATTTAGGTTGCTTCCATGTCCTGGCTATTGTAAATAGAGCTGCAGTGAACATGGTGGTACATGACTCTTTTTGAATTATGGTTCTCTCAGGGTATATGCCCAGTAGTGGGATTGCAGGGACGTATGGTAGTTCTATTTTTAGTTTTTTAAGGAATCTCCATACTGTTCTCCATAGTGGTTGTATCAATTTACATTCCCACCAACAGTGCAAGAGTGTTTCCTTTTCTCCATGTATCCAAGTATCATTTGAAAGTTATTGCTAAATTGAAGGATTTTTTCCTTCTCATAATTTTTATCTTTCTACATTTTTATTTTATTACTTAAAATGTATTACAAAATTAGAACATGCTCTTTGTTTCAAATCAAACAATACTGAAGTACCAAAACAAAAAATGAGTGTTCTCTCCTCCTTCCAATAACACCCGCTAAAGAGCAATACAGTTTGATGTATCTTTTTACATTTTTATAAAATACCATATATAAGGACCCCCCCCCTTTTTTACAAAAATGAGAATATATATTATACTAACACCGTTGCACTTTCAGTTATTTATATATATCAACATATTAATTACTACATAGTATTTCAGGCAATGGGTATACAGTTCTTCTTCATCCCATACTCTTCTGATAAACATTCAAGCTATTTCCAGTGTTTTGGCACTACAAATATTGTCAAAATAAAAATCTTTACACTAAATAAATAAATAAGTAAATAAAACATACAAATGCCAGAGCCTGCTGTTCACTGATTAAATCACAATTGGCAGTGTCAAGTTTAAAGCATACCTGGGATAGAGTTTTGTTGTTAACTGTTTAGGAAGAGTTATTAAAAACTCAGGCTGTTTTTAACCTATAAAAGTCTCAGTTTCCTCTCCTCTAAAATGGGCACAATGATTACATTATGTGGATATTGTGAGGACTGAATGAAATAATGCTTGTAAGGAACCTAGAACAGTGACACAGTATGCACTCAAACATTTGTTGGTGCTGTTGCAATTAGAGCTCTTGTTGTTCTGCATGGGTAGAGCTATAGAAAGGAAATGGTGTGACTGTGAATAAGAAGGAAGAATGTTCTTCCAACATCAACCTCAGCAAGCAATGTGCTACATCCATAAAACATAGGGAAGAAAGTAGCAAATCATATTTGGGCTTCCTCTGATGTTACCCTCACGGAAGTATCCTCATGTCACAAAGAGGACTACAAAAAGCTCTATGGTATCCAATATTCAATTTCCTGTAAGAACTTATCAATCCCATTCATGAAGTTAATAATTATTTAACATTCTTCTTCAATTTCCCTATATCAAATTCCAACCAACTATAAAAAATGTAGCATATGATCTTTTTTATATATACATGTAAACATATATAAATATATATACACATATACATATTATATATATTAAAAAATACTAAAAGAGTCAGGTGATTTTTCTTTGGTCTATATAATTTTTTTGCAATGACTGGGTTTTCTACAATAAGTATATTTCATTTTTATAATATCTAAAACAATAGAGCTATTTTCATTTGAATTAAATAAAATTTATATCTATTAAAAAATACAAAGATGGATGGACCTATTGTGTATTACACTTACTGAAATGTCAGACAGAGAAAGACAGATCCCATATGATTTCACTTATAGGTGGAATCTAAACAATAAAACAAACAAACGAAACAAAACAAAACAGAAACAGACTCATAGATACAGAGAACTGGTGGTTGCCAGAGGGAAGGGGGTGGGGAGATGGGTGAAATAGATGAAGGGGATTAAGGGGTACAAACTTCTGGCTAAAAAATAAGTAAGTCGCAGGGATGTAAAGTACAACATGGGGAATACAGTCAATAATATTGTTATAACTGTATAGTGATAGATGGTAACTAGACTTATTGTGGTGATCGTTTTATAATGTATAAAAATATTGAATCACTATGTTGTGCACCTGAAACTAGTATATATTGTATGTCAATGATAATTCAATAAAAAATATTAAAAAGAATACAGAGAAAATACACTTTTCTAAAACTACATTTGTACAGAAGAAATTTGTCTACTGATATTTAAATTGCATATACTGACTTTACAGTTTCTTAAATAAAAAAAAAAAAAGAAAAAAACTGGCAAGCAACTAAATGTGATCAATTCAGTCAAATTCAGAGAGCTACATATTCTCCAGAACGTCACTAATAGGGAAGAGCTTATAACAGGTAAAGAAAAACTAAATAAGAGAGGAAGGGGATATGAGTATAGGATTTAACCCTCCCTTTCAGAAAATTTGGAAAAAATTTTCAGGACAGAGATATTTCTTTGTCTCTACCACTTTCATATTTTACCCCTAAACTCAAATTGTGATCTGAATCTTTTTTCTCTACTCTTTATTCTCATATTGTAAAATTCTAAGACTGTTTCTCAAACTGTTGATTTCTGCTAGATCACCTGACATGGGCTCAACAAACACGGACCACCAATTTCAGTTGAAAGAATGCTACCATTTGCAATCTTTAATCAATGTATCTTTATCTGGCTCAATGATGAGTTGTTTGAGCCATAGATCAACTAAAAATTTTATATAGAAACCATTTTTAAATTTTTTTTAACTGAACAGAGAATCATGATTTACCATTATAGGTCTTTGGGGTTAGGAGCAAGTTATAGAGGTGGCTCTGTCAGGTAATTCTGGGTTACTTATAATAACTGTTAAGCCTGAAGTTATGGAGTTTCTCTTTGAGAACTACCTTCAGTATGTATCAGGTGCTGTGTCAACAATTATTCAAACCTCAAACACTGAAGGTTTCAACTTGGATTATTAATTCATCCTTGGGCACATTAAAAATTCAGCATCAATCCTTTGCCCTCAAAATGAAAGAAGACATCAAATGTTGAGTAAGGGTCATGCTCTCAGTGATCATGGAGCCATTTGCACCAGAGTTTGTATTCTGAAGAAATCCTGTTTTCTTATCTCAACTAAAAATCACGTTGACCCTAAATTAATACCTTAAGTCTACTTAAGAACTAATATGTACACCTTGACTATGCTACTTGCAATTATTGAAATAGTCTTTACCATTATAAGTATTAAGAAGAAATATTTCTCTCATCCCTCATTCATATTTGCCAATGTAGTTTATGAATTAGCTTTTAAGAGAAGCCATTTTAATTCGCATATAACAAAATCTCGCCTTGCTATGGGCAAGACTGTTCTCCATACTGTAGCAATGACAATTTTCCAGTCAACATTACAGCTCAGAAAATAATTATTAAAAACAAACAAATACAAATCTCTATTGTAGAGTGTGGGTTTTTAGTGATAAACAGAAGAAAAAGCAAGTATTTGTCCCTTAGATATTCTCGGCACAAATGCCAAGAGCTGATTTAGACCTTCCAACTTAAAATTTAATTATCTGCTAGCACATACATTAGATGGTATCTGCTTTTCCACATTGTATTAATGTGTTGATATAATCCGAAATCAAACAATGTGATTTGATAATGTAATTTTATCAATAGCCTCTTCCACTTTCTCTTTAAGCTTATTTGTCACTAACTTTAAGGTTGATTTAACAGTTTTAAAGCAATCCTGTGCATTACTTGTATCTGTTTTTCTTTGAGGAGTACAACTTTGAATTAAGCCTTTGTAGTTTTTATCTTTTCACCCTTGGCAACAAAAGTCATCAAGTTTTGTACCAGAAAGTGTTAAAAATGACAAAAGGTTTCAATAACTTCCTTTCATTATTTGACAAAGTTTGAGAAAAGACAACACTAGGAACCAGTTGGAGAAAGTACTGCTGGTATTTATCATTGGGCTTTTCTACTTGTACTGTTTAAAGTGCATGTATGAAATCGTCACAACTGCATATTCACTTTTCCCAGCATACAGTAAATATATGGTCTATATTGCTCCAGAATATTCACTATTTATATTTGTAATATTGTTTTGAAATATTTAGTTAAGAAGTTCACCAATACCTTTATATTTCAATGAATCTATTTTTATCTACTAATACATTTTTGTGAATTGGGAATATAACAGAAAAGTAACAAAAAACATCTGCAAGTTATATAAAAACATATCAGCCAAGACATATCAATACTGTATCCTATTACTATTGGTTGAGATAAGCTGTCTTTGCAATACATATGTGAACTTTAAGCACAAAGTCTGTGAAAGTATAATTTCTTATATTGTGAAATGATTGTAAAATTAGTGTGAACAAAACTATTTCATTGCTTTTTTTTTCTCTAAAACTACCAAAATTCATGGGGCCCTTGATAACTTGCCAGGTCCACTGGCAACAAATTAGGAAAATACTGATATAAAGGACAAAACCCAGAAGTCTGAGTTAGGATAGATGATGCAGCTAAGACAAATCTTTACTATACATAAGAAAACTACTTTAAGTAATTGAGAAACTTTCAAAAATAGCAACTCATTCACATCATAAACAATCTTCCTTGCTGTCATCTGTGACTGAAAAACATGCTTCATCCAAATACCTTATTATGAAACACTGTGAAAGAAAACACCAGCCACAGTTACATTCAATGGATTTCTTGAGTAATAAAACTCAGATACACAATCCAGTCTGCAGTATAAAATGGCTTGTGTGGCATCTGAAAAGGATCTTCCTTTGAGCAATAGCTCAAACAAACAAGCAAAACAGAACACCAGACTGTAGATGTGATTTCAGTAGATTTTGTTTCTAAATGCTTGTTTTATTTTTACAGCAAGCTCATGCATGTGTGTGGCACCTAAAGATACAAATTCTTATGTAAATTCTCACCTTCTAATGACCATACACTTCAGTCACAGTACCATGGCTTCTTTAAACATATTGCAAAATGAGAGGCCTAGGAGGGGATGGTTGTAGAACCAAGAAGAATGAAAATTGTCAATATACAATCCAGGTTCTTTCAAAACAAATAGGTCTTTCCTTCTTCTGTTATCAACTTTCATCAATTCATTTTTTCTCCTGCAGTATTGACATAATGTCTGAAGTGGTAATAACTTTTTTCTACTCATTTTTAATGACACTGTAAGAGGTTCTGCTTTCGTGAACACCAGACATTTCTGCCCCAAATACAAATGTTCTATAGGCTTGTTTGGTTAACAAATATAACATGAAGAAGCTACCTCCTACTCTTTCCCCTGCTGAGTTTCCTTACCCTACACATATTGCAACCAAAATTTCCTCAGGAAAAAAAAATGTACTCAAGAGTACAGACTATAAATTTTTTCTCTAGTTATTAAATTGAGTGTTTTCTGATATATGGTTGGAATTATATTTTATAGGAAACAGAAACACAAAGAATCTAAGGCTGTGTCAGAATGTTGTCACAATTTAGTCAACAAAAACAAATTATGATTTAATTGGTGATGAACAGTCTGCTCCCATATATAAGTTTACCTTATGATGGTGGAATTGGGTGTTTACAATGCTTGTTCCCTATGCAACTACCTGTAATTGTGGTAATTCCCTGATTCCAGAGATAGTATGATCATGAAGTTGGAATAAACAAAACAAATAATTATTAACAGCAGAAAAATTTTTCTATATCAAATACCAATTCTCCTTTTATTTGAAGAATATCTATTATTCTTTATACAAGGAAAATCTATTATTTCTATTTCAATTCAATTAGCCTTTTATTCCTGAATTAATTTGGCTAAGACAGAAAAGTTCCCACACACGCCTATGCAACATCCCATTTCAAGACCATCTCAAGGTCTGCCTACTTAATGTGGTTTAAAACCTATGCCAAAGTCAGGGCCTCGGGTTTATACGATTTATATTGATAAATCATAATGATAATTATAATAATATCCCAACAGAAGTAGGTGTCATTTCAGGTAAGATAAATAATCTTGGCTTAATTAAAACAAATGTTGAGATGATTATTACTGTGTACATTTCAAAGCAACCATAAGCTTCACAAAATGAACTGAATTCACAATTGTTACTCTCACACAGTTATGTATTAAGGACTATTATGAAAGGTCATCCATCAGTCTTTGCTCACACACATAGGAAGCAAAATCAATGATCTGTCCTTTGTTTATAAAGATGTGAGTATTTTTCAATTTTTATTTTCATTTTAATTGAGTATTTCTTAACTGTCTTAAAATAGTAATTTTTAGATGATCTACAAAAGGGTATGTATTAAAGACTAAAAAGGCATTTATAAAAATCCATGCATTTTTAAAGCTTACCTATACAAATTCATTTTTCACAAGTACATACACTCTTACTTCCAAACGTCAGCCATACTGAAGTATCTGCACACTCACGAACCTGTCACACACTCTTTTTTTTTTTAAACCTCCAGGTTTTTGGACAAGCTGTTTTCTGTTCTACAATATCGTTAACACTTCTATCTTTGACTAACTCCTTTTCAGTGTCATCTTAGCCATCATGTCCTAAAGGAAGTCTTGCCTGGCTTGGGTTAGTTACCCTTCTATATGCCTCCATATCTCTCTGAGGTAACTTGTTTCCATGGCAATTATTGCAGAGTAATGAAAATGTCCAATGACCTGCCTGTCTCCCCCTCTGAACCACATGTTCTTTGAGTACAGGAAATATTTGGTGATTACTTTTATATCTCTAGCATCTAGACAAACAGGAGGTATTGACAAAATACAGTATATTCTAGAATATAAGGTAAACTGTTTCTCAATATTATTTCTCAGAAGACAGTCTCCATTTATGGGGCACACTCCCAATTATTTATTTTAAACAACAAAGTACTATTTAAGAAAGATGTATTATCTAGAAATAACCTCAGTTATTATTGGTTTTGGATGGTCTTACAGGTCATTCTGATAACATAGTTTAAAATGAAGGAAAACATTTTGATACAAGTTTACTGTTTCTTCCTGGCAATTTTACTCAAAACTGCAAATATTAGATACCAATGTAAATGAGGCTTTCAAAGATCACTTACAAAAGCAAAAAAGCATATAGTTACATCATACAGGTGATAAATAAATACTTAAGGGACAAATATTAAAAAACAATCTCGCATTGTTAAACAAATGGTATCTGTGTCTTGTAATGAACTTTTAGGTGACAGTATATAATATTGTATTCGACTGGATTTAAAACATGCTATAACTAAAATAACAGATAAAATTGAAGATTATGTGCTTCAGAAAACTTTGATAAAGATACTAATTTCAAAAATGTATGTGAAGAAAGGGCAAACAGCAGAAGCAAGAACTACAATCCTGCAGCCTATGGAACAAAAACCACATTCACAGAAAGACAGACAACATGAAAAGGCAGAGGAATTTGCACCAGATGAAGGAACAAGATAAAACCCCAGAAAAACAACTAAATGAAGTGGAGATAGGCAACCTTCCAGAAAAAGAATTCAGAATAATGATAGTGAAGATGATCCAGGACCTTGGAAAAAGAATGGAGGAAAAGATCAAGAAGGTGCAAGAAATGTTTAACAAAGACCTAGAAGAATTAAAGAACAAACATCTAGAAGAATTAAAGAACAAACAAACAGAGATGAACAATACAATAACTGAAATGAAAACTACACTAGAAGGAATCAATAGTAGAATAACTGAGGCAGAAGAACAGATAAATGACCTGGAAGACAGAATGGTGGAATTCACTGCCATGGAACAGAATAAAGAAAAAAGAATGAAAAGAAATGAAGATAGCTTAAGAGACCTGTGGGAAAACATTAAACGCAACAACATTCGCATTATAGGGGTCCCAGAAGGAGAAGACAGAGAGAAAGGACCTGAGAAAATATTTGAAGAGATTATAGAAGAAAACTTCCCTAACATGGGAAAGGAAATAGCCACCTATGTCCAGGAAGTGCAGAGAGTCCCAGGCAGGATAAACGCAAGGAGAAACATGCCGAGACATACAGTAACCAAATTGACGTATATTAAAGACAGAGAAAAATTATTGAAAGCAACAAGGGAAAAACGACAAATAACATACAAGGGAATTCCCATAAGTTTAACAGCTGATTTCTCAGCAGAAGCTTTACAAGCCAGAAGGGAGTGGCACAATATATTTAAAGTGATGAAAGGGAAGAACCTACAACCAAGATTACTCTACCTGGTAAGGATCTCATTCAGATTCAATGGAGAAATCAAAAGCTTTACAGACAAGCAAAGCTAAGAGAATTCAGCACCACAAAACCAGCTCTACAACAAATGCTAAAGGAACTTCTCTAAGTGGGAAATGCAAGAGAAGAAAAGGACCTACAAAAACAAACCCAAAACAATTAAGAAACTGGTCAAAGGAACATACATATCAATAATTGCCTTAAACGTGAATGGATTAAATGCTCCAACCAAAAGACACAGGCTTGCTAAATGGATACAAAAACAAGATCCATATATATGCTGTCCACAAGAGACCCACTTCAGACCTAGGGACACATTCAGACTGAAAGTAAGGGGATGGAAAAAGATATTCCATGCAAATGGAAATCAAAACAAAGCTGGAGTATCATACTCATATTAGATAAAATAGACTTTAAAATAAAGAATGTTACAAGAGACAAGGAAGGACACTATATAATGATCAAGGGATCAATCCAAGAAGAAGATATAACAATTACACATATATATGCACCCAACATAGGAGCACCTCAATACATAAGGCAACTGCTAACAGCTATGAAAGAGGAAAGCAACAGTAACACAATAATAGTGGGGGACTTTAACACCTCACTTACACCAATGGACAGATCCTCCAGACAGAATATTAATAAGGAAACACAAGCTTTAAATGACACAATAGACCAGATAGATTTAATTGATATTTATAGGACATTCCATCCAAAAACAGCAGATTACACTTTCTTCTCAAGTGTGCATGGAACATTCTCCAGGATAGATCACATCTTGGGTCACAAATCAAGCCTCGGTAAATTTAAGAAAATTGAAATCATATCAGGCATCTTTTCCAACCACAATGTTATGAGATTAGAAATCAACTACAGGGAAAAAAAGTAAAAAACACAAACACATGGAAGCTAAACAATATGTTACTATATAACCAAGAGATCACTGAAGAAATCAAAGAGGAAATCAAAAAATACCTAGAGACAAATTACAACAAAAACACGACAATCCAAAACCTATACAATCCAGCAAAAGCAGTTCTAAGAGGGAAGTTTATAGCAATACAGTCCTACCTCAAGAAACAAGAAACATCTCAAATAAACAATTTAACCTTACACCTAAAGGAACTATAGAAAGAAGAACAAACAAAACCCAAAGTTAGTAGAAGGAAAGAAATCATAAAGATCAGAGCAGAAATAAATGAAATAGAAACAAAGAAAACAATAGCAAAGATCAATAAAACTAAAAGCTGGTTATTTGAGAAGATAAACAAAATTGAAAAACCTTTAGCCAGACTCATCAAGAAAAAGAGAGAGAGGACTCAAATCAATAAAATTAGAAATGAAAAAGGAGAAGTTACAACAGACACCGCAGAAATACAAAGCATCCTAAGAGATTACTACAAGGAACTCTATGCCAATAAAATGGATAACCTGGAAGAAACGGACAAATTCTTAGAAAGAATAACCTTCCAAGACTGACCCAGGAAGAAATAGAAAATATGAACAACAAATCACAAGCAATGAATTTGAAACTGTGATTAAAAATCTTCCAACAAACAAAAGTCCAGGAGCAGTTGGCTTCACAGGTGAATTCTACCAAACAGTTAGAGAAGAGATAACACCCATCTTTCTCAAAGTTTTCCAAAAAACTGCAGAGGAAGGAACACTCCCAAACTAATTCTATGAGGCCACCGTCACCCTGATACCCAAACCAGACAAAGACACTACAAAAAAAAAAGAAAATTACAGACAAATATCACTGATGAATATAGATGCAAAAATCCTCAACAAAATACTAGCAAACAGAATCCAACAACACATTAGAAGGATCATACACCATAATCAAGTGGGATTTATCCCAGGGATGCAAGGATTCTTCAATATACGCAAATCAATCAATGTGATACACGATATTAACAAATTGAAGATGAAAAACCATACGATCATCTCAATAGATGCAGAAAAAGCTTTTGACAAAATTCAACACCCATTTATGATAAAAACTCTCCAGAAAGTGGGCATAGAGGGAACCTACCTCAACATAATAAAGGCCATATATGACAAACCCACAGCAAACATCATTCTCAATGGTGAAAAACTGAAAGCATTTCCTCTAAGATCAGGAACAAGACAAGAATGTCCACTCTCACCACTATTATTCAACAAAGTTTTGGAAGTCCTATCCATGGCAATCAGAGAAGAAAAAGAAATGAAAGAAATACAAATTGGAAAAGAAGAAGTAAAACTGTCACTGTTTGCAGATGACATGATGCTATATATAGAGAATCCTAAAGATGCCACCGGAAAACCACTAGAGCTAATGAATGAATTTGGTAAAGTTGCAGGATATAAAATAAATACACAGAAATCTCTTGCAACCCCTTACACTAACAATGAAAGATCAGAAAGAGAAATTAAGGAAACAATCCCATTCACCATTGTAACAAAAAGAATAAAATACCTAGGAATAAACCTACCTAAGGAGGTTAAAGACCTGTACTCAGAAAACTATAAGACACTGATGAAGGAAATCAAAGATGACACAAACAGATGGAGTGATATACCATGTTACTGGATTGGAAGAATCAATATTGTGAAGATGACTATACTACCCAAAGCAATCTACAGATTCAATGCAATCCCTATCAAATTACCAGTGGCATCTTTTACAGAACTAGAACAAAATACCTTAAAATCTGTATCAAGACACAAAAGACCCCGAATAGCCAAAACAGTATTGAGGGAAAAAATAGGAGCTGGAGGAATCAGACTCCGTGACTTCAGACTATACTACAAAGGTACAGTAATCAAGACAATATGATGCTGGCACAAAAACAGAAATATAAATGAATGCAACAGGATAGAAAGCTCAGAGATAAACCCATGCACCAATGGTCAACTAATCTATGACAAAGGAAGCAAGGGTATACAATGGAGAAAAGACAGTCTCTTCAATAAGTGGTGCTGGGAAAACCGGACAACTACATGTAAAAGAATGAATTTAGAACACTTCCTAACACCATACACAAAAATAAACTCAAAATGGATTAGAGAAATAAATGTAAGACCGGGCACTATAAAACTCTTAGAGGAAAACATAGGAAGAACACTCATAGACATAAATCACAGCAAGATCTTTTTTGATCCACCTCCTAGAGTCATGGAAATAAAAACAAAAATAAACAAATGGGACCTAATGAAACTTAAAAGCTTTTGTAAAGCAAAGGAAACTACAATCAAGATGAAGACAACCATCAAGAATGGGGGAAAATATTTGCAAACAAATCAACAGACAAAGGATTAATCTCCAAAATATATAGACAGCTCATGCAGCTCAATATTAAAAAAACAAACAACACAATCCAAAAATCGGCAGAAGACTTAAATAGACATTTCTCCAAAGAAGACATACAGATGGCCAAGAAGCACATGAAAAGTTGCTCAACATCACTAATTATTAGAGAAATGCAAATCGAAACTACAATGAGGTATCACCTCACACCAGTTAGAATGGGCATCATCAGAAAATGTACAAACAACAAATGCTGGAGAGGGTGTAGAGAAAAGGGAACCCTAACCCTCTTGCACTGTTGGTGGGAATGTAAATTGATACAGCCACTATGGAGAACAGTATGGATGTTCCTTAAAAAACTAAAAAGAGAATTACCATATGACCCAGCAATCCCACTACTGGGCACATACCCAGAGAAAACCATAATTCAAAAAGACACATGCACCCCAATGTTCATTGCAGCACTACTTACAATAGCCAGGTCATGGAAGCAACCTAAATGCCCATCGGTAGACGAATGGATAAAGAAGATGTGGTACATATATACAATGGAATATTACTCAGCCATAAAAAGGAACGAAATTGGGTCATTTGTAGAGACGTGGATGTATCTAGAGAGTGTCATACAGAGTGAAGTAAGTCAGAAAGAGAAAAACAAATATTGTATATTAACGCATATATGTGGAACCTAGAAAAATGGTACAGATGAACCAGTTTTCAGGGCAGAAATAGAGACACAGATATAGAGAACAAACGTATGGACACCAAGCGGTGGAAGTGGTGGGGCGGTGGTGGTGGTGGTGGGATGAATTGGGAGATTGGGATTGACATATATACACTTATATGTATAAAATAGATAACTAATAAGAACCTCCTATATAAAAAATAAAATTCAAAAAAATGTATGTGAAAAATTCGAATACAACTGATTCTTCAAATTAGGATTGAAAAAATATCAGTAATTTAAATATAATACTATGTGACATTTTAATTACACATGTTACTAAATTACCAAGTTAAATAAGTAAACATTTTCTATTGCATCCAAAGTGCCCCCCAAAAGTTTTTTCCATGATAAAGTAGAGAATCTACTGACTTATAATCAGAGTTACCATATTTGGGGGCATGTACAGAATTTGATAAGTGTATGATTGAATGACTGAGTTAATAAATTAAGCTCTCTTTCATCTTCTTTAGAAACCAAAACTAGCATTACATTATTAAACACTTTTATGCAAAAACAATTTATAATATATTTTACAAGTTTAAATAACTTGGTGATATGCGTATTCATAGATTGATCCTCTGCATCTCACAGTGGTTTTTGACATTTATTTCAACTTCTACAAAAGCTACTACAAAACTCAATTAGAACAACAGGAAGCGAAAGTCAATCCAGAATCATAGAAAGACAAAATTACAGAACCTGATTTTTAAATGTTGCTCTACCATTTTCAAGCACTTTCTTCAATTTTAGATATAAACCTTTGTCCTAATATTCAAAAATCCCAAATTGGTGGTATATAAATTATAAATGATTTAATCAAAATTTTGTAATGCTAAAGCTTTAAGCTTAAAGTACCTTGGCCAAATTTTTGGCTGGGTATATTCATTCAATAATTCATTCAGATATTTAGATACTAATTCAATAAATAAGTATTGAGATTCTATTATATTTTGAGTATATGTTAGTTTTTGAAAAACAATGAGGAGAATAAAACAGACATGATCCCTGTTTTCATATAACTAATGCCTACTGGGAACCAGACAATAATTTATAATTATACAAATGATTACATACCTATTAGTAGAGAGAAGATTTTGGAGGAAAAATTTAGGTTCTATGATAGTATTTGAGAAAAGGACCTAACATATGCTTAAGAAGTTTCCTTTGCAGAAGTGACGTTAAAGCTGAAATGTGATGGATGGGTAGGAGTTTAGCAGCTGACAAATTAAAGCTGGTAGGGGCCAGGATTAAAATGTAGTTTTTTTATTAAATGAATATATAGGCTAGTGAGAGCCGTTAATTCATTGTTGGAAGAGAAATTAATGTTGCTAAAGTAATATCTTAAAGATAGTTTGTTCTGCTAAGTAGGCTAGAAACTACTCTAGTCATGTTGGTCATAATCTCAATGTGCTTCACAAACCCCTTTTTCATAAGTCAAATTTCAGCAAGTTCTTTTTCCAATTATTTTAAATTTGGAATTAGTGATATCTTAGTGGATAAGGTTTAATCAGAATTTAATAATACTAAAGTTTTCTAAGGACAGAAGTGTCTGGACCACAGTACTACTTTGTGTACTAAAGCAATATGGAGTCAAAAAGATGAGATTAGAATTATGTTGTACTATTAAATGGGAATCTATCATCTTTCATCCTGAAAAATTTAACTAAAAGATAAACATTCCATTTGGAAGAGGCTTGTCAAACTTTCATTCCTACCATTGACTATCCTAAACAAATAAAGAAACAAGAATACCTAATTCAATTTTAAAATTCATAAATTTAAATCTCTGAGAGTTTTATTATAATTTCTGAAGTATATCTAATTTTTTACTACAGAACCATAAATACTTCTTGAGGAAAATTAGAAAATGCAAAAAAGTAAAATTTCAGAAGAAAAAACTATTCAGAATCCCACCACTGTAAAACAACCACTGTAAATATTTTGGGGTTTGAATTGTTTTTAGTTACTAATAATAATGTTTCATTGTTTAATTGTGTTTTTAATTAAAATTAAAATCTTTATAGTTAGTCTCTCTGATTATTCAATTTTTATTACTCTCTAGTAAAATCTACAATAAAGACCAAAGTGAACGCTAAAATCTGTGCCTATGATGCTCTCATTTAGAAAGCCACTTTGGCTCCCTTTTTCTCTTTTTGGAGAAAAAAAAACAAAAGAAACACTAATCTAAATCATTTGATCTATCTCTTTAAAAGATGCAGCATATTGAAGACTATACACCTTCTTTCTACAAATCCAACAGAGGCTTTTTTTCCTTCATTATTACAACTATTTTTTGTTTGTTTTGTTTTCCTTTCAGTTCAACACCTTAGAATGTAGTTGGATTGATTTCAGAGGCTATATAGCATTTTTTAAAGCGTCAACAAATATTAGAAATATTCAAATCATTCAGAATGGCAAGACATTCACATGAGAATACAGGGATCAAAGCCAACCATGTCCTTCTGTCTGACTCTGAGAGTGATGAGCTCACTAATGAGTAAGAGCTCATTTCAGTGGAATACGTATTAGACATATTTTTTTTTCTTTCAATGGATGTTAAATTTGTATAAGTTAAATATACTTATATTAACTTATATTTATTGATGAGATTCCACTGTACTTCTTCCTAAGTTTCATTGTTGTATATATTCATTATACAATTTGGGAATTTCCATACTGAAAGCTGAGAATCATTTTTCCTCTTTATTTAAATTATTCCAATACCCTGTGAACCAATCCATTACACTTAAATTCTGAATCAAACTTCTAAGAGATACAATATGATAACACCCACAAAAACAAATTTTTTTAAAAAAGATGAAAACAGACTAAAACAGAATGTATTATTATCCAGATATATTGCATAGTTTTTATTTGGTTTAGTTTGTGGTTGGTTTGGCACTATACTGCAAAAAACAAAACAAAAAACCAAAAAACAAACAAATTAAAAAAATCATCTTTACTGTAAACTACTAATGATTGTAATTTCAATTAAATTGAGCTTTCATCTCAAGTCTGCAAGTTTCTCAACTAACTCCTAATATTAAAGATGGAGAATTTAGGTTCAGAGAGATTATTTAAATTGCGTCAATTTTTTGCAATAATTTGACAGCAGCATTAGAACCCAAACTCAAATCTTTTTTCAGTCAGGTATTCTATTAGAACACTACATCAGGTTCTATTTTTAGTCTTTCTAGGTTTAGTTTACACAGTTCAAGTGAAAATTATGCAAATAACTTAAAGTTATCCATTATCATGCAAGCAACAGTTACTTGGATATTACAAAATTGGTTGATTTGACACTCTGATCCATACAAACCTAAAACAAACAAACAAAAAACCAGAAAGGGCTCTTAGGTTGGCCCCTAGAGGAATTATTAATATCACTACAATTATTCCTAAAAGTAACACAATCTTGTTGAATTGTTTTTAGCACTTTATCCTTTTTACACTATTTTTACTCTTATAATTCTTTACACGCATTGGAAAATGTACAAACTAATCATAAGAACTATTAACTACAAGACTTGCTCCAGTTCTCATGCTAGTTCATGTTGAAGGTCTTCAACCTCAAGTCTGAGTTGTAGAAGTCAATTACAGATAATGATATTGTCCTGACAACATATAAACACTCTAGAGGATCCCTGAAATCAGAGCCATGTACAAAACACAGGTCCCAGCTTTTTGGATTTCCTTTTCCTATTACTAATATATAAAGCCACAGAGCAATTTTAACTGTCACAAACTTTTGCTACCTCCCTGCAATTTCTCTCTCTCTCGGGTCACTTGCCTTGGGAGAAGCCAACTGCTATGTCATAAGGACACTCAAGCAGCTCTATGGAGAGACCTCTGTGGTGAGGAACTGAGGCTTCCAATCAACAGTCAACAAGAAACTGAGGCTTCTTGCTGATAGCCATGTGTATAAGCTACCTTAGAGGCAGATACTCCAGTTCTCACAAGACTGCTACCCAGGTTAACATCTTGATTACAACCTCATAAGAAACTCTGAGCTAGAACCAGCCAGCTAAGTAGCTCCCAAAGTTCTTACCCACAAAAATAATAAGACAATAATGTTTGTTGTTTTACGCCACTAAGTTTGGAGAAATTTGTAATAAGACAATAGATAGCTAACACCCACTATGAGAAATTAGGTAAGTTATCTAGCTCTGAATCTGTTTCTTTACTGTTATGAGAAAATAAACATACCAATAGCTAACCTATAGCACTACTGTAATGATAAAGAATATAAAAACACCTTGCATAGCAGACAGTAAAAGCTCAATAAATGTTATCTAGTATTTTCTATTAATATTATTATAAAATATTATCATTATTAATCACAGAAGTTTACCACATTTCATAATATTTTGCTTGCTCATGTTTACTTCATTAGTTAAGTGGGTGAAATTCATACACTAAAATAAGTACTGAGAACTAAAATTAATAATAGAAAATGAAACAATAAAAGTATTAGAAGAAAATACTAAAACTATTTGTACAGCCTTGAGGTAGGAAAAATTTCCTTAGCCTAATGCCAAGGTAAGAAACCTTAAAATAAAATATTGAGAAATAGGACTACATAAAAATTAAGACTATCTGCAGAGTAAATGATTTTATATAAAAGTCAAATGACAAGTGTGAAAACATATATTATATATATGTGTGTATATATATATATAACAAAAGTGAATACCTTTAAAATAGAATTTTACAAAATAATGAGATATATGAGTGAGTATGCATGTGGGTAATCTAGTGTAAAACAGAGTTTAATCTAGTGTAAAACAGAGTTCTTACAGTGAAATTTTTTTAAAAAAGGTAAGTAAATAAGAATTTCACAAAAGTTCAAATGTTCAGTAAACATACAGAGATCCTCAAAAAAATAAAAGAAATACAAAATCAAAAATGTGAGAGAGTATCACTTTTTTACCTAGCTTAGACTGAAAATATTTAGTGGAGAAACTAACATAACCTTATGAGAGAATAAACTGGCCCAGAAAGTCTGAGGAGCACTCTGGCAATACATATCACAATCTAGTATGTGCCCCTCCACCCCCGAACTGGCAATGATTTTATCCTAAAGAAATAATCACACAAGTACGCAGAGAGTCTTGCAAATGATACACAAATATCCTTGAAAGACAAACGTGTCTCTTCTATTGCGAGGTTTTTTTTTAATTAGCATATAGAAAGATACGTGTTATATATTGAAATTTGTGTTTTTTAAAAATGTCTCCTCTTCTAAAATTATAAAAAATATACAGAACTATAAATAATGTTGTCTATGACTATGAGGAGAGTATTAGGGGGATCCTCAGTTTACATCCAGATAATTAAATCATACAGCTATCTAGCTTTTTCATAGCCAAATCTTACCTTTTCAATTTTATGGCATATTGATTAAAACAGTGATTACTAGTTTTCCTTAGAGCATGTTTGGGCTTAATATGAGAAGAGAAGGAAAAAAGACATAGAAAAAGGAACGCTCTTTCTTCTTTTACTTCATAGTACAATTTGAAATGAAAAGTATCTGCATAATGATAGGCTGTGTCTAATTTGTGCCCCAAAGTGCCTGATCTATTCTGTTGGAATTTTAACTGGGATTGCATTGATTCTACAGATTGCACTGGTAAGAATCAACATTGTTAACAGCATTGAGTTTTTGAATCCATGAACATGGTTTATCTCTCCTAATATCTAGTTCATCTTTAATTTATTTCAGTAATATTTTGTTAGTTTTCAATATACAAGTCATATATCTATATGTATATATCCTTTCTTTCTATGTATCTATCTATATATCTATCTACCTGAGAGTTCATTTTGTACCTAAATATATCCGATTTTTATGCTATTATAAATGGTATTTTACATTTTCTCTTCTAAACCTTAATGTTAATCATTTTCAAAATAGGGATAATAATGCAGAATCTACCTCAAAAGGATTGTTGTGAAGAATATATAAAACAGAGTAATAGTCAATAAATGTGAGCTAATGTTATCACTTGTAAAACTTTTCCCTATTTCTTTATATACACATCCTATTCATAATTCAAAGCCCAGTTAAAATGTACCTCTAAAAGAAGTCTTTCTCCTACATCCAAGCTGAGAGTGTGCTTTCTTAAGTAGGTCATTAATAAATATTTGCCAAAAACAAACGAGCAAACACAAACATGACTATCTAAAAAAAGTTTTTCAAAAGTTTATGAGTCTGTTTAAACCTACTGCCATAATTGTGTCAAATCCCTTGCTTACACCAAGATACATATGCTTGCAAGATTTTCTTATCTAATAACCTAGTTTACTTTATCAAAAAGAAAAATGAGATTAGTATGACATGACTTGCTCTTGGCAAAATAATGATATGGCTCTTAATAACCACTTTGGTTTCTACATGCTCACAAATAGTCTATTCAATGTTTCATTTCAGAATTTTGCTGGAGATAAACAAAATTAACTCTGTAGGTTACAGAATTTATCTTTATTTTTAAGACCTTATACTTTTGCTTATATCCAGTATTTTATACCTTCCAACTCTCTAAATGTGATCATATCTGGAAGTTATGAATTTTCAGTGGAAAAAACATAGGCTTCAGAGCAAAAGTCCTTAGGTTTGGATTCCAGGTGCTTTGATGGACCACTGTGTGGCTTGAAAAAAATATTATTTAATTTCACTTAACACATCTATAAATGGAGATAATAGCATCTTCTTGGGTATAGTCAATATTAAATGAAAGTAGTATTCAAAATTCTTTAGTTGCTTGTTTTTCTGTTTCCTCACCTATAAAATGGGAATAATCATCCCTCCTTACTACTCAGGATCACCATAAGGACCCAGTGAAATATATATATATATATATATATATATATATATAGAGAGAGAGAGAGAGAGAGAGAGAGAGAGAGAGAGAGAGAGAGACAAAGCTTTGAAAAACACACATTATATAAATGTGCAGGATTTTTTTTCAAAAATATGATTATTATCATTCTGGAAAAAACTGCCAAACTCTGTGAGAACTTGATTTTAAATTTGCCTAAATGGCCTCTTACTAACCAGTTCAATCATTGAGTTCCATTGCCTTCTTCCAATTTGAATGTTATTCCTCTTAGCAGAGAAAAATGTAAGCAAAATAAATGTTCCTCATCTCTTCCTTCTTTGTATCACCTCCTAACAGTGTGTCATATTCTTCCAAGTAATGGCCCTATCTATTCAGTATGTGTGACTTTTCATATCCCTTCTCAAAGTTTATTACTCTAAAAGACTAAATTAGAATGTTACTGATGTTATTGGATACATGGAGAAGAAAGCTGAAAAAATTTGGAGTGGATTTTCACAGATAACGGAAAAAAAATCCATTGAGATATCCTTAAAAAATCAATAACTAAGTATTATAAACAATAAAAGTCAATTACTTTATGATGAAAAGATTTTAGTGTAGCTATATATGAGTATATACTGGATTTTCTTTCAGGCCATAAACATTAGTCTTTTCTACCAACCACCACACGAAAACTAAATAATATGCACCCTATGTCATGAAAAGACAATATAAAAATATATATTCCCATCCTTATTAATTGCCCAGAAAGTATTTTCTCACCCTGAACTTAGACTGACTATAGTACAGAATCTGTCATTAAGTGTTCAGTTCACACACATACACTCCAAACTGGTCCAACAACTTCTATTATGCCAGTTACCAGCATTGCCAGCCCCTTTGCCCTTCACTGCCTGGAGAACGTCCATCAGAAACAGGGCAGCAGAGCAAGCTGCCACAATGCACCATTGATGTTTGAGCAAGGCTGCCCAAGCAGCTGCAACAACAGGGCAACTCTTCAAAGTGTCAGTATTGAAACTTAGAATTCTCCCTCTCATACAACTGTCAATGAAAACCTTTATAAGCTACAATCAATTACAAAATAAATCTGTGAGACAAATCATGTTCTTTCTTCATTTCTCCTCTCCTCTTTCTCTTTTCAACACCAAATGTCCTTGGTTTAAAAAAAAAAAAAAATTCAAGGAGAAATTCCCTCCTTTTCTACCTCGATCTCTGTCTCTGCCTCTCTTATGTTCTAAAAATTCTCTCAAGGAGGTTTAAGGATTTCTGCTAAACACTTTTGTTTACATGTTCTGGGTTTTTTGTTTGTTTGTTTGTTGTTGGGTTTTGTTGTTGGAGTTTCTTATTTAAAAACTTCAAAAGGCACTTGATATTTTGAGCACACTCATACTGGAATTTTTGGCAAAGCATGTTTTTGATTATTGAAAGATAATCTAAATTCTGAAGTGCATGCACTGAATCACATAACCTCCATATTTTTGTAAACCACAACAAAAGTGGTTTTACATTAACTATAGATGAATAAGTAATGAGTCGGTGAACAGTTAAAAGCATTCCATGAGAATGCATGAACTAGCCATGTGAACTTTTCGATAGGAAAAAATCCTAAGTGTTTAGACATTACTTAGAATGAGGGAAAGCGATTCTTTAATAAATTCACCCTGTTTAATCTGTTTTATGTGGCTATACCTACTAAATCAAAATTTACTTTTGTTTTTTCTATTTCTCCTTAGCCATTGGTAGTTAATGGCTTCCTTTTATTTGGAACACATACTTGAAACCGGATAATTGTAACAACAACTTTTAGATTTCACTCCATAGCTTTTACCAGGTAAACAACATGAGTACCTTATAGGAAAAAGAGGAAACTCCTCTAAATAATATCATATTTATTCTCAATAGACAGAATGTACAAATTTCAGCAATGCCAAGGTGTAAACCATTTAATTCCTCCAGATAACTAAAATACGCACACTTCATCAAGTGTCATTCTTCTATCTGAAAAATCAAAATCCAAAATATTTATGTTCCTAATTTGTTATAATTTTTAAATTATAATTTCTCATTGTTTTCAAAGTAATACATCTACATAGTTTACTAGTTAACTAGTACCACAATGTTTCTTAAAAAAAAACAAAAACAAAAACAGCAGCCCATATCCCAACCTTTGAGACCCGTGTCAAAATTCTTTCTAGTGTTTATCTCTAAATAATATGCTTATATTCTTATTTTTTATTTGTAAACTGCACACATTACTAATTTTCTATCATGAAAGATAAAGTGTTAGCGCTCTTATACCACCCATTTCCCTTCCTTTCATTCTCCCAGTATTCAGCCAACTGGTACATTTTTAATACATTTCCTTCCTTGAGTAACAAGTTTTCCTTCCTAGAGTTAATATTGCCAGTTTTCTCCCCATTCCCAAGCTCTGCAATAGAAATGTAAAACCTCTCTGAATATATCTCACACTCTTAAATATGAAGCATTCTATCAATTCCAACTCTTCCATCTGAACACATCCCTTTCTGGAGTTTTCTATCTTCCTGCTCAGGTAAGGATAGATTATTCTTAAGATCAATGCACAGTTGTTGTCCAGGAACTTCCCTTCACCTTTCTCATCTCATTCTCATCACTTATTTCCTGAATCCTCTGCCTTCCTCTTTCTCCTAGGTTTCTCCTCCTTTGGATATAGCACAGCCTCCAAAAGATTCCTGAGAAAGCAAACATGGAAGGTAAATGTTGAGGATCATGCACCTAAAAATGTCTTTTTTTTCTACCTTCACACCTGATTAATAGTTTGACTAGATATAGAATTACAAGTTCAAAGTAATTTGGCCTCAGAACTTTAAAGCCACATTTTCTGGCTTTGAATGTTGCCATTAAGAAATCAGATACCATTTGGATTCTTGAACCAGTGTGTATGTAAGGTTTGTATTTTCTTTCTAGAAGCTTCTATCATCATCTATATACTGCTGGTAGTCTGAAATTTTCCAGTTATGTACCTTGGTATAGATCTGCTTTTCATTTTTTTTTCCAGTTTTATTAAGAAATAATTGACATACATCACAGTGTAAGTTTAAGGTATACAGAGTGAGGGTTTGATTTACATATATTCTGAAATGATTATGGCAATAGGTTCAGCTAACATTCATCATCTCATATAGATAAAATAAAAAGAAGAAAGAAAAATATTTTCTGCTTTACACTTTTTATGGGCATCAAGCAGACCCTTTCAAAGTGGAAACTCATGTCCTTCAGTTTTGAAAAATTTTATGATATAATTCCATGCTAATCTCTTCCTCATCATTTTCTTTGTTTTCCCCTGTTTTCTGGAACTGCTATTAATCAGAGTTTTGGTTTGTTAGACTGATTTTATTTTCTCTCCTGTTTTCCATTATTTGACTTTCCACTCCATTTTCAGGAAAATTTCAATCCTACTGAAGTCATTTCAGCTATTATGAGCACTTATTCTCTGATCATTCCTTTTTTATATCATCCTGTCATGTCTCATGGAAGCACTATCTTCTATCGCTTTGAGTATATTAATTATAATATGTTTTTACTTCAGCCATTGTCTTCTAGAGGAAGTGCTGCCTCCAATTCTTGAGCCAGTTCTGGAGCGTGAACTGGCTTGCCTTCTCCTTGGCACAACAGTCTCTAGGCACTTGTATTTAGCTAACTCCTTCATCCACTTTACATCTTCCAAAAATTGTATCTCTTTCACATGTTGTTTCCTCTTCCTTATGCTTGTGGATTTGTACTTTTTTTAGTCTTTTACTCACACTTTTAGTCCCTTACGAGGAAGGAACAAGGGAAAACATGTGTTCAATCACCAGGTTTAACTGGAAGTCTGTTGTTAAAGTTTCTAAGATGTTAATCCTATAGTTGCAATCATGCCATTTATAGGGTCATAACATCATAGGATTTTTACTGTTAAAAAGCTTCTCAGAGATCATCTGATTCAATCCTCTTTTTTTAGAGGTGAGAAAATGGAAACTTCAAAAGTTAAGTGGTTTATACAAGGTTATTTAACTAGCAATTCATACAGCTGGTACTTGAACTTGCCTTCATTACCATACTGCCTCTTCACATAGATAACCCCTTAAAGTCCCTACTCTCCAAGGACTCCCACACACATAATAAAGCTAAAACATCTGAATAGAGCAGTCTAACCTTTGGTTAACAAAATGGAGGAAATCTGCCATTATTAAAAAATCTGAGAAAAAAGACTCCAAGAATAAACATCTGATTCCAAACCTTCTATTTTTTACCAAAATTCCCTAATCAATACTCTCCCATGAAACTCACTCTCCTGCTTCAACATGCCAGACTTATGCTAAGTTTTACTCTTTCAGGTCACAGGATCACACCATATTTTCTCAAAGCAAAGTAAATTTATGTTTGAAATCAACTGAATTATTTATATTCTTCTTTATCTCCCATCCTCACACTCTCCCTGACCTCAGCCTGACTGCTTCTCCTAAAATAATCTTTTCCTCATGAATAGCACCATCCAGATACTCAAGCAAAACACTTGAGAGCCATCCTCAACTTCTCTTTTTTTCTTTACAGCAACCAACTCCCACCCCTCCATCTAGGAAGTCCCCAAATATTAACAATTCTACCTCCTAAAAAATCTCGTGGATCCATCCCTCTTGATGTTCCTCACAGCTTCACAGATACTGTTTCAGTTCAGGCCCTCACTGTACTTCATCCTGATTATCATTAGTTGTCTGCTAACTGGTCTCACAGACTCTAGTCTCTTCTCTTTACACCCTTTCTTCTACACTCAATTGCTGAAATGTTTTTTCTCAACAGAACTAGGGAGCCATTTCCTTACATAAAACCCTTTAGTGGATCCCACCTCATTTCCAGATCCTTAGCATGGCTTATATAAGGTACTTCATGGTAGCACCTGTGTATCTCCCCATCTTCATCTCCTGAGGCTCCTAAACTTGCACTTTATTGAATTAGAAACCAGGTAGAAATAAAGAGGCTTCTTTTGGGTTTTCTGTTTACACTGGATTTTCACTACCAAATGACAGCTGTCTTTTCCCATCTCTGCTCTCAAATAAAGAAGGAATCAGATGAAAGGAAAGAAGGTGATATGATTAAAAAACAGTATTAACCCTATAAAAACATTTAATAAAGTTCTGTTTACCATAATATTTTATATTTATATTTATAATATTTTATGTTATCTTTTGGGGGATTATAGTGTGTTTAAAGATATTGGCAGTACATTAAATTCAGTATCCAGACACTGAAGATGCAAATGAAATATCTGATCATAACAACAGCAATTATACCTTCTGGATGTGAAATAATTAAAGGATCAACACATTTTTATAGTAAAGGCCAAATCTAAGAATGTTTTATACAATAGCCACTAGACAATGCCTACCCTTACAATCACTGTTTGACTATGACACAACTACTCCAGTTTAGCTACCAGTGTTTTTTTGGTCAAGATTTTTCTTTTCCTTTGTTTGTTCTCTATTTACAATTGTGAGAGAACTATGTAGAGAAACATCTTGACTAGATCTAGGCTCAGTGTGGGCAGGTGCCTGGTAAGCATTCCACAAAACTCCACCAATACACCTCAAACTCTCCACATCATTTCAATCCTTTTGATAGTCTTCAGCTGAGACTACATCTAACACTTTCACTTGTGTCTCACCTACAATTTCAGGTCTTGGCATTTCCTGAGAATAGGTAGTTATAGTTAAACGTTCTCTTCTCATAAATCCTGAAAAAAAAGGTGGGGTTGGGGTAGGAAATGGATAGTTTCAATGCCAGCCCAAACAGAACTATTATGTCTTACTCCTAAAATATTCAAATAGCTGGCAGCAGTGATCTAAAAGATTATGTTTTTTAATACTGGTGTACATAAGCCCTTCAGCAGATAAACTCAGAGGAGGAGGAATAGGAGGAGGAGGAGGAGGGGGAGGACAATGATGTTGATGATGATGATGACGATAGCTAATGTTTTTAGTACTTGTGCCAGGCACTGCTCTAGGTGCTCTGCATGTATTATCTCATTTAATCCTCATACACTCAAAAAAAAATCCTTGTTGGGTAAAATTATTTTTATCTTCATTTTAAACAGGATACTGAGAAACAAAAAGTTGTTTAAAGGAATTTAAACATACTTAGCTCATTTAAAGTTAAAACATAAAACTTTACACTGATTGACCAATCTTTTCATATAGGATCAAGGGCTGTCTTTGACTGCTAAGTCACACTATTCTTCTTGCTTAAACTGTACCACAATGTATCATCTATTTAAAGTAAGTGAGAGTTTAAAGGTTTTGGTTTATTTAAAGTCAGCGAGTGCTTAAAGGGACTGGCAAAGCAAGTTGAATGCAGGATCCTTCCAAATTTTTACATTCATCCCCTACCCCTGACACAGGTAATCTTTCACTGTTATCTTGCCCACACCTATTTAGACTCTAATTTGTTCTGGTGATTCACCCTTAAAAAGTCTTTCCAAAGCAATCAACTTAAATTTCACAAAATCAACAACCATTTATACATTTTTACTCATATTTCACCAGTTTGCATAATTAAATTACAATTGCACATTCAACTAGCATAAACAAATTTGAAAACAAACACAAATGACTCCAGGTAAGCATACAGCAGGTAAACAGATAAACAGAAATGTACCATATTTCAGATTTTCCTGTTGGCCTAAAGCAGGAATTGGCTAACAGGGCTTCTACTATATTCATACCTTCCCTAATCACAAAGAATACTACTTAGTAAGTATATTAGATTTCTGGCAGAATGGATTTACAATTGAAAAATACAATCAAATTTGATGGGGGGAGAGACCTTCAAGATGGTGGAGGAGTGAGACGTGGAGATCACCTTCCTCCCCAGAAATGCATCAGAAATACATCTACGTGTGGAACAACTCTTACAGAACACCTACTGAACGCTGGCAGAAGACCTCAGACTTCCCAAAACGCAAGAAACTCCCCACGTACCTGGGTAGGGCAAATGAAAAAACACAGACAAAAGAATAGGGACAGGACCTGCACCTCTGGGAGGGAGCTATGACGGAGGAAAAGTTTCCACAAACTAGGAAGTCCCTTCACTGGCGGAGACACGGGGGTTGCGGGGGGAAAGCTTTGGAACCACGGAGGAGAGCGCAGCAACAGGGGTGCAGAGGGCAAAGAGAAGAGATGCCCGCACAGAGGATCGGTGCCAACCAGTACTCACCAGCCTGAGAGGCTTGTCTGCTCACCCACTGGGACGGGTGGGGGCTGGGAGCTGAGGCTCGGGCTTTGGAGGTCAGATCCCAGGGAGAGAACTGGGGTTGGCTACGTGAACACAGCCTGAAAGGGGCTAGTGCATCACAGCTAGCTGGGAGGGAGTCTGGGGAAAAGTCTGGAACTGCCTAAGAAGCAAGAGAACATTGTTTCAGGGTGCATGAGGAGAGGGGATTCAGAGCACCGCCTAAACGAGCTCCAGAGATGGGTGCAAGCCATGGCTATCAGCGCAGACACCAGAGACGGGCATGAAATGCTAGGGCTGCTGCTGCAGCCACCAAGAAGCCTGTGTACAAGCGCAGGTCACTATCCACACCTCCCCTCCCAGGAGCCTGCGCAGCCCGCCACTGCCAGGGTCCCGTGATCCAGGGACAACTTCCCTAGGAGAACACACGGCGTGCCTCAGGCTGGTGCAATGTCACGCCAGCCTCTGCTGCCGCAGGCTTCCCCCAAATTCTGTACCCCTCCCTCCCCCCAACCTGAGTGAACCAGAGCCCCCGAATCAGCTGCTACGTTAACCCTGTCCTGTTTGAGCTAAGAACAGACGCCCTCAGGTGACCTACACGGAGAGGCAGATGCAAATCCAAAGCTGAAACCCAGGAGCGGTGCAAAAAATAAGAGAAAGGGACATTTCTCCCAGCAGCCTCAGGAGCAGCGGACTAAATCTCCACAATCAACTTGATGTACCCTGCATCTGTGGAATACCTGAATAAACAACGAATCATCACAAAATTGATGTGGTAGACTTTGGGAGCAACTGTAGACTTGGGGTTTGCTTTCTGCATCTAATTTGTTTCTGGTTTTATGTTTCTCTTAGTTTACTATTTAGAGTTTAGTATCATCGGTAGACATGTTTATTGATTTGGTTGCTGTCTTCCTCCATTTTTTTTTTTTTGTTCATATATATATATATATATATATATATATATTTTCCTTTTTCTCTTTTTGTGAGTGTGTATGTGTATGCTTATTTGTGTGATTTTGTCTGTATACCTTTGCTTTTACCATTTGTCCTAGGGTTCTGTCTGTCCGTATTTTTGTTTGTTTTTGTTTTTTTAGTATAGTTTTTAGCTCTTGTTCTCATTGTTGGATTTCTTTTTTGGTTTGGTTGCTCTCTTCTTTCTTTCTTACTTTTTTTTTCCTTTTTTTATTACTTTTAAATTTTTAAATTTTTAATAATTTTTTTATTTTAATAACTTTATTTTATTTTATTTTTTTCTTTCTTTCTTTTCTCCCTTTCCTTCAGAGCTGTGTGGCTGACAGTGTCTTGGTGCTCTGGCCAGGTGTCAGGCCTGTGCCTCTGAAGGAGGAGAGCCAAGTTCACGACATTGGTCCACAAGAGACCTCCCGGCTCCACGTAATATCAAATGGCGAAAGCTCTCCCAGAGATCTCCATCTCAACGCTAAGACCCAGCTCCACTCAACAACTAGAAAGCTACAGTGCTGGACATCCAATGCCAAACAACGAACAAGACAGGAACACAACCACACCCATTATCAGAGAGGCTGCATAAAATCATAATAAGGTCACAGATACCCTAAAACACGCCACTGGACGCGGTCCTGCCCACCAGAAAGACAAGATCCAGCCTCATCCACCAGAACATAGGCACTAGTCCCCTCCATGAGGAAGCCTACACAACCCACTGAACCAACCTTAGCCACTGGGGACAGACACCAAAAACAACGGAAACTACAAACCTGCAGCCTGAGAAAAGGAGACCCCAAACACAGTAAGTTAAGCAAAATGGGAAGACAGAGAAACACACAGCAGATGAAGGAGCAAGGTAAAAACCCACCAGACCAAAAAAAGGAAGAGAAAATAGGCAGTCTACCTGAAAAAGAATTCAGAGTAATGATAGTGACGATGATCCAAAATTTTGGAAATAGAATGGAGAAAATACAAGAAAAGTTGAACAAGGACCTAGAAGAACTAAAGAGCAAACAAAAAATGATAAACAACACATTAAGTGAAATTAAAAATTCTCTGGAAGGAATCAATAGCAGAATAACTGAGGCAGAAGAACAGATAAGTGACCTGAAAGAAAAAATAATGGAAATAACTACCACAGAGCAGAACAATGAAAAAAGAATGAAAAGAATTGAGGACAGTCTTAGAAACCTCTGGGACAATATTAAATGCACCAACATTCGAATTATAGGGGTCCCAGAAAAAGAAGAGAAAAAGAAAGGGACTGAGAAAATATTTGAAGAGATTATAGTTAAAAACTTCCCTAATATGGGAAAGGAAATAGTCAATCAAGTCCAAGTCCAGGAAGTGCAGAGAGTCCCATACAGGATAAATCCAAGGAGAAACATGCAAAGACACATATTAATCAAACAATCAAAAGTTAAATACAAAGAAAAAATATTAAAAGCAGCAAGGGAAAAACAGCAAATAACATACAAGGGAACCCCCATAAGGTTAACAGCTGATCTTTCAGCAGAAACTCTGCAAGCCAGAAGGGGGACGCAGGGCATATTTAAAGTGACGAAAGGGAAAAAACTACAACCAAGATTACTCTACCCAACAAGGATCTCATTCAGATTCGATAAAGAAATTAAAACCTTTACAGACAAGCAAAAGCTAAGAGAAATCAGCACCACCAAACCAGCTTTACAACAAATGCTAAAGAACCTCTCTAGGCAGGAAACACAAGAGAAGGAAAAGGAAAACACAATAACAAACCCAAAACAATTAAGAAAATGATAATAGGAACATACATATCCACAATTACCTTAATTGTAAATGGATTAAACGCTCCAACCAAAAGACAGACTGGCTGAATGGTTACAAAAACAAACCCATATGTATGCTGTCTAAAAGGCACGCACTTCAGACCTAGGGACACATGCAGACTGAAAGTGAGGGTATGGAAAAAGATATCCTATGCAAACGGAAATCAAAAGAAAGCTGGAGTAGCAATTCTCATATCAGAAAAAATAGACTTTAAAACAAAGACTATTACAAGAGACAAAGAAGGACACTATATAATGATCAAGGGATCAATCCAAGAAGAAGATATAACAATTGTAAATATTTATGCACCCAACATAGGAGCACCTCAATACATATGGTAAATGCTAACAGCCATAAAAGGGGAAATCGACAGTAACACAATCATAGTAGGGGACTTTAACACCCCACTTTCACCAATGGACAGATCATCCAAAATGAACATAAATAAGGAAACACAAGCTTTAAATGATACATTAAACAAGATGGACTTAATTGATATTCATAGGACATTGCATCCAAACACAACAGAAAACATTTTCTTCTCAGGTGCTCACGGAACATTCTCCAGGATAGATCATATCTTGGGTCACAAATCAAGGCTTGGTAAATTTAAGAAAATTGAAATTGTATCAAGTATCTTTTCTCACCACAACACTATGAGACTAGATATCAATTACAGGAAAAAATCTGTAAAAAATACAAACACATGGAAGCTAAACAGTACACTACTTAATAACCAGGAGATCACTGAAGAAATCAAAGAGAAAATCAAAAAATACCTAGAAACAAATGACAATGAAAACACGACAACAAAACCTATGGGATGCAGCAAAAGCAGTTCTAAGAGGCAAGTTTATAGCAATACAGTCCTACCTCAAGAAACAAGAAACATCTCAAATAAACAACCTAAACTTACACCTAAAGAAATTAGAGAAAGAAGAACAAAAACCCCCCAAAATTAGCAGAAGGAAAGAAATCATAAAGGTCAGATCACAAATAAATGAAAAAGAAATGAAGGAAACAATAGCAAAGATCAATAAAACTAAAAGCTGGTTCTTTGAGAAGATAAACAAAATTGATAAGCCATTAGCCAGACTCATCAAGAAAAAAAAGGGAGAAGACTCAAATCAATAAAATTAGAAATGAAAAAGGAGAAGTAACAACTGACACTGAAGAAATACAAAGGATCATGAGAGATTACTACAAGCAACTACATGCCAATAAAATGGACAACCTGGAAGAAATGGACACATTCTTAGAAAAGCACAACCCTCTAAGACTGAACCAGGAAGAAATAGAAAATATAAACAAACCAATCCCAAGCATTGAAATTGAGACTGTGATTAAAAATCTTCCAACAAACAAAACCCAGGACCAGATGGCTTCACAGGCGAATTCTATCAAACATTTAGAGAAGAGCTAACACGTATCCTTCTCAAACTCTTCCAGAATACAGCAGAGGGAGGAACACTTCCAAACTCATTCTATGAGACCACCATCACCCTGACACCAAAACCAGACAAAGATGTCACAAAGAAAGAAAACTAAAGGCCAATATCATTGATGAACATAGATGCAAAAATTCTCAGCAAAATACTAGCAAACAGAATCCAACAGCACATTAAAAGGATCATACACCATGATCAAGTGGGGTTATCCCAGGGATGCAAGGGTTCTTCAATATATGCAAATCAATCAGTGTGATATACCATATTAACAAACTGAAGGAGAAAAACCTTCAATAGATGCAGAAAAAGCTTTCGACAAAATTCAACACCCATTTATGATAAAAACCCTCCAGAAAGTATGCATACAGGGAACTTACCTCAACATAATAAAGGCCATATATGACAAACCCACAGCCAACATCGTTCTTAATGGTGAAAAACTGAAATCATTTCCTCTAAGATCAGGAACAGGACAAGGTTGTCCACTCTCACCACTATTATTCAACATAGTTTTGGAAGTTTTAGCCACAGCAATCAGAGAAGAAAAAGAAATAAAAAGAATACAAATCGGAAAAGAAGAAGTAAAGCTGTCACTGTTTGCAGATGACATGCTACTATACATAGAGAATCCTAAAGATGCTACCAGAAAACTACTAGAGCTAATCAATGAATTTGGTAAAGTAGCAGGATACAAAATGAATGCACAGAAATCTCTTGCATTCCTATACACTAATGATGAAAAATCTGAAAGAAAAATTAAGGAAACACTCCCATTTACCACTGCAACAAAAAGAATCAAATACCTCGGAATAAAGCTACCTAAGGAGACAGAAGAGTGGTATGCAGAACACTATAAGACACTGATGAAAGAAATTAAAGATGATACAAACAGATGGAAAGATATACCATGTTCTTGGATTGGAAGAATCAACATTGTGAAAATGACTATACTACCCAAAGCAATCTACAGACTCAAAGCAATCCCTATTAAACTACCAATGGCATTTTTCACAGAACTAGAACAAAAAATTTTACAATTTGTATGGAAACACAAAAGACCCCGAATAGCCAAAGCAGTCTTAAGAAAAACAGAGCTGGAGGAATCAGGCTCACAGACTTCAGACTATACTACAAAGCTACAGTAATCAAGACAGTATGGTACTGGCATAAAAAGAGAAATATAGATCAATGGAACAGGATAGAAAGCCCAGGGATAAACCCACGCACATATGGTCACCTTATTTTTGATAAAGGAAGCCAGAATATACAATGGAGAAAAGACAGCCTCTTCACCAAGTGGTGCTGGGAAAACCGGACAGCTACATGTAAAAGAATGAAATTAGAACACTCTCTAACACCATACACAAAAATAAAGTCCAAATGGATTACAGACCTAAATGTAAGTCCAGACACTATAAAACTCTTAGAGGAAAACATAGGCAGAACACTCATTGACATAAATCACAGCAAGATCCTTTTTGACCCACCTCCTAGAGAAAGGGAAATAAAAACAAAAATAAACAAATGGGACCTAATGAAACTTAAAAGCTTTTGCACAGCAAAGGAAAGCATAAACAAGACCAAAAGACAACCCTCAGAATGGGAGAAAATATTTGCAAATGAAGCAACTGACAAAGGATTAATCTCCAAAATATACAAGCAGCTCGTGAAGCTCAATATCAAAAAAACAAACAACCCAATCCAAAAATGGGCAGAAGACCTAAATTGACATTTCTCCAAAGAAGATATACAGATTGCCAACAAACACATGAAAGAATGCTCAACATCACTAATCATGAGAGAATTGCAAATCAAAACTACAATGAGGCATCATCTCACACCAGTCAGAATGGCCATCACCAAAAAATCTACAAACAATAAATGCTGGAGAGGGTGTGGAGAAAAGGGAATCCTCTTGCACTGTTGGTGGGAATGTAAATTCATACAGCCACTATGGAGAACAGTTTGGAGGTTCCTTAAAAAACTAAAAATAGAACTACCATATGACCCAGCAATTCCACTACTGGGCATATACCCTGAGAAAACCATAATTCAAAATGACTCATGTACCACAATGTTCACTGCAGCTCTATTTACAATAGCCAGGACATGGAAGCAACCTAAGTGTCCATCAACAGATGAATGGATAAAGAAGATGTGGCACATATATACAATGGAATGTTACTCAGCCATAAAAAGAAATGAAATTGAGTTATTTGTAGTGAGGTGGATGGACCTAGAGACTGTCATACAGAGGGATGTAAATCAGAAAGAGAAAAACAAATACCATATGCTAACACATATATATGGAATCTAAAAAAAAAAAAAAAATGGTTCTGAAGAACCTAGGGACAGGACAGGAATAAAGATGCATACGTAGAGAATGGACTTGAGGGCACGGGGAGGGGGAAGGGCAAGCTGGGACAAGGTGAGAGAATGGCATGGACTTATATGTACTACCAAACGTAAAATAGGTAGTTGGGGAAAGCAGCCACATAGCACAGGGAGATCAGCTCGGTGCTTTGTGACCACCTAGAGGTGTGGGATAGGGAAGGTGGGTGGGAGATGCAAGAGGGAGGACATATGGGGATATATGTATATGTATAGCTGATTCACTTTGTTATAAAGCAGAAACTAACACACCATTATAAAGCAATTATACTCCAATAAAGATGTTAAAAAAAGAATTTGATAGAGGGCTTTACAATAACTCCAAAATTCCATACTAGAAAGGTAATACATTCAATCTTATGTTTTTTAAACAGAAATCCTAGAAGACTCCTTCACTGATAAAAAACTAAAGTCATAAAATTCCATCCCAAACTCAATTACATGTAACAAAGCCCCTTCCCAAAGCATGAACATACATACTCACACACATAAAAACGTATGATTAAATAAACGAAGAAACTCAGATTTTAAGAAAGTTCCTACCAGAGGAAACTATCACCTTATGTGGAAAAAACTCTAAATTTAAAGTTCAGGTTCAACCAGTTACTACTTATTTGATGTGGGGTAAGTCACTTCCCCTCCCTGAGCTACACTTTCATTATCTAAAAAAGGAGACAATAATACTTGTTCTCTCCATCTCACAGGACTATGGTCAGAATTATATAAAATAAAATATATGAAAACACTCTACAAACTATTAGTCATCTTACACATATAATTTACTGTTACTGGAAATGCTAGCTTGTATTTTGAACATAGAACTTTAGAGTCAGGGGAGGTCATTTCACAAGGGACGAGGCTGAGAGCTCAAAGCCTAAATTACTTTCCTACTTACAGTGGCATGGATGATGGAGCAGAAATAGAGAATCCTTGATTAACCTGGAAAAGGATATCACAGTCATGGGAGTGGGATCAGTTGGAGATTCAAGGAAGCGGAAGTGCCCAGAATGAACTAATGGTGCAGTGTAGACTGTGAACAGAGATAAAATTTTAAAGGCTGAGCAGTTTCATGCGATAAGTTCTGGCAGTGACTTTGGTGAAAATATTAGAGGAGAGATAGAAAGATCAACTCCCAAAAAAGTTCAACTATGCCAAACACAGATTATTATTTCGTCTTATATAACAAAATTTTGATGCCTTTTCAAACTAAAGAAAATTGCAAATTTGAGATAATTCTCTTTTTTATGCTCTTCCTTGCTACTGGTCGGAGTAATTAACCATAGTTTAAGAAGTTAAGAAAACAATAGGATGCATGTCAATAAAGTTCAAGTACTTTAATTGGATTGCTTTGGGTACAGTTTGTTTCCCTTCTTCTCTAGCCATTAACCCAGCAGGGGAAAGTGATCTAACACAGCACCATGGCACGAAGGGACAGACCCTAAGAGCCTGTCTCTATGATGACTGTTCTTGTGCATCCAGGCCGCCTATTGAAACTAACAATGCCTGCCACTGCTGCCGAAGAGGATCATCCAAACTCTGAAAATGAAACGCATCACACAAAGGGATGAAAGAATTCTTATTCCACAGGGTTTAGCTTGTAGCTGGTCATGCATGCCAGAGGGACGTGCCATGAGGATGAGAAAGAAGCTTCCAAAGAGAATGGCTGGGGCAGCCAGTTGGACATTTTGAAATACTTAGGGAATTATTCTTTTGAAACTAAGGCAAGTAACTAGACTTCTTTACAGCAGAACTGGGAAGAGTCAGGGGTTCTTTTTATTGCTGCAATTCACCCAGGTGTGAATATTCCTGCCATTAAAAGAAACAGACAATTTCTAATTGATTATACATTTTTGGGGTTGCCCATTTATAGTAAGAGATCATATTACATAATTGATTTATTTATTTTTTCTCTGGGCTGGTGCTCAAAGTCACTTTGGAGTTTAAAACTGAATGCAGGAATAGGTGCTGGGTTTTTCAGCAATTGATGCAAGTACACTGAATAATGTGCTTGTTATACAAAATAAAACACTGGTTAGGACCACAGACTTTGAGGTCAGATCAGGGGTGAAACTAATGTGACCTTCATTACATGGCATTGGGTCCCATGGGCTCTAATAGCCTGGAATAGTTGTGCTGAGTAAGTTTGCCCACAAAAGATGTTCCAAATAGGGTTAAAAGTTGTAAGAACCTTCCCTGCAGTCACCATTGCTCCTGGTCCCTCAACTGGCCTCAGCAAGGCATAATGCAGTTTTCAGCTGCCCTGGACATCACTGTACAAAGTAGTGCCAAAAGCAGCACCTAGAGCTTTGTAGGGAAATGCCACAGCGAGGCATCAGCCTTTCCTGATAAACTCACTCTTACCAGCCAGAAACACAAACAAGGCCTTTTCCACTCCTGTTCTAAAAAAGCTCATCTTCCTCTGTTTACTGGATAAAAGTAAGAAACTCCTTTCATTGCACGTAACAGTACACACATTAGACTTAGCAACTTACGTTTACCTATTATACCACTGACTCCAAATAACTCCACCATAACTAGATATGTAGCTTTATGGAAGTTATTTAATCTAATTTAGGCCTACATTCTTCATTGATAAAATGTAAATAATATCTGCCTTGTGAGACTGTTGTGAAGAATATGATAATATTTACGTCATAGTCCAGTTACCAGCACAAAGGGTGACTCGATAAATGGTAGTCATTGTGTGTGCCGTTCTCTATAACAGGAGTAACAAGTAGTTTACATAAGAAACTAAAATGAGAAATGGAATGCAATATCAGGAATATTCCGCTACCTTGTCAGGATACTACTGTTGATTCAAACATTGTATCATTCTCTCAGGTTAGATCATACTTTGTAAGAAGCATTACTTCCTTGCAGGATTGAGTGAATAGAAATCACTGGGAGAAAACTTTCCTTTCCACATATTCAACCCATTAGTTCTAATTAACGTCCTTCAGACCACTGTAAACAAGTTCTCATTACAAGTGTTTTAACTTTTCAAATCGCTACTATTATATTTTATACAAGGGTTTCCATAATTGTTCTAATGTTTCTTGTTTCCCCACTTCTACCAGGGCTTCTACTCTCTCAGTAGCTCTTCTAACTTCTCTCAAAAAGAGAAGACAATTTGGATGAAAATTGATACTACAAAAACAAATTCGAAATATATTTGAGAAAAATTAATTCTCACTCTCAGTCCTTCTACAGGCACTATCCCACTAAGCTACACAAAATGAACTTTTAGCTGTGAGTCCATTACCAACATATTCTAAAGACTAAAAGAAGCAGTCTTTCAGAAAAACCTAAAAACTAACAGGGAAAGAGAAAATATATATACACATATAGATATAGTATCCAAAGAGAAGAGATTATAATGAGGAAATATGTATGTAAAAAGACAATGATATTTGTAGTACAATGGAAAATTATCCTTATACCATAAAATAAAACCCACAATTTATTTCCCTTAAGAAATATAAAATATTTTAAATTCAAGCTTTATTCTAGTAAAAAACTAAAACAATTTAGATAAATTGTTTCCTATCATTAATTACTTCTTTACATTGTGAATTTTTGGTCTCAAATTTTTATACTAAAATCCTTCACCTAGGGCTTCCCTGGTGGCACAGTGGTTAAGAATCTGCCTGCCACTGCAAGGGACACAGGTTCGAGCCCTGGCCGGGGAAGATCCCACATGCTGCGGAGCAACTAAGACCGTGTGCCACAGCTACTGAGCCTGAGCTCTAGAGCCCGCAAGCCACAACTACTGAGCCCACGTGCCACAAATACTGAAGCCCACATGCCTAGAGCCCGTGCTCCGCAACAAGAGAAGCCACCGCAATGAGAAGCCAGCGCACCGCAACGAAGAGTAGCCCCCGCTCAGTACCCCCGCTCACTGCAACTAGAGAAAGCCCGCACGCAGCAACAAAGACCCAACACAGCCGAAAATAAATAAATAAATAAATGCCTTTATTTAAAAAATAATAGTAAAATAAAATAAAATCCTTCACCTAGGTGCCAAAGAAGACAAAAGAACGTAATATTTCAGTCTAAAGGAATTGATCAACAATATTGAAAACCTGACCCATCATTTTTCTCACCATCCCTTTTAGCAGTACCCATTCAATCACCAGATCCTGTCAGTGTTCTTTCTACTCCCACTGTGTTTGCCTAGAATCCTAAGTAATCTAAGTATTTTCATCCTCTAACATCTGTCATCCATCTTTATGCTTCTAGAGTTACCTTCTTTAAAAATAAAGGCTCAAGGAATTTCCCTCACCTCCTCAAAAACCCTGGGTGGTTTACTGAATAAAGTCCAAATTCTAGCATAGCATTCAAAGTCTTTCACAGTATAGCACTAAACTACAATTTGCGGTAATTAAGTTGAATGTAAAAGATATTCAGTAACTGCCTGCTATGTTCCAGACTCCATAGTAGTGGATTGGTAGTAGGAATAAAGCTGAACCAGATATAGTCCCCATTCTCGAAGAAGCCCGTGCAATGAAGAGGCAGATAAGTAAACTAAAAACTGTAATGCAGTGTAGTGAGTACAAAAAAAGGTAACTAACTACAAGGTACTAACAGAATTAGATGATAAGTTCCAAACTCAGTGAGGGGTGAAAAGTGAAAGTAATATGTTGGTCCTCTGCTTCTGAAAACAATGGAGTAATAGAAACAGGACTTAGCCTCCTGCCTTAAACAACTAAAAACTAGGCAAAATACTTTACAGACATTGGACAACAGGCAGCACATGATGAGGTCAGCCCCACAATTGCTATAGCTTACTTCCTGGACAGAGTTACCAGACCACATCTCAGGGCGGAAGAAACCAAACAGAGCCTGTCTTCCCCAGGGCCACACTGCTAATAAGGAGTTAGGTCTGGGCTTCAGATAAGAGTCCTTCTGACTGCAAAGTCCAAGAAGTTTTAACTTTTACTTCTCTACCACCTTTAAATCATTGCTTAGACTCTTCGCTCGGCCTAGAAATCCGCTCCCTCCTACCCCTTTACATTCCCTTGCCCTGTAGAAATCATGTTGCAAGGCTTCAGTTTAAACATTACTTCATCCAGGAAAACTCCCCTAATTCCATTGCCCCCAGCCATAGTAAAAATCAGTATTATCATCCTCTATAATACTGTATTACTTTGTTTTTATTGTTTTTGCAGCATTAATTTTATTCTGCTTTATCAAATAATTATATTAATGTTAACCAACATTTATTGAGAGCTTACTATATTATTGCTCTAAATGATGTACATGAACCCAATCACTTAATCCTCAGGACAGTCCCATACAGTAGGTTCTATTTTCAGCCTCATTTTGTAGATAAGGAAACTGAAACACAGATAGGCTAAATAGCTCGCTTAAAGTTACACACAACTAGTAAGTTTCAGAGCAGGAATTCAAACCGACTAATCTGACTCCAAAGTCCTTGCATATAAGCTAGTTGTTTCCTGTCTGAATAGCTTACTAGACTTCTTGAATAGGGACAGTTCATCTAAGTAACCTTGCTATTTGTATATCTCATACCACCTGGGACTATGTTTTATACTTAATAGATATTCTATGTTGTTTTTCATATGAATGAATGAACAAAAGAGCACTATGAGGCTGTGGAGGAGTAATAACACTGAGTGCTAAACCAGAACTCTGGGAATCTCTAAACTATGGACAAAAGGTACCTGTAATTCTTTGAGAGAAATTATTCTTCATCCTTGCAGCTCCTTGGAAATTTCATCCACAAGCAATTAAATCTCTCTCATGCTGCAGTGATAGAGTCTTACTTCACCCTTAGCTAATTTCAATATTGACAAATTATAGATATATTATTTTATGCTTATTTTAATGACCATTGTAAGAAATATTTCATATATTTATTCTAAGCATAGAACAACACTACTAGTAAGAATATATAGAGGTGGGAAATACGTATGGGAGTACAGAACTGGCAAAGGTAATAATAAAATGGTAGCAATAAAATCAACTACCATTTCAAATACTTACCATGAGCCAGGCACCTGCACTATCATTATTATTAATGGCATTATAATGCCAGTGCATTACCTCACTTAACCCTCACAACACCCATGAGGTAGGAATAAGATGAGTCCTAAAACTCTGGTATTCTCATTTTTTAACCATAGTGTCAGATGCCTTAAAAGAGTGTATTCACAAAGGTCATAACCATTTTATTAAATTAGAGAAGAAGCTTAAAAATCATGGCTCTACGTTTTTATCAATTATTGTTTTTTCATCAACTTCTCAAGTGTTATATAATGGGCTGGCAAGCACTATTATTCTGCTTACATCAATGCCTTCATAAGTTCATATATGTCTAATATCTACTCCACACAAGCTTATTCACAAATTAGTACATTGTTTACTAAGAAAATGTAGTAAAGTTGCCAGATTCTTAAGGTAGAACATAATGGTACAGGACTTCAAATTAGATGCTCTCATCCACTTACGTAGTTAACAAGTGCTGGAATCAATGCAGTCCATGAATTGCTTTGAATAATCAATCCAGGTGATCGAGAAGTTCCTCCACTTCCTCTCCAGAGTTAAGGAGTTTTGTGTGCAATACTCATAACCAAAACAGAAATAATAAAACATACATGCACAACTACAAAATACCCTAGTCTCAGAATTAATCTTCAGTCCCTAGTGTCTTAAATCACAAAGGTTTATCAGGAAGTTTAAGTTTTTTTCATTACTTTAATTCACTCCATTCTTATAGTAAAAACTCTGACATGACAAACTTTCAATAATTCAACAGCATATTAGCCATGCTCCAAGAACAATAATAATCCACTATAACTCAATAAAATAAAAAAAACACACATTCACACACAAACACACACACAAGAATAACAATGATAATATTACATCATGTCATATCCCATTACATTACATTATTAATGGATATCAGTAATTAAGTCCCTATTATGTGTTGGGCAAAATAATAGGTGCTTTACAATATGATCTCATTTAGTCCCCATCACTCTGGGAGCTTGGTTGTCTTATCTGCATTTTACAGGTGAGTAAAATGGCTCAGAATAACTTGTCCATGGTCTCAAAGATACTAAGCAGTGTGCTAGGACGGCGGCTCAAACCCACCTCAGGCTACCACAAACAATAAGAGAATTTTTGCAAAGTGGGAGTTTGCAAAATTAACATACAAAATAAATAGCCTTCCTATACAGAAACAAAAAGCCAGTTAGAAAATATTATGGAAGAGAAAACTGTTTAGGATGTAAGGATGTAAAAAAGTTAAAAAAGCACTTAAATAAACAAATGAATAGAACACCAAGGAGCAACCTTAGGAGCAAATGCTCAAAACCTCTATAAGGAAAACTGTACAACACTTTTGAAACACACAAAAGTTATTTAACAAGTTGAGGGAAAAAGCAGGTTCTTGAATAAGGAGACAACCTCATAAAGATATTAATTGTCCCTATGTCAATTCATGAATTTATCATAAGTCCAATAAAAGTAACATCAGTTTTATTTTCCCCTTGAGGTCTGCTAGTTTATTATATAAAGTTCACTTGGAAAAACAAGTAAGCAAGAAAAGTCAGAAAAACCCTGAACAAAAAGAGCAAGGGTGGGGGCAAGGTGGGAGGCTAATACTTCAGATATTAAAACATGTTCTAAAATCTCTATAATTAAAAAAAAACAATAATGGCATATGAATAGATAGCCCAACAAAGAATAGAAAATCTAAAAGTATGTATAATTAGTTGCATAGGAAAATTTACAATAGGAAATCATGCAAGTACTGGAAGAAAACATAGATGAATTCCTTTACAAACTTCAAGTGGGAAAATTTTTTTCCTAATTATGCCTCAATGACATAAGACCCAACAAAGTCAACTAAATAATATTAAAGGCAAATGCCTCTTTTGGCCAGTAATCATCACTGTCATGGATTTTATGAAAAGCTCAATCCAACACACCTCTGGGAATCACAAAAATTGCAGAATTAGATTATATGAGTTAGAACTAACTCTAACACCTTCTCTTTCTTCATCACCATTTTTAAACCCCAGCAGAAAGACTGTAGTAATATAACCAAAACCTAGGAGAATCTAAACCTCATCTATAGAATTTAGTTGGAAAGAAACTACACTACTCTATACCCCCATTCATATCCAAGACTTCTCCTTGCATTTCAGTATTATATTTACTTTTAAAAGGGATTACAATCTTTGAATATCTTAATCCACTATTTATGTTAAAAAAATATATGTGATTTCTATGTGCTACGGGGCAAGGTAGATATTTAGATTTATCCTGTAATTTTAAAATAATAATGCAAATGTATACCAAAGCCCCGTAAACAATATTTTCAAAAAACTTGTTGTGGAGAAGGACCCCTGGTGTCCAGCTGGATTCAAGCCAGTCTATAGTGTAGCTGTTGACTGCATAGCATTTGAGTCCATGATGAGACAGCATCTTTGCTTACTTTGAGATATTTTACCTCACTCATAAAAGATGTCAAGCCTCTAAAGTTTGTAAAGAATATGTTTAGGAAGAAAAATCTAGATTGTTTTACAGTTTTCCCAACATTTCAAGAAGCATGATATAGGTTCTTTGGACACTGAACACACCATTACTGGCTGACAGGAATGTATCTCAGACACAAAAATTACAGTGTCTGATTAGTGTCTCCGGAACATATAGATAACATCTACATTTATAAAAATGAGAAATATCTCCACAAGTAGCCTCTGAAAAAGCTTTAAAAAAAAAACAACATAAAAATGGTACACTGGCAAAAGACATGATCACAGCCTTGCTGTACATGATCATTGCCTTGCAAATGAAAACCTGCACTGTTCCTTATGATCAGGGTTTCACCCATTTATTTGGTTAATCATTCAAATGGCTAAACAGACCTCTAATTTGAAAATAAAAACCAATTGATGCAATCACAAACAAGTTCTAAAATTGCGGTTTATAAAAATTGAAATCTTGTTCTAAGCCAAAACACACACACAGTTACCTTTTCCTAATCAGAGCATTCATTTCTCCTCATTATGATCTCACAAGCACATTAAAATCTTATTAACATTAATTACTTCTGAGCGCCTATGCATGAGCAGTGACAGTCGTGAGCGTGCGCGTGTCTGGATCATATCTACATTTATATACCTTGCTGCACTTTGCTTATAAAACATGTGAAAATATTTCTGCTAACACCAATTAGCTAATTTCACACACACACAGATAGTAAACTGCTGTCTCACTGCACAGCCTATCAGAAACCAGTAACCATATGGACAAACGGACGGGAAAGAAAGCAGAAACACCTTTGAATGTGAGAACTAAAACGTCTTATACTTGCGCCTTAATTCTTGAGGTGAAAACAAGTTGAGAGAACAAAATAACAAAAAATTAAAAATCATTAAAATTTTAAAAACCAAGCATTCTACTTTCTACGCAGATGGGTTCAATTATAAAAGTGACAGAGACAAAGAAAAACTGGCAAGCAAAAGCAGCAGACACAGGATAGAGACATAAACAAAGACACAGAAATGAAAGTGTCCTTTTTTACACGTGTACACACGTACACACACGCTCACACACACACACACACACCTGCTTCACATAATCATATTCATATTTTACTCTGAACAAAAAAAATATAATCTTTACTCTGACTGTAAGGTAAGAATAATAGCACACCACACCTCAAAATCAAACAGGTCTATCCTCACAAGCAATAAAATTCCATAAATCGGATTCTATTTATACCGAGAACATTATATACAGGAGCCACTCATCCTTTACAACAGAAACTCTACGTAAATGTAGAAAACTAGGTAGTTACAGCCATAAAACTACATATAATCCTTATCTCTTTTCTTCACACTCTCCTCTCAGCATCCAACTATTTTACCTTTCACACACACACTCCATCAAATTATGTCCTTCTTTCCCCCATCATCTGTCCTTTAGTAGGAATATTCATAAAGAATATACCATTGATCATTACATCCACATTTTTTTGTTTGATCCATGTATCTATCTTCTCTTCACAGCCTACAGTTTATACTAAATCCAAAGATCTATGTAATACCACTGTATCTTTATCCACACATTCTATCCTGAATCTTTCTGCCATCTTTAATTTCTTTGTTGCCACTGACCACTATCCCAACACTATATCATTTTCCCAAAGAAAATATTTCAAAATTCCTAAGGAAAACACTAGGCAATGGACAAAAAAACTCATGTTTAGTTCCATAATGACTTTTTCCGGGGGAAAAACAACCTCTTTGGGTCATAATACCTATGTTTGTAGGAAAAAGGAAATAACTTAATTCTAAGATTATACTCATTAGAATATTTGACTAAGAATAAAATATAGAAAGAATATGAGACATTCAACCATCCAGTACAATTAATGCTGAAGATGATTTAAGTGTTCAACCTATTGTCCAGCAGCCTCATCGGCCTAGAGCATGGCGGTCAATTACAGCAATACAAGTGTGCACCCTATAGGTGTGCTATGTAGCAAAGGTCTAAGTGCTCTCTCCATAGTGTAGTGCATATTGGAGAAGAAATGGTAGGAAGCAAGATTTTTTAACCTTTATGAAATAGTATTTAAAATATTGACATTGGTATCATACAAAGTTTAAATGAAAGCAAAGTATATACTGAATTTTATTTTACTTCAATGTTAAACAACATGCTCATAACTGAACAAAATTTAGTGGGCATTCTCTGGGAAATCTAAAACATGCTAATATAAATTTCATTAGTAAATGAGGTGTTAAGAGTTTTTAAAAAAAAATAAACTAAAGGATAATAAAATAAGGCCAAATATAATAAAATGGTACTTAAAGATGAGCAAGAGTTACTTCAATTAATTGCCAACCTACCATAACAACTTAAAATAAAACTCAAATTACCATCCTTATGAAGTTTACAGACTTTGTATAGCTCAACAGCAATTGTTATAGTACTATTTATGACTTGCAAATATTCTGATTTACCAGATTTATCAAACAAAATTAAATGTGCCCTTTACAAGAAAGACTACAGAACTGAGAAAATAAAAATCTGAAAACCTAAAAAAATAGTGGTTGCCTGTCATAACACAGTAACACGCTATGCTTTAAAAATATATTAGTTTTTAATTAGTAAACATTTGAATATTTGTTTATAGGTCATTAATAGCTTAACAGAATCTGGGAACCAGAAATTAGAGTGTTAGCAACCACTGCCAAATGAAGATCAATTTTATTTTATTTTTAAACCTGTAAATGTATAGATCAGTGAAAAAAATATGAGATTTATCAAAAAAATCAATTTACATTGAAATTTTTAAGAATATATTGCATTAAGATATACCCCTAATGATCAGAGAAGTATGGAAAAGGAGGAGGCAGCAAAGAAATCATCTTGGGTAAACATCAAAAGAACCACAGTGCTCTATTATCAGTCTGCTATGTTGCAGATAGCTTCCCAACGATCCATTGACATATGACCATGACAGAACTAGCAAGAAGTGCAAATACAGACTGAGACTTAGAACCCACCTTCGCTCTCAAAAATGCTACATCACAAATTGCAAAGATTAGGTGGCCAAATTTCAACATCAAAGGTACACTTGGCATTTGAACCAGGTCTAAGAATTATGGTCTTTGTTTTCCAATAAAAGCTAGTAAGCTGAGGTTTACTTAACGCTTTCCTGTGTTTTTGAGCTTCTCAAGGATTATTGAAATTGGAGACTACATGTGAAAAAAGATAGTTCATCATTTCCAAAAAAGATATTCATCCAGATTGCCCTCCAATCCGTGAAATCCGAGATGCCTGAGGAGTCTTCTTTGTGAAAGCCTTACAAATATATCCAAAGATGGTGAGTCCCATATGGCTCTGATAAATGAAACCCGTTATTGTGAATTTCAAGCTCTTCTTTAAAACAAAACACTACTGGGTGGATTTGGTGCTCATGAAACAAAGCACTAATTGCGTGGCCTAACAACACTCTGAACCCTCTCCCTAGCAGACATTTTAAGTTGTGCCAAATTGGTTTTGGGTTGTGAACACATATCCTGCAGCCAGACTCTCACATGCACGCACTACTCCCTGGAAGTAAGTTGGACACTCCTGGAAACGGTATTAACTCTTTCAGGCCACCAGGGAACCTAACTCTCTCAAAAAGAAAGTCCTCTTTGAGGATGAAAATAAGTCATTCAGTCTCAAGTCAAACTCAAATAAGAGGTAAAATAGAAAAAACTGATTTGGGGCCAGTTCAGCAATAAAGTACCCATAGATATTAGAGATAGCCCCTATACCGCGATGGATGCTTATTCAAATGTATCCAGAAAATCTTATTCTTCTTTCCCTATGTGTGCATAATTTCCAAGACATTAATAAGAGTTGTGTGCATTCAGGAGAGGAGAATTCATTTTAAGCTTAATATGCCACATTTGCCTCAGGCAGAGTGATAAGAAACTTTTGTTTCTTTGGTAACCACTTTCACCTTATTATAACAGAAAACTTCTTGAGTTTTTGTTTCACCACATGAGATATAATTTCCACACTAGGATTTTTTCTATGCTCTTCCCATCCTGGTTCAAAAAGATGCCTACAAACCTGGAACTGCATATTTAAATGGCAATTAATCTAATCCCATCTCCCTCTCATTCAAATTTAGGAATTAATAAAAACACTTTTTAAAAGTAACTAAATGTAAGAAAAAAATCATAAATACCAGCTTCTTCCTTCTTTCTTTTTCTCTCTTTCAGTCTCAGTTTCTTCAGAAGCAAAATAATTTCTTAGGAACAAGGTTTACTTTTTAGGGAATTTTTTTTTTTTTTTTTTTTAGGGAATTTTAATTAAGCATTTTATTTGCAGTATGCTGACAACAGCATTTCCCCTTTTAGCTCACTGATAAATATCCTGGCTTTTATTTGTCCTCAAGATTACCCAAATTCCAGTAACTATAATTTTACACTTTTAGGTCACTGTCATTCTATGGCTGTCACTCTACCCTTTCATCTAAAAGGCTTGATAAAGATATAGATAAAAGGAAAATTACTTTTTTGGGTAGAAAATAACTAAATGCCTGTGGAGGTTTTTGGTTTTTTTTTTAAACAATTCACTTCTAGTATAAGCCTTCTGTGATATATTTCTTAGAGAATCATATTTAATTTCCTGCCAATTGGTGTGAATTTAAGAGTATTATCAGAAGCGTATGTCCCATTTCTAACAAAGCCTTATATTCTAACAATTAGCCTGTGTGCTGCTGCCAATGACTCTATTGCTAAGACATAAAAAACAAAAACAACCTCATCAGACCCTAAAAGGAAATGAGCTGCTATTTGCAAGTAGATAGGACACATTTGGTGAATCAAATGTGTAGCTGCTTCTGACCTCAGTTAATTCAAACTGCAATTCTTAGAATAGAAATCAAGTCTGCAGATGTGTCAATGTGAGGACGTATACCTGACTTTCATTGGAGTTTTGGAGCTCTGAATAACTCTTAAATATTTCCCAATAAAAATTTAGAGGATCTGTTAGTGCATTGGGGCCTGTTTGTACTATGTCTGATAATGGCATTATTTCTAAGCTCTGGGGCATACTTGTTTAGTTAGTTGCTGGTAACAAAATAAAACTCATGTTCTAGTTGAGTTTGGTAACTAGAATCATACTAATGACATTAAGACGTAAATGGTAATACTCAACAGGCACCTCTACATCAAAAATGTTTTACCTGTTTTTTTAAAGTGAGTATTTATTATATCAGTGAGAAACTGACTGAATACATATTGAAAACTTCAACAGAGTGATACTAGGGCCAAGCAGCAATTTTCCCATGGAGTCCAAACAAAAGGGATACTGGGGCAGTTATAAACACTTTATGGAAAACTGAAGTTTTGATTTATATTTCTACCATGGTCCTCTTTTCCACCCTAAATCCATATAATGACATCAATTTAGGAAAGATATTATCAAAACTTGGCATATGTTCATTTCAAAATCTTACGATTAACTATAATTAGGACTTAAAACAACAATGGTCTTTCTTTAGTATGGTATGCTTATATTAGTATGCTTATAGTCCTTACTCTTTTTGTGTGTGTATTTACTATAGGTTTTTGTTTTGTGGTGACCATGAGGTTTAAGCACCGAAAAACAAACAAAGCTCAGAGTTAGTAGAAGGAAGAAAATAACAAAGATTAGAGCAAAAATAAATGAACTAGAGACTGAAAAGACAGTAGAAGAGATCAATGAAACTAAGAGCTGGTTCTTTGAAAAGATAAAATTGATAGACCTTTTAGCCAGACTCACCAAGAAGAGAGAGGACTCAAATAAATAAAATCAGAAATTAAAGGGGAGATATTACAATTGATATCATACAAAATACAAAGGATCATGAGAGACTACTGTGAACAATTATATGCCAACAATTTGGACAACCTAGAACAATGGATAAATTCCTAGAAACATACAACCTACCAAGACTAAATCATGATGGAACAGAAAATCTGAACAGACTGATTACAGTTAAGGGGATTAAATCAGTAATCAGAAACCTCCCAACAAACAGAAGTCCAGAACCAAATGGATTTACTAGTAAATTTTTCCACATTCAAAGAAGAATACTAATTTTTCTCAAACTCTTCCAAAAAACAGAAGAGGAAGAAACTCTTCCAAATTCATTTCATGAGGCCAGCGTTACCCCAATACCAAAACCAGACAATATGCCACAAGAAAATTACAGGCCAATATCCCTAAGAACATAGATGCAAAAATCCTCAGCAAAATATTAGCAAACTGAGTTCAACAATACATTAAACGGATCATACACACTGATCAAGTGGGATTTATTCCAGCAATACAAGAATGGTTCAACATCCACAAATCAGTCAATGTGATACACATTAACAAAGTGAAGAATAAAAATCATATGATCATCTCAATAGATGCAGAAAAAGCATTTAACAAAATTCAACATCCATTTATGATAAAAAAAAAACTCTCAACAAAGCAGGTATGGAAGGAACATACCTCAGCATAATAAAAATTATATATGACAGGCCCACAGCTAACATCATACCCAATGGTGAAAAGCTGAAAACTTTTCCTTTAAGATCAGGAACAAAAGAAGGATGCCTACTGTCAGCACTTGTATTCAATATACTATTGGAAGTCCTACCCAGATCAACTAGGCAAAACAAAACAAAACAAAAAACAAACAAAAAAACATAAATATTAGAAAGGTAGAAGGAAAATTGCCATATTTGCAAATGAAATGATATTTTACATAGAAAACCCTAAAGGAAACCCTAAAGTCCTTCATAAAACTATTAGAACTAATAAATGAATTCAGTAAAGTTGCAGGACACAAAATCAGTACCCAAAAAAATCTGTTGTAATATACTATATACTAATATAGTATATTAGTTCATATACACTAATGAACTAATATATACAAATAATGAACTATCAGAAAAAAATTAAGGACACAATCCCATTTACAATTACTTTAAAAATAATAAAATACCTTGGAATACATTTAACCAAAAAGGTGAAAGACCTATATATTGAAAACTACAAGACATAAATTAAAGAAATTGAAGAAGACACAAATAAATAAAAGGATATTTCATGCTCATGGATTGGAAGAATTAATATTGCTTAAATGTCCATACTACCCAAAGCAAATACAGATTCATTGCAACCCCTATCAAAATTCCAGTGTCACATTTCACAGAAATAGAACAAAGAATCCTAAATTTTTATGGAACCATAAAAGACCTTCAAGAGCCAAAGCAATCTTGAGAAAGAAGAACAAAGTTGGAGGCACAATGCTCCCTGATTTCAAACTAAACTGCAAAGCTATAGTAATTAAAATAGTATGGGATTGGCATAAAAACGGACACATAGATCAATGGATCAGAATAGACAGCCCAGAAAATAAACTCATCCATATATGATCAATTAATTTACAACAAGAGAACAAAGAATATGCAATGGGGAAAGGACAGTCTCTTGAATAATGGTACTGCGAAAATTGAACAGGCACATTCAAAAAAATGAAACTGAACTGCTACTTTACACCACACACAAAAATTAACTCAAAGTGGATTAAAGACTTGAATATGAGACCTGAAACTAAACTCCTAGAAGAAAACATACATGGTAAGCTCCTTGACATAGGTCTTGGAAATTACTTTTTAAATCTGTGCCAAAAGTAAAAGCAACAAAAGCAAAAATAAACAAGTAGGACTACATCAAACTAAAAGGCTTCCACGCAAAGGAAACTGTCAACAAAATGAAAAGGCAACCTACTGAATGGGAGAAAAATATTTGCAACCCATATATCTGATAAGGGACTAATATCCAAAATATATAAAGAACTCATACAACTCAATAGCAAAAAACATACAATCCAATTAAAAAATGGGCAGAAGATCTGAATAGACATTTTTCCAAAGAAGACATACAGCTGGTCACTACGTACATTAAAAAAAAAAAAAAAAAGCTCTACATCATCAGGGAAATGCAAATTAAAACCACAATGAGATATCACCTCACATCTGTTAGAATGGCTATTATCAAAAAGACTAGAAATAACAAGTGTTGGCAAGGATATGGAGAAAAGGGAAACCTTCTGCATGGTGGGAATGTAAACTGGAACAGCCACTGTGAAAAACAATGGGGAGGTTTGTCAAAAAATTTAAAAATAGAACGAGAACTACCATATGATTCAGCAATTCCACTTCTGTATACTTTTCTGAAGAAAACAAAAACACTAATTCGAAAAGATATATGTACCCCCATGTCTATTGCAGCATTATTTACAAAAGCCAAGATATGGCAACAACCTAAGTGTCCATCATTGGATGAAAGGATAAAGAAATTGTGATACCTATCTACCTATCTATCTATCTATCCATCTATCCATCTATTTATCCATACACTTACATAGAGGGATATTATTTGGCCATAAAAAAAGAATGAAATCTTGCCATTTGGATGGACCTTGAAGGCATTATGCTAAGTGGAGTAAGTCAGACAAAGACAAATACTGTATGATCTCTCTTACATGTGGAATCTAAATACACACACACACACACACACACACACACACACACACACACATACATATATTTTAAAACTAAGCTCATAGATACAGAGAACACATTGGTGGTTGCTACAGCCAGGGGGTTAGGGGTGGGAGAAATAGGTGAACTGTTTTTGTTTTTTGTTTAAATGAATTTAATTTTTAAAATACTAAGAAAATTTGAATAAACTATGAACAGTACTTAATAATAATGTATCAATATCAGTTCATTAATTTTAACAAATGGACCATGCTAGTGTAAGATGTTAGGGGAAATCATGGTGGTGAGAGAGAGTATTATGGGGACTCTTTACCATCGGCTCAATTCTTTTGTAAATCTAAAAACAAACAAACAAACAATGGCCTATCTTTTATTAGGTGCCCATCACATTTTTCATGTTTAGAGGTATGCCATGAGCTCAGACCCAATTTATTCAAAGCCATTTTTTTTTTCTGGTTCCATGTTCATTACTTAACATAACCCCAATAAAATAGAGGCAGAAGGCTTAACGTGATGCATGTTGTTCTTACAGCCCAGCTAGTTCTAAAAGGCCTTAATAATCAAAATGTTTATTCAACTAGCTTATAAACCTGAAATTATAAGCAGAATTATTTTTTTAGATGTTAAAAGACAGTAGCCAAAAAACAAAGAGGGAGGGAAAAGGGAGTGGGGATATTAGAAAGGCATCTTGATGAACAGAGACACTCGATTGTCCAGTTGTTTTACTGAAGCAACAAATAACCTAGTCCCCAGGACTAACCTCAACATTAGAAACTACTATGTAACTTTAGGCAAATTATTTAATATCTGTTGGTTTCTATTTCTTACTCTGTAAAACAGGGGTAAATTTCAGACACCAACTGCTTTCTTTATCCCTACACTGGCTAGGATCTTTTAAAATGTATTCCCTGAGCCAAAACCTCACCCACATGCCATCAGTTATTTTCCCTCCTTTTTCCTGTCTCCTTTGCCTCTGCAGAGAAATAAAATTAGCAGTCAAAGTTAAACAAGCCCAGTGGGCAAGACAGTCTTCGGTTTAAGGAAAGGGATGGAGTAAGTTGTGTTGAAGTGCTCATTTGGCCCCAAAGATTCATTGTTGGGACACTACCTCCCACAACTAGATCCACTGGAATTTTTCTCAGGAAAATGGAGAACTGTTTTAAGATAGACATGCCCTTTAAGCTGGTCTCAAATCAAAATAAATTTAGGATATTCAAAAACACCCTACAGGATTTTCCCTGTGGAGCCTAAATAAATCACTGGCCAAATTTTCCAATTTATGCTCTGCTGCTAAATGGGACATTCTAAAAAAAAAAAAAAAAAAAATCATGTTTTAATTTCTACATCTGAAAAAAGAGTATAGGTAAAAGTCTTCATTTTATATTTTCACCCTTCTCTTTTCATGGTAGCATTCATTTGCTTGACAGAATTTAAAAGAATGCTGTTTGGGAAAGACCACCCCTAGAGAAGAAAGTTGAAATAAAACCTAATTTTCTAAAAAACTTGAAAGTCTGCTAAAGACAACACTATATCCCCTGATTAGTGACTTTGTGGGTCTTTTTAAAAAATGTATGTTTTAATACATAATTACAGAGGCATCAATAATATCCCCAAAATATATGCATATCAAATTTATAAAATCATGATTATTTTCACACCTAAAAGATATATTTCAGAGCTCCAAAACTGTTAACACCCCTATTGCATTTAAAATATTATTAAATCTATAAAAACTCATAAATATAACATTTTTAGCAATTCATATACCAGGTAAATGAGAAGTTGTATTAGTTTGTACACTACACTGTATACATAGGCTGTCATTTCATACCATGGGGCATTTTTTTAAAAAATAAGAATACCAGAAATGCTCAGGAATCAGTTTTTGGATTTTATAAAGCACTGATGCATTGATTCTATTAATGTTTTTATTTGATTTTAAATGTGAATCAATTATTTTAAGACCAATAACAATGGCTATGGAGGCCATGAAATTGTTGTGTTCATGGCATGTCATACAAGGTAAGATGGAAATTTTCATTCAAATAGTCTGTTCCATCAAAGTGTTTCAACCTCAAATAAAAATATAAACAAAAGCTTGTTCACTTCAACTGACTTCCCTAAGGTTTATGCATAGTTAACACCAAACTTTACAAGACGTAAAAAAAAAAAAATTACTGGACTGATTAAGTGTGGCAAAATGGTTTGTTCCCTATAAAGAAAATTAACTTAATTCCCACAAAGTTTAATTAGCATTTAGTAGCTGGTACTTACCAAATTGAGGGACAGCCTGATTCTGCAGGTTAACTGTAAAGCAGAGTTAGAAATTGCATATACTGGAGGTTAAGAGCGCTAACTTTGATGTCAAAGTTAGATTGAATCACAGTTCAATCCCAGTTCTGCCATTTAGTAGATTTGCAATCTTGGGTAAGTCACGTACCCATTCCAAACCTGACTTTCTTAATCTGTAAACTGGGGTAAAAAATACCTCACAGCAAATGCATGGGGGTTAAAAGAGATCCTGTAGAAAACATTTTTTAATAGTTCAATAATTACAATTATTATTGATAGTTAAACCCCTTCTTACCCTTTAGAAAACTTGAATTCTACCTCCAGTTAAAAATTATTTCTTAATGGAAGGATAAGAAAAAATTTCAATTACTTTTACATAGTGTAAGCAATACTTATTATACCATATCAGTAAAGCACTTTGTGGCCCTCAAAGCTAAACATTATCACTTAACATAATAGAAACCTGGTAAAGATTTACTGGATTAGGGAAAAAATAATACGATACAGTAGAAAGAGTACAGGCTATGAATCCTGGCATTGACACTTAACAGGTATGTGAACTTGGCAGTTTATAAGCTTCAGGGTTTTTGCCTGTAACACAGGCAGAAAATAGAGTATACAACAGAGTTATAAAGATTAAATTAAGCAATTTATGTGAAAGGTGCTCAGTAACTTCTCTTTTCCTTAATTTTGGTGTTACACGGTGAGAGTGGTAATTGCTGTTTTTCAAGCCTAAACTTTTCTTACATAGCTGTACCAACTTACCCTTCTATGTAAAGTGAGATTATGTTTAGTGAAGGAATAATGTGAATGATGAGAATGAATTCAGGTGCAACAGTAAATATATTTTAACAATATACCCTAAAAACAAGAGCAATGAATCTCAAACCTTGCAGTATTATTAGAATCTAAGAAGTAGTTTTTGTAAAATACAGATGCCTGAATATCAATGATTCTGATTTAGGATATCTGGGAGTTGAACCTAGAAATCTGTGCATTTAAATATCCCCTAGCTCAATATGATGTATAATAGCAAAGGCAAGTAGTGTTTTCTAACATGTGTGGACCAGCTGAAATCCAGGATGGAACCCTGTTAGGGATGGAGCTCTAAAATCTGAATTGTAACAAACACCCATGGTAATTCTTAAGTACACTAAAGTTTAAGAACCACTGGATTAGAGTCCAATACTACAATACCAAAAAGGTTTATAAAATTTTTTCATCATATTTGGTTTTTTAAAATTTTTACCTTCTATTTTAAGAAATATCACTCTCAAAAAAAAACATACCAGTGCTTCCCTGGTGGCGCAGTGGTTGAGAATCTGCCTGCCAATGCAGGGGACACGGGTTCGAGCCCTGGTCTGGGAAGATCCCACATGCCGCGGAGCAACTAGGCCCGTGAGCCACAACTACTGAGCCTGCGCGTCTGGAGCCTGTGCTCCACAACAAGAGAGGCCGCGATAGTGAGAGGCCCGCGCACCGCGATGAAGAGTGGCCCCCGCTTGCCACACTAGAGAAAGCCCTCGCACAAAAACGAAGACCCAACACAGCCAAAAATAAAAATAAATAAATAAATTAATTAATTAATTTTTTTAAAAAATGAACATACTAAAGGATATATTGTACAGCACAGGGAAACATAGCCATTGTTTTGCAATAACTTTAAATGCAGTATAATCTATAAAAATAGTGAATCACTATGTTGGATACCTGAAACTAATATAGTATCATAAATCAACTTCAGTTAAAAAAATGAACATATGAATGATGCATAAAAAATTTATCTAAAGGAAACACTAATTTTAGGCTCATAAGCATTATCATTATTATTGTTATTGTTATTATTACTATTACAGGTTTTTTAATCAAAACTTAGAAAACTGGGTAAACATATCATCTCTGAAAAGCCTACACCACTGAGAAACACTCCAACTAAGAAATGCTAGGAATTTCAGTGTTCTTCAAATTTGTGTGTTTTGCTTTGATTTAGGTTTCTATTACCCATTCCTTCTTTAATTAGAGCAGTAAAAATAAATAAATAAATAAACGTTCTTAAACTGGTATAGTGCTTTACTATTTATAAAGAAATTCCATATACATTGTAATTTAATCTTCACAATAACCCTGTGAGGTAGACAGGAAGGGTAACATTTATTATCACCTTTCTGCAAATAAGAAAACCAAGCTTAACCAGCCTAAGCAACTTGCCCAAAGTCATACAGTTTGCTATTTAAGGTAATATACGGACTGAAAACCCCAGATGTAAATTCCATGCAAAAATTCTGAAATTGAAAACTAAGCACTCATTTTTAAGTGTTATAAAAAAATTTTAAATAGCATAAAAGAGTCTCTAAATTGCAAGTAGTTTGTAGTCCTATACCGAAGCATAGTTCATTGTGGTATTTAAATTTATTGTAATTTATTTATTTTATATTTAAAGGTTAGAAGGAAAGTGGAGCTCAATTAGCCAAAATCAAGCAAAAATATTGACAAAAAATTGGACTGTCCATCAGTTATAATACTATTTACACTGCCCATTTGCAGTTCTGCCCTGTATAAGAAAAGCCCTTGTGTCTCAGTTTCCTCTTCTAAAACATGAAATAGCAAACAGTACTTTCAAAGGCTAGCAATTTAATTTTCAGCAATCATGGCACGTTAAAAACTGTTAAACCAAATATACAACTAGAGTAACACTAGTATGTGTCTAATCCCTATTAAAAACCCTGAATAAAAAGTACCTTAAAATCAAGTAGTCCAGTCTGCTCATTTTATACATGGGAAACAAACCGAGAAAAGTTAAGCATCTTACCCAGGATAACACAGCAAATTTGCTGTAAAGGTAGAACTAGAGATTAACTGTCTTTACCCCAAAGTCAACTACAATATACACTCGTGAAAAGGCAGTATTGTTTTCAAAATCAAAAAGAGAAACAATCATTTTTAATGTGAGAGAAAGTAAATTTATAAAGGGATGTTTGGAAAGTAGGTGGTATCAGAAGGTATTTTTCCAAAGAGAAAAAGCTCTAAAATTATTTAAAATTTAAAAAATAAAAAATAAAAATAAAACAAATAAGTTATAAACAAGCCAGACATAATCATTTATTCAGACCTCAAACATCTGAGTGCCTCTGGGCTGAATGCCAAAGAAAGTTCTAGATGCAGAAGGATGAATAAGACACAAACACTATCCTGGAGGAACTCATGGTTTAGTTGAAAGATATGCTTACAAACAATGGCAGTACAATGTGAAAAGTGC